>NW_026000249.1:30045918-30094175 GCF_001458135.2 Marmota marmota marmota
TTCACAATAGCAAGACTGTGGAACCAACCTAGATGCCCTTCAATAGATGAATGGATAAAAAAAATGTGGCATTTATACACAATGGAGTATTACTCTGCATTAAAAAATGACAAAATCATAGAATTTACAGGGAAATGGATGGCATTAGAGCAGATTATGCTAAGTGAAGCTAGCCAATCCCTAAAAAACAAATGCCAAATGTCTTCTTTGATATAAGGAGAGTAACTAAGAACAGAGTAGGGTCGAAGAGCATGAGAAGAAGATTAACATTAAACAGGGATGAGAGGTGGGAGGGAAAGGGAGAGAGAAGGGAAATTGCATGGAAATGGAAGGAGACCCTCTGAGTTATACAAAAGTACATACAAGAGGAAGTGAGGGGAAAGGGAAAAATAATACAAGGGGGACAAATGAATGTCAGTAGATGGGGCAGAGAGAGAAGAGGGGAGAGGAGGGGAGGGGAGGGGGGATAGTAGAGGATAGGAAAGGCAGCAGAACACAACAGACACTAGTATGGCAATATGTAAATCAATGGATGTGTAACTGATGTGATTCTGCAATCTGTATATGGGGTAAAAATGGGAGCTCATAACCCACTTGAATCAAAGTGTGAAATATGATATATCAAGAAATATGTAATGTTTTGAACAGCCAACAATAAAAAATTAAAAAAAAAAATAAAATAAAAGCCTAGGATAGAAAAAAAAAAAAGAGTGACTTTGGAACATTTTCTGTCCTTCACAGGTCTCATTTTTCACAGGTGGCAGCATTCTTTGAAAAACAAAAAGGAAATTAAGATCCAGTTTCACATTTTCCCCTCCAGGTAGCATTCACAAGATTTTTTTTTTCCTTCTGATAACATTTTGCTTCCTCTTTTCTCCCTCAAGGTCTTTCTGCATCTTAGAACACAAAAGCAAAAGCATAAAAGAACCATAAAACTTTTACAAGGGTCTGAAGCACCTTAAGTTCAAGTTGTCCTAATATTCTCCAAAGTCCTACTAACTTCAGGAACTCTGCAATCATTTTAAAACTCTGTAATTCATTCCAGAAGAACATCCTAATACTACACTCTTTGAAAAAGCTGTATTGTATGGTGAGGGCTTTCAGGGATTCAAAAGCTGATATTCAAGGCCATAGGAAAATCCTCTGGTATGGTAGGAAAAAAATAGAAAAACAACCTTCATTATTCAGAAATACTTCGGGCTACCCTTTTAAAAAGCCTAACTGAAAGGCATCATAGAACAGCACACATGCAATTTGTCTTCCTGGCTGGTAGACACAGTAGGCTTGTGCATGTTTAGCTAAAAATGGGACATGAAGGGAGATGCCGATTCCAGTGTATTGGGATTTTGCTTTTGTGTGTACACAGAACACACTCCCACATATTGTCATCTGAATATACAAGCTGCTCAATGTAAAATGAGTCAGCGATCCAGCAGTTGTTTCTTGTTCTGAAACTCATCATTCTTTAACACAGTGGCAATTCAGGATAGTGTAGGAGCACTGTAATTTGTGACCTATTACATGGGCCATAAACAATACTGTTTAAGAACAAAATCACCAGGCATTACAGATTTCAGTTGCACATTATTTTAAAATAATTCCCTTCCACCTACCACTTGTTAATTTTCTGCTTAATGAAAGTTGTTCTAAGGAAAAACCTAATTTTGAATTCTTGTCATCAAATGAAAAATTCTCAATCTAATCAACACAGTAGGCTATGTCTCACTACTATAAGCCTAAAAGTTAGAAAAGATCAGCTGTCTTTCCAACATGGTTCTTTAAACAATTCACTGTTATTACTCTGGAACAAAAGCTGGGTAGATATCTAAGATCCCCCCGCCACACACACATAGTGAGGTAGACTAAAACTTTCCCAGCCATTGACACATTATATGCTATTTAGATACAGGCCCAGAAATTTCTTCTTTCAATAAATGTTTAGTGCTCATCCACTGTATATCCAGCAGGAAACCTTTATTTGGAATGCACAAAAAATGAGATTGTGTTCCCATGACCTTTAGTAGGCTAGTACATATATATCTAAGGGTTCATGTTGCTCTGTCATTGGAGTTTGTAAATATATAAAAGCATATGTAGCTGATTGTTAGTTAGCTTTCTCTTACTGTAACACATACCTGAGACAATCTGCTTGTGTAGAGAAAAGGGTGGTCCATTCCATGGTTGGTTGGCCCCAGTGCTTTTGGGCTCATGTTGAGGTAGCACATCATGGTAGGGATCCATAGTTGGTTGGCCCCATTGCTTTTGGGCTCATGTTGAGGTAGCACATCATGGTGAGGAGTGTGTGATGGAACAAACAGTCATTTACCTCATGGCCAAGAATTATAAAAAAGCAGAGGAGGGGGAGACCAATATCACATAATCCCCTTTGAGAGCATACCCTCAATGACCTAAGACTTCCCACTTGACTCCACCTTTTAAACTTTCTGCTACCTCTCAAAAGTACCAAACTGGAGACTTTGCCTTTAATACCTGGGCCTTTGAGGGTCATTCAATATACAAACTTTAGCACTAATATTTAAAATACAATTGGAATCCTCAACTGTTTGCACAAGACGTGAGTGTTCTTTAGAGTACTCTTGGAAATCAGAGCAGTAGATCACATCCTTGAGAACCACATCCTTTCTATGGAGACATTCCCCAAATGCTATAAATGTGGGATTTCATTCAGAAAGAGAACCAAGCCAGGAACAAAGGTATTCTCAACTAAAGTGGAAACATCTAAGAAACCAAGTCACCACAACAAGAAAGACATCTTAGATATCCTGCTGAGTATCATTATTGAGAGATTAGTAAAACATTGAGAAGGCAATATACTCTTTCAGGAACAATCATGCTGCTGGATGTGGACATTAATACTCATTGAACCACGTAGTGTGTGAAGTCATGCGTCAATCCATGTGAAAATTGTCTACAGTACTCAGAGGATTATGTTAGCTATTGTGTGGTGTCAAAGCAAAAGGCACTATTTGGGTTTGAATTTCTATTTCTTGCTTAGTCTCCCTCTCTTGAATTCCAAATCCAAATTTTTAAAATTTTACCAAATAGCTCTCTTTTATATTAACTTTCCTTAGAAGCAAATCCCAAAGAAGATTTTAGTTTAAGCAGTTTACTTAGAGATTGCAAAATAAACAAACAAACAAAAACACTGGTAGGAGTACAGAAGTAAGGTAAGGAAAAGTGGAAAAAGCTACCTTATCAAAGCAGTCATCACTATGGGTACCTAGAGCTTAATCCTGCTGATACATTCTGGGAGTCAGGATAGAAGAATTACCCCTATGGCCTCATCTCCAACCTGCAAGTGAGAGAGTGTATTTATATATCAATTGCTGCCATCTTAAGGATTGCTGAGAGTGGGGAAATATATGAATTCCCCAGCACTAACATGCCAATTTTCTGAGTGGTCACTTGTTTCAAGAGTAAGGGTGAAAAGATTTTTGTACTGCAGTGGTTCAGACAAGTACATTCATTGCCAGCAGATGACAAAAGAGACAGGACATCACTGAGAATTTCTAATGTTAGACAATAAATATCAACTTTCCCTCTCTAAGGGGATAATTTCTTTTTTGAAATGTTAAAGGAAAAAGATGTCATCAGTGGGAGTCTATCAAGAGTTATACAGAAAGTCAGGTGAAAGATCAGAAAACCGGCCTTGCAGTGTTTGGCTGAAGACTTTGTAAGCAGAGAATGGTTTTTCTTGCTCCATAAAGGGACACTAGGCAGTAGTAGTCACAGATATTATAAATCATTGACTAGAATGTGCTGCACCTTTCCTACTCCACTTGTCTGAAGATGTGTTTGAACATCACACATTTTATATATTATCAACACATCACATTGTGTCTATAAATAAAAAAGTATAACTAGTTAAAATTAAATTTAAAAAGTTGTCTCATGATTAGAGAAATCTAAGTGTATTCATTCTCTTTATTGGTCATTCTCTTACTCATCCTCCTTGGCCAGGAAAGGAGCTGTTGATAAAATGAAATATGCTTTTATCAACTATTTGTATGTATAAATATTATAAAGTTATATTCTGAAAAGTATTATTTTGACTTAGAAGGAAATATTAAAAGCCAGTTCCTCCAAGCTCCTTGCTGCCTAACTGAGAAAATTGAAGACCAGTGAAGTTGGACTACTTGCCCAGTGTTATAAAGGCGTTTCATGGTACAGCCATCCCTAAAGTGGAAGATCTTTTAGCACTTTCATGGCAGTGCATATTACTGTTCTCTACAAACCTCATCTAGAAGTGGTGGGAATTAAGGGTCCTAGCATGTATCCCACATTCAAATCAAATATTACACAAAATTAAGTAAGATTCCCTGCTCATCTCTGTGTCTTTGGCGTATTTCCTTCTGCAGCAGTACTTGTACTCTGAAAGAAGAAGAAAAAAAAAAAAAAAAAAACAGCAGAAGCACCATTTTTCAGAAAGATTAACAACCTGAACCTTGTATCTTCTGAGTAGCAAGTTAAAATATGAGGTACAAGTTCAGCTGTAGGCACAAGTAGAAAAGTTTGGGGGGCAAGGAATCAATAGGCCAGCTGACCAAGTTTTCTAGTTCTGGATAAGCCATAGTCAAATTAGAAAAGCAATAATGTGATCCAGGGCAGCAAAATCCAATTTTGCCTACAACACTGAGATTCCTTGAGGCAGCCTTTTAAAGATGACATTATAGACAGGATTATTTCCCATGTGTACAAATATGGCTAGGGAGAAAAACACATACACACAGATAGAAGGTGATGTGTGATCCGTTCTATTCAGGAAACAAATTCTCTTGTTATTATATATCTATATTTTTTAGAAAGAGCATTATAAAAGCAGCAGGAGAGTGTAATAGAAAAAGAAATGAAACACTGCAAGTCTTTTTTATGATGTTTCACACACAAAAAGAAAAATAACTCACAGAATTGCCAGACTTCTCAGAAGATGCAGTAAATATATTGTTAGCATCTCCATGACTCACTAACGAGATGTTGTCTGCACAGAGGTGGGGCAAGAAAGCTGTCACCAAACTCCAGTCAATGATTTATAGTATTTGTGACTACCACATGCAAAGAGTGTCAGCTGGCAATTTATTCTTGCTGATGTAACCCGACAGAGTTTTCTTCCTTTCTGACAACCAGTCCAGTAAGTAAGGTTAACACATTTCAGCTCTAATAAGCAGAGGTAACACTAGCAGTGGAGTTTGGTTCTTAGTCATGCCTATATGTTGCTTGTGTTGTAACAGAGCCTGCAAAACAGTTCATGGCAGCCACTCAGACTCTGTGACACAAAGGAGGGAGACAAAGAGAGTGGAACAGTGCTTGTCAAACTTCAATGTGCATCAGAATCCCCTGGAGGGCTTGTTAAAACACAGGTGGCTGGGCCTCCCCCTCCTCATGTGTGTGACTCTATAGGTCTAGAGTGGGCATTTCTAACAAGTTTCCAGGTGATGCTGCTGCTTCTGGTCCAGGGGCCACATTGAAAATCACTGAAGTAGAATGTGATGCTGCCCCATGTGGCTGGTGACTCAGACAAATCCAGGTCTACACCTGGAGACAAGACTCTAATCTCTGGAAAGCTGGATGATCCCAGAAGTGTGAGGGAGAGGAATTCATTCTGCCAGACATAGCAGAAAGACTTTGTTTACAAGGTGATTTTTAAGTGAGGCACTAGAAGGATAAGGATTCCTCCATGGGGAGAAAGAAGAAGCAGGGAACAGGATTTCAGGCAGAGAACGGATGAAGGTGGCCTGTGGCAGATGAGTAGAACTGGTCTTTGGGATTGATTCTAACATGCTTAAAGCAGTAAGATGGCTAATCTTTTTACAAGTATATACATGGAGGGCCCCCATTACTCTGTTCATTTAATCAGACATCATGTTAACTACTTGAGGGGATTGCACAAACAGAAAAGTCAAAGAAATTGGAAGTGTGAATTCCCTCCAGTGTTTTTTCCATTGTTGCCTGAATTTTCTCAATGAAAACTGGAGTGGCATAAATAATTATTCCTCAAAGGGAAAATAAACTTTTCTTAGCTGAGAGGACTTGATTATTCACGGAAGCTCGGTTGTCTTCTTTTAAAATTATCAGAGTCCGGCAGTGGCTTAGAGGTGGTCTCAATGGGGCAGAACAAGCAACAAATATATGCAAAGAAGGGTGGGTTCCTGTCCAAGCAGAATTACCTCAAGCAACTATCATAACCTCTCTAAGCCTCAGTTTACTCATCTGTGAAATGGAATAACAGCTTACCTCTGAAATGCGTTGCATGGGACAAAATATGAAAGCTGCTCATGGACTGTGAAGTGCTGTCTAAGGTGCTAATAGAGTAATTGTCAAGATGTGTTCTTGGATGCCTTTCAGACTTTGAAGCCCACAGATTTAGAAAATCTGCTTGAGTGAGTTATGGTTATAATTTCTGATTCTACCGTAGAAGACTATAAAAAGAACCTGGGATAAATGGCTTGCTGTCAGTTTGCTCAAGTGAAGACACAAATATGCATGCACATGTGATTTAATTTAATATTCAGGGGCTGCTTATTTCAAGTATCCATCCTTCCCTTTCCTTAGAGCAGAATCCCAATTTATAACTGGGCATATTGCCACCCAGCCAAAAAAAATTGCATGTTTCAGTCTCTTTTTTTATTTATTTTTTATTGGTTGTTCAAAACATTACAAAGCTCATGATATATCATCTTTCATACATTTGACTCAGTCTCTTTTACATCTAGGTTTGCCCATGAGACTAAAATTCTGGCCAGAAAATGCCCCATCTGAGACTTCTGGGCAGAGTCCTTACACAGAGCTTAACTCAGCTGCGAGGGGTGCTCTTTTGTCACCCCTACCTACTTTTTCCTGCTGCCCACCTGGTATGTGATATAATAGCTAAAACTTCAACAGCCTTCTTTGACTATCATGCAACATAAAAGACAGGAGCTATGAGATAGAATGACATAAGAGAATGAAAAGAGCCTTTGTCCTTGGTGACAATGAAGGGCTGCCATTTCAACCTTCTCCTGCCTATCTCCAGACTACTTTTAAGTGAGAACTTTTATCTGACATATTCTGCTGTTATTTTCTTATATTTGTGACTGAACTTCACCTTATCTGATACATATGACTTAAATTATCTGTTGCTAGTGGTTGCAGAAGTCCATTATCATTGCATTGTCACACATACTCCATTGGTATCCTGTGATGCCATTGGCATCTCAATTCACATTTCCTAGATGCACTAAAAAATCACTTGGGATCCAAGAACTGCTCATTCTTTGACTTTCCTTTCCTGGTATTTAACCAGTCAGTAGACTTTGATAGTAGGTATATTCTCATCTTGGACTTGGCAACTTTTTCTTTCCTTCCTTCGTAAGTCTGAAAGATTCCTTGAGAAAGTTGATGTTTTTACTCTCTTCCCTTCAAAAACTGATTGAAGAGAAGATGCTCATGAATCCCTGATTATATTATTAACACTACTCATTCTGATAGTTTTTCTTACAGGATTATCATGGCAATAGGTCATATAATCCCGTGAATATGTTATAAAATCAATGCAGTGATAGGAATTTAAGTACCTGATAGTGGTTGTAGAATATATTATTTTGGGCAGTGCAACTTTCTTGGCATCCCTGAAATTTTATCTTTTTTTTTTTTTAAAGAGAGAGAAAGAGAGAATTTTTTAACATTTATTTTTTAGTTATTGGCGGACACAACATCTTTATTTGTACGTGGAGCTTAGGATCGAACCCGGGCCGCACACATGCCAGGCGAGCGTGCTACCGCTTGAGCCACATCCCCAGCCCTGAAATTTTATCTTATAAGTGATACTCTGAAGGTAAGTCTGGCCTTCTTTATATAAGAATGCTTCATCTAACAACTTTTAATCTCAGTGGCTCTCATGGCCCAATTTTCACAAAGACTCCAATTGGCACTAGAAAAAAAGTATCTCACATATAGGGATCATGTTTCAGACGTCCTGATGAAATTTGTTTTCTCTATACCTCCTGATGTACACAATAGGAGCTTGATAAATAATGCAGGTGTGTCCATTAGACAATCATTACTTGGGGTGTTTCAGCTGATGGCTGCCTTATCCGTAAGAGAAAATCCTCCTCTTTAAGGGATTCACTCTCATCCCAATGTAAGATGTTTTCTTTAGATAATTGTGCACAAAATGATATATTTTATCATCCAGCATTTTGTGAAATAGACATTTAGAAGGGACAAAACAGAATATTGCTTCATGGGCCAGATGATATATCTCTGTCTGTATTGTTTGTTTAAGTCTTATTAAGGTCAGTGGTGCCCTGAATCATTCCATTTTCCATTTCTCTCTGCCATTATACTTCCAAATATTTTACAAATAAAGAAATAAAGCCTTTTTTTCATTTTACTTTTTCATGAGGAAGTATTGAGTATGACAGGGCCTGTCATCATCTAATGAGAAATGGCTCTTGGGCCACTTATGACTATTATTAAGATGACATTTTCCCCACTGAACGTCAGGAAGGAACTGAGATGCCCTGGTTTTAAAACAAAACAATGAGGGACCATAGAAAAGACAATATGGAAAGAAAAATAGAAGAAATAAGTTTATGAATTTAGGCTCAAGCTGGTAATATTTTCAAAGACATCTTGACATTTTTCCTTTAAAGAAATGTGGGAAAAAGCAAAGAGACACAAGGGAAGTAGGTCTCCATCTATCATGGGGTTAATTACTTTCCAGTAGGTTTCTTGCTTTAGTGATCCATTCTTTTCACAAAGAAACAAGCCCCTCTTATTGTCTCTTCATCAAGGAACCTAGAGCACAGAAAGCCAGCTTCAGATTGGTTTTGAACTACGAGGAAAAAAATCCCCCAAATAACATGCCTGCATAAGTAATGCATTGCTGCAAAATTAAGCCTTGGTATCACACTGCAGACATGGACTAATGCATTAGAAATCCACCATAAAGTATTGAACACTTAAAAGCACCGTTTTTCTTTTTTGATAGCATAATGAAAAGTTTCAAAGCCTCTTGTCTTTCCAATTATAGTGCCAGTTTATGGTTTTATTTTCCAACAGATCTTTAGGTATGTGCCAAAAGTCATGGAGATGAGGATGAATATGAAGATGAAAACACAACTTCAAAACTGTCGCAACTAATGCTTGGAATCTTGAAAGTTAAAGCAGATGCCTGTTATGAAATGCGATTTTGTGTGGAAACAATCTGTCAGCAACTTAATGCTTAGTAGCAACTGTTCTCCAGAAAACAGCTTGTCCTCTTTGGTAGCATGGCTAGGCTTGAAGGATGAAAGATTGTCCAAAATTTGGGAGGCATGGAAGCAAGGGCTTGTGGCCAGGCTGTAATGCAGATACTGACATCATATCAGCTCCTGTCAAATTTACACGTATTTCCACTTGGAAGGAACTCAACATTTATCTAGGCCAGTGCTTCTAAAGCTTCAATATGCATATGACTCACCTGGAGATCTTGTTAAAATACATTCTGATTCAGCAGGTCTGAAGTAGTCCCTGAGAGTCTGCAAGTGTTAGAAGCTCACAGGTAAGGCGAGCCCTGCTGGTCTGTGGAACACAATTTGAGTAGTAGCAAGATCTAAGACCGGTTTTGTTTTTTGTTTTACCCATAGTTTTTAGACAGACATCATATGTTTTTAAAATTAATTATGTCACAAGTAATTTGTTAGCAATACTAGTTAAACCACCAAGATTTTCTCCACTGTAACTGTATCCATGGTAGTATACTTTTATCTATGTTACTATGGCAGTCTCTACTTGTATCTATATCTGCAAATGGAATCAATTCAAGTTTATCCCCATAATAATATTACTCTCCTTGACATCTAGCTTCCGCTACACTTCATTAGTAAAGAGAAAAAGGTAGATTCCTGCCAGGGAATTACACATAGGCCTGATTATGCTTGGGGGAATGAATTACACATGTGAATATCATCTGCTTTGAGTGTAGAGAAGACTGGGAATTGCTAATCCAGTTCAGTCTTTCAATGAAGATTTCATATCCTTTATAATTTGCGTAATCCTTGCTTGAACAGTCCCAACAATCTAAGTCATCATATTGTATCTTTGGAGAGCTCTAAGGATCAGAAATTCTTCTTTATATTGAATCATCATTTTTTTCTCCTTGTGGATTTCATCCATTAGTTGTAACTTCTATTAATTAAAATAGAAAGGCATGGATCTACATTTCTTAATGGCAGGTCATCAGTTACCAACTGTCAAACATGCCTTAGGTGAATCTTCTTCAAGTTCAACATTCCCAAATTCATCAACTTTACTGCAAATGCATGGTATGAATACTTAGGATGTAAATATAGGACAAAACATGCTTTTTCTTCTGCTCCTTATCCACAGGTCTTTTCAGGATCCTCTGTCTCCCCTCAAATATGCTTTGAGGAAAGTCTGAAAAATCTTTCTCTTAGCTCTGTCTCAGCCACCCATTTCTTCTTCTTGAGTAGAGAGGGCAAGTGTTATCAGTATTATTAATCGTGTGTGTGTGTGTGTGTTTCTTTTTAACATAAATGTATATTGCTGTATAAAGCTTTTTTAATGGAAAGACAACTCCAAGGTATTTATTGAGAAAATATTCCTTAATTCATTTAAATATTCCCTATTAAAAGACATTTGAATTATTTCCAATATTTTAATCTTAGAAACATTCTGTAAGAATATTTGAAATAACTTAGTCAAATGGTATATTCATTTTTAGTTTTGAAAGATATTGACAAATTGCCTTATGTTGAGTTCTAACAATTTTAACTCCCAACAACACTATAGAAGAGTGTTTTCCACAGTCATGCTAACAGTTTATTATGGAGGTTTTAATTTTTGTCAAACCGAAGGATATAAAAATATGTTGATGTAGATTTAATTTATATTTCTTTTTTATAAATGTTAGGCAGTATGGTGCCAGGCACAGTGGCACACACCTGTATTCCCAGCAGCTTGGGAGGCTGAGACAGGAGGATCTCAAGTTCAAAACAGCCTCAACAACTGTGAGGCACTAAGCAACTCAGTGAAACTCTGTCTCTAAATAAAATAAAATAAAATACAAAATAGGGCTGGGAATGTGGCTCAGTGGTCAAGTGCACCTGAGTTCAATCTCTGGTACCAAAAAAAAGTGAGGCAGTAGAGAGGTACCTTAGGAAACTTTGAATGGAATCACCCTTTGATCCAGTTATTCCATTCCTCAGTCTATGCCCAAAAGACTTAAAAACAGCATACTATAGTGACATAGCTACATCCATGTTTATAGTCAAGCTATGGAAACAACCTAGGTGTACTTCTATGGATGAATGGATAAAGAAAATGTGGTATATACACACAATGAAATATTACTCAGTCATAAAGAAGAACGAAATTATGGCATTTGCTGGTAAATGGATGGAACTGGAGAATATCATGTCAAGTGAAATAAGCCAATCCCTCCAAAACCAAAGCCAAATATTTTATCTGATTTGTGGATGGTAATCCAAAGCAAGAGAGGTTAGGGAGGGGAATAATAGAAATCCATTGGATTAGACAAAGAGAAATGAAGGGAAGCAGGGGATTAGGAAAGACATTAGAACTAATCAGTCATAACTTTTCTAGCCTTGTATTTGTATACACGACCAGGGGAACTCTACATCATGTCTAACCACAAGAATGGGTTTATTCCTAAATAGAATAAATTATGCTCTATGTATGTATAATCTGTAAAAATACATTCTACTGTTATGTATAACTAAAAAGAACAAATAAAAATGTATTTGTCTTAAAGGATAAGCCCAGGGAGGATATTTAACACCATTTTAGCCACATTTTGAACTTTGTACAAACATTTTTGACTGTCTAGAAATTGGTGAAGGCTCAATGAGAGATTACTTCATCGTCCATCAATGTGTTAGCTTCTACTTTCCAATCCTATACATGCTGTTGACCCCTTGACTTCTTGGCTACTCTGGCTGCAGGGTAGCCACCTTGCTATACTAATCAATGAAATATATGATTCTCTCTAACCCTAAAAAATATGTTGATGTAGATTTAATTTATATTTTTTCTTGTTATAGAAGTGAGGCTGAATATTTTTTCATTTATTTAAAAATTATTTTATTTTTAAATAAATGAAAAGAACTTTTTATATCCCTTGCTCATTTCCATTAGGATATTCATCTTTATCAATTTGAGAAAGCTATTGGTTAGGATAATATTTACATATTTCAAGCGCTTGTCTGTGATATGAGTTGCATGTTATTTTTCAATATTTGCCTTTTTAAAAAGTTTTTTTATTTCATTTTTTTTACAAATGTAATCTAATTTACCAGTCATTCATTAGCAACTGGTAATTATTTTATAGTAATTTAATGATTTTATTTATCTGAATTTTATCTTCCTGTATTTGTGTTGTGTATATTTAATTTTTAAAAAACATTCAAGATAACATCCTGTTGATCTAAGAGCATTTTTAAAATAAAACATGATTTTTTCCCATCAAGTTGAAATGCCAGTACTTTCCTGTATATTTGCACTGTACTTTCTGTTCTATTCCATTGATTTGCCCATCATGTTGTAACAGTGATCCACTTTATGCTTTGAATATAGCCCTTGCTGCTCTGCCACTGAAACATTTTTAAAATGAACACCTTTCTTTCTCTTCCTTTCTCCCTGCCCCTCCCTAATCTGTCCCCTGCACTAATCTCAGGGGAAACAGGACCACCTTTATTCCTCATTTTAGGTAGATTTATGTGTCCTTGAGTACAGAAGTTCTCAGAAATAACTATCACCCAAATTAACAAGTGAATTACAACTACAACAGAGAACATGTGGAATGTAGTCTTTGAATCATCTCTTTACTTTTATTTAGTTATTCATTTTTTATTTATATATGATAGTGGAATGCATTACAACTCTTATTACATATATAGAGCTCAATTTTTCATATCTCTGGTTGTATACATAATATATTCACACCAATTTGTGTCCTCATACATGTACCTTGGATAATAATGTCCATCTCATTCCACCATCATTAATTACCCCATGCCCCCTCCCTTCCCCTCCAACCCCTCTGCCCTATCTAGAGTTCGTCTATTCCTCCCATGCTCCCTGCCGCTACCCCACTATGAATCGGCCTCCTTATATCAGAGAAAACATTTGGCATTTGTTTTTTTGGGGGGGATTGGCTAACTTCACTTAGCATTATCTTCTCCAACTCCATCCATTTACCTGCAAATGCCATGATTTTATTCTCTTTTATTGTTGATTAATATTCCATTGTGTATAGATGCCATTTTTTTATTCATTCATCTATTGAAGGGCATCTAGATTGGTTCCACAGTTTAGCTATTGTGAGTTGAACTGCTATAAACATTGATATGGCTGTGTTTTGCTGATTTTAAGTCCTTTGGATATAGACTGAGGAGAGGGATTGCTGGGTCAAATGGTGGTTCCATTCCCAATTTTCTAAGTAATCTAAAAGCCCCTTGTTCCTCTGGATGAGCAGAATCACAGCCTGTGAGACAGGAGTCCTTTGTGCTTCTCCTTTGCTAGCAAAGCAATAATCCTTTTTTTTTTTTTGTAGCAAAATTAGTGACCTGCAAAGGGATCCAAGAGCAGCAATCCCTCTCAACTTTCTTGAGCAGGCCTGGCACTCCAACAGCCTGGCTTCCATGCTGAGGATGTAAGGCGAACTTGTTGAGAGCCATCTGCTTGAGTTAGGAGATGGGTGAGTTGACCTAGGGTCAAACCAGAAGAGTTATTCCTGTGAGTAAAGGAAGGGACTGAGTGGGTAAGCTCCCCTAGTGTACACACAGAGATCCTTGATTCTACACATCTAGTTCCCCTTTGTGGGAACATCTAGTCCCTCTTCATAGGGATATCTGAAGGGAAAGTGAGGAACAAGAGACAGGTAAATGTGAAATGAAAGACAGAGGCCCGGCAGAGATACACAATAGAGTTTATTTGTCAGAATTGACAAATAAAGGCCCTCTCTCTATAAATGGAGAGAGGCAAAACAGACTTGAGTTCTGGGACTTTTAGGGGGTGGGTCTGAGGAATCAGAGCTGGTGGGGTCCTAATGCAGGCAGTTAGGGGTTGGGTTGGTGTGAGGGAATGGTGAGCCTTTCTCAGAAAGGCCCTTGGGTGGGAAAGTAAAACTCTTTCCTTAAAATGGGGGCTGTCACTTAAAATGGCCATCCAGATGCTAAGCAAGGACCTTATATTCCCCACTTTTTTTTATTGGTCCCCTTAGGGAACAGAGACAGATACAGGTCAATCTTCTATAACTGCCTCCTGCTGGGAAGGGGCAGCATTTGAATACCTTATTAGGGCGAACCAGATGTCATTGGAATGATGCCAGAGGTTGAGTGGTGGTGGAATGTTGTCCTGGTGCCCCAATTTTTGGTGAGGGATTGGTATTCCTGTAACAAAAGCTGGTTTATAGTTTGATTATAGATTTTTTTGGATCTGGTCGTGAACCAATCTAATGACGCAGGGGGGCTAGCGTTAAGAGAAGACCTATGACAAGGAGAGGGGTAAGTGCCCACTGGAGGTGGGGTTACTTAGCTGCCATCCTTCAGTAGAGGAGAGCTGCTGTTTCCAGTGTTCAAGGTTCTGTTGGAGTTGTTTTATCTTGTCCTTTACCATACCAGACTGATTGACACAAAAATAGCATTCCTCCTGTAGGTACAGACAAAGTCTGCCTTTTTCGGCAGTAAGATCAAGGCTCCTTCGATTCTGCAGAACCTCAGCAGCTAAAGAATCAAGCTAGGATTCTATGGTTAGTTTGGTTTGAGTTAGATGCTGTAGGTCTCCTAGAAATTAGAATGGAAACTCCTGGTAATGGTACCCCTGGGAGGTTAGTGCAGAATAAGGGAGGAGGGCAAAAATGAAAAGGGGAAGGATGGTACTCATGGTTCTGCAGTGTCCTCGTGGTCCTCAGAGACTGAAGGAAGATGGAGGTTCTAGCCTTGGAGAAACATAGCTTGAGAGGGCCTGTGGGTGTCACTGTATAAAAGGGCAGAGAAAACTATGTTAAATGAGAATTATGAACCCAATATGGGATGCCCTCAAGGCGGGCCACCAAGGGAGTGGTAAGAATGACCCAATAATATGGTCCAATCCATTTTGTGGAGAGTTCAGAGGAAAGGGGGGCTTGTTGGGGGGTGGTTAGAAGTGTCTGTCTGATGGGATTTACAAAGTAAGATTCCAATGGCAGTGGGAAGCTTTGAGGCCTGAAGGAGATCGGAGATAAAGGGGGCATTAGTAATTGAAGTTCCCTTGGTGGTAAGGAATCCGTGCTCCTTCCAAATAGCAGAGTGGGAGAGAAGTATGTGGAAAGGGTATTTAGAGTCAGTGTAGACACTGAGGAAGGCTCCCTTTGCCAAAGTGAAGGCTCTGATGAGGACAACAAGTTCAGCCTGCTGACTGGATGTATTATTGGGGAGGAGAGCCACTTCCACAACTGAGGTTAGAGAGACTGTAGCATGTCCTGCCCGACCAACTCCCTNATGTATTCCTGCCTTCTTCTCAGATATAACCCTTCATGCCTAGTAAACTTCAACTCTTCTAGCTTCCCTTGTATAATGACAACAAGAACCATGAATTTTCACAGCTCAGTACTTTTGGGTGTATGATTGTCTCCTGCTGAAACACTTTGGACCCAGTTGATCAGGTGACTCCTTCTTGCTATTTGGGTCCCCATGAAGTAGTCACCTTCCAACTTTAATCTTCCCTCAATACTTTATTTAAATTACTTTTCTCTCCAATCACCTGCTCTGGATTCACTTATTTATCTTCTTTGTAGCACTTGTGAACATCTGAAATAATTTTCTTTCTTTCTTACTATATCCTCTTCACTGGGATATTGAACGAACAGTGGTAATTTTCGAATTATTTGCAAGTATAATGTTAGAATAAGAACAGAATCTGCTATATAGCAAACACTCAATAAATATGCAGATGAACGAGACAACGAACATTACAGTGTTATATGGAAATAACTAAAGGTGTTCTGAGACAGAAGTAGGTAAAAGAGACCACTGTATCCATTCTGAAAAGTTAGGTTGTATGCCTCATTGAGGAGACCCTGAGGTCTTCACAGGATAAGTACAAGTTGCTCAGTAATTTTCAAATCCCATATTGTCCATTTGCCTAACTATAGAATAGGAAAACACAATGAAATATAGCAAAGGATATACTATACTTCAAGAATGTTCCTTCAAATAGGAGCCCAGGAGACATTTCACAGGTATTAAAATTTCCCCATCATTCAATATGAAAGCATTTTTATTCTCATGTCTCTAAAATGTGATCTGAAAGTCATTATAGACACTTGCATGCCTTCTGACAGATCTTTGTCATTGCTCTCTCCACTAGTTTCAACCACCTAGAGCAATTGAAAATGATCAATCGGTAGAAAGAAATCTCACTACTTTTTCTCTTCCATTGTCAGAGATTGAAGAGGTAAAGTCAGACTCTTCAACGCCAACCTTTATTTTTTTTTCTACTTCCTTTGTAGAAATAGATCTTTTAGAAACACTTCCAGTAGTCAGATGTGAATCTTCATTTGAGAATTACTGCATATGGCCTAATAGTAACTCTTTCCAAATTTAGAAAAATCAGTGAATTACCATTAGGCAAAACCTACATAGAGGTCTTGGGCTTTTGTTGAATTGATTGGGTCTGCAGGTATGGCTACTCACAGATTAAAATGTGTAAGTGAGTAGAAACATCTCTACAATCCTGCTTTACAATCAGAATTTAATTACCCATTTGATGTGCAACTTTGAGTTATTTATTAATGTGTCTGAACTCAGTTTCATTGTGTTATAGTAGTGAAAATATTTCATAGGACTATTGGGAGGATGAAATGGGATAAACATTACATATGCTGAAAATATTTCTGTTAGTCAGCTTGGCATTGCTACAGTGACATACCTTGAGGTGACTAACACAAAGAAAAAAGCTGCATTTAGCTTACAGTTTTTGAGATTCAAGGGCAGGGTGACTGCACTGTCTCATTTATGGTGAGACCATCAGATAGGAATAAAGGGAGAACATTTATTAGAGCAAAAGGTCACATTGTGAGCAAGAGCAGATAAATAGAGACCATGGTCCCACTATTCCTTTTGAGGGAAAGTCTACAGTTGCCTTGGGACCCCCTAATAGGTTCTACTCCCAAAAGATGGTAAAACCTCCCAGTAGTGCTACCCTGGGGATCAAGCCTTTAACACACGAGTCTTTGGGGAATATTCAACATCAAAACTACAATTATATCTGGTTTTATTTTTTGGAGAAAAGAATGTGGATAGTTTGGGTGTCAGTAAGAAACATATACATATAATATACCCTTTACACAACATATATACACATACATGTAAATACAAATATATATATATATGAATAAAATGTAATTTGGCTAACCATACATGTTTTAAACATATTCCAATCTGTACTAGCTTTTATTGACCACGATTTTATTAGTCTTTTTCATTTTTCAGGGATTATTCAGGGACCAGGTGCTTCTATTAGTCAAGGAGAGATGGTTAATGTTATAGTATTATTTAGTGTTCAGAATAAAAGTTTTTAAGTGAATTCAATCTATGTAAAAATCTATGGCAGGATGCTGAACCATGCTGTAAGTAGAGATCAACCTTCCTCTGCAGAGATATTAGACAAATTTCAAGATCTAGATGTTTTAACTTTAATTTGGTGTTTTAAAGATAAAAATCATTCCTTTATTGATTGGAAGAGACACAAGATGAAGATTTTATTACGTAATGGTCCTTGCATGCTTGGGGGCCAAATAGAGAAGCCAGAGACTATGTAGAGAATAAGAGAGGGACTTGTGGACCAACACCTATATTGGGGTACAGGATGTTATTCAAATAGGTTCCTTTCAGGGTGTTTTAATTGGTGAATTTAAAGTAAGCCAGCAGGAATTCCAGAAAGTTACCCTGTCATAGAAAAGTGGTTATTGTGGCACATCCATAATATAGGGATCAGTAGAGCAATTGAGTAAGTTTTATCTAGCTGTTCCCTGGGGATGTACTCATCAGGAAGAAGTTGTCTGTGGCAGATATCTGGATTGATTGTTGTGTAAATCGGATTTTTGCTGTGACCAAAATACCTGACAAGAACAATAGAGAAGAAAACATCTATTTGGGGCTCAAGGTTTCAAAGGTCTCAGTCCATGGCAGTCCATGGTTGGCCAACTCTGTTGCTCTGGGTCTGAGGTGAGGCTGAATTCTAAGATGGAAGATTCTGGTGAAGGACAACTTCTCAGCTCATGGTGTCCCAGAGACACACACACGCACACACACACACACACACATACAAAACACAATTACCAAGGGCATGCTCCAGTGACCCACTTACTCCAGCCTGTCTACAGTTACTGAATCTACTCAAATTATAAACCATAAAATGTATTAATCCACTAGTTAGTTCATAGCTCCCATAATTAATCATTTCAACTGTGACTATTCCTGCATTGTCTGTCTCATGATCTCTTTGGTTCCAAACCATAAACAATCATGGGAGACTTACAGAACTGGAAATTGTGGCAGTGGGGACTGAGCTCTGCTTCTGGCATGAGAAAGTTAGACTTATATTTAAAAGGGATTTAAAAAAGCACTCTGTAATAATAAGAACCCACAATGGATTTCAAGTGAAAGGTTTCAAAGACAGAGAGGATTTGTTTGCTTTAGGGAAAGACCACTGATGTAAATAGACACTAGAATGATCAATGGTACATATATCTAAGTTAAAAAAATTTTTTAAAAGTTTGGAATTTAAAAATTCTTATTTCTACAAGAAAGTTGTGAATAAAACAATGCTCGGGTCTGAGGCCTGAGATATCAGAGTCATGCCATGTGAAAACCATTTGTCAGATAAAATTGTTCGAAATAGATGTTTAATAGTAATGGACATCCTTCTTCAAATGTAATAAAAGTAAAGGTCAACAACAACAAAATCCTATTTCAGGTGAAATACTAGGCATAAGGCTGTGAGAGGCAGGTCGGGTGGAAAAGAACATATTGAGACTTCGTTGATTAAAGTCTGAGTGAGATTCACTAAAATAAGAACAGGATGAACTTTCTCATTAGAAAAAAATAAAAAGAGAGAGAGGAAAAAAGAGAGACAGAGAGATCTGACTGGGAGGTTTTCACTATTCTCACCTAATTTAAAAGGAGATAAGGACATAGAAGGAGGATGTTAATCTGGTTGGCCTTCAGGCTCATTCAGAATCACAATGTAAAGATGCAAATAACTTTGAGCCAGGAGCCTCCTCATCTGAAAAGATCAGTTATGCTTTGGCCATTTTTATACAACCCAACATTTGTTTAATATCATATTTAAATGCATTATTATAAATCTAGTACAAATCACAAGTTGAAGCCTTTTTGCTATTTAAATGACATACAAGTAGGAAGTCAATTTTATTTAAATACTTTTGAATGTTTTTATGTAAATGATTATTTCACTGATTTAAAAATCAATTTCCTTTGTAGCATTTCCAGGCTCATAATTCTTATATAGGTGATCAACATTTCTGACAAGAAAATGTAAGTGGAAATGGGGCTGTTAAATGGCTGTAGAAGGGCTTATTTATAAGAGATGGTACTGAGATTTTTCAAATGGTGGTCATTTGGGGAAGTTGACAGGAATGAATATGTTCTGTGAGAAACTGATGGGGTCTTACAGATTTTTTCATGCCTGATATTCTTTTTGTTTCTTTCTTTTCTTTTCTTTTTTTCATGAAGTTGTTTGCAAACAACTTAAATTCAGTTTTTTTTTTTTTTTTTTTGTATATGTCAGATGGTCCAATTCCTGTCCCAGGATAAAATTTGTTGTATAAATTAAATTTACAGATAACATTCTCACCCCAAAGCAACAACAACCTTTACAAATGCCTTCCAGGAAAAGGAAATAGAGCCTATTCTGCTGGAAGTCTACTAAATGTGAGTAAGTAGACCCTAAGAAAACTGATCAATGTTATGTTAACCAAAATTTTGCTTAAGGAGGAAATAACTTGCCCCAGGAAGAAAACAAAGCACCCTGAGAAAGATGCATTAATGGGGATCCCTTCTCTTCTGGACAAATTTTTAAAGTATGAATTGGGTCAGCTTTTCCAGATACCCTACAATATGCCTCTTCTGCCTATTTATACTGATGAGTACCAATCTGTGCAAAACTTAAGAGCTATAAAATATTAAAAGTGTAATGTCCATTGCTTTTACGATTTTTCTTTGTCAGAAAAAATGATTTAAAATTTTGATCAGGCTTGGTTTTCATGAATACCTAAATATATATGACTGGAGATATGTATATATCTGAAACTAAATATATTTGTATGAGTGCTGTCTAAAGGTTCTGTAAAAGTTTATAAAATAAAGTTTTATGTAGGTTTACAGGCAAGGTAACCAATAAGTGCTCTTTTTTATACATTGTATTTTGGATGAAACAACCACACTGCCATTTGAAGAACTGGTTTATACCTGCCTGCTTTGACTAAGTCTATTTCTGATTATTAATACTGTTTCCTACATGTGTAAGAGTTTAAAAATAGTTTTAAACTCTTACACATTTTGATTTCTTCTAGCAACCCTAAACTATACAGACCTATAATTATCATTATCATATACAATGCATTCTAAATTTTTACTTTAAAAGTTAAACCTAGTTAATATAAGGACATCTTTGTAATTGTGACACTAACCACTAGTGGCTTCTTTATATATTAGACATATTCATATTATTCTAGTAAATAAGTCTTTTAAAACATAAAGCTTTTGAGAATATGTTACCAAGCTGGTGTTCTCCAAACTAAAGTTTTCTGTAGTAATAATCTTTTTTAGATTTATAAGAATAACAAATTTAATTGAGGGTTATCACTTAATGTTCTGTAACTGGATAAAGGTATCCTGTTACCAATAACATATATATGCATATAGACATATATAGAGAAAATTTTAAGTCACTTTTTACACTGGAATGGAAATATAAATGTATTTTTGAAAGATGATAAGGAAACCCCAATCTGTTTAAAAGTTGCATGGAAGAATTTTGCCACTTTTTCTATAAAAATAAAGTTAAAAGCTGTCTCAGCTTCTGTTTGATTCATGTTTCAGAAGTAATGTTGCTCTGTGTGTGTGTGTGTGTGTGTGTGCCTTTTGTCAAGAGACCTGCCTTACCTAAGATAAGGCTCTGCCTCTCACCTTACTCCTTAGAATGGCTTAGGCACATTTTAAATTATGTTCAAAGGACAGATTTTTGTTGTAAAGATTACTGTGATATCAAAATAAATGGGATATAATACATAACTAGGTAAAAGTTGAAGATTGTAAAAATCATATTTCTTGGTTCATAGATACCATACAAATTGAATACGTTTTTACTCTTATTAATTTTATTTTGTATTTGCCTTATATACTTTTTAACTGTTGCCTGTTGGTGTTTTGCAGAGGTACTCCTTCTAACAGAACAACCTGAGTTAATTTGAGGCAATAAACTATCACCTACAGGACAGATAGGATATAAGGTTAACTTCCAGTATTAATACTGAAACCAATTAAATGAAACAAGTAACTGTAAAATTATAGACATAGAAGTTAA
This sequence comes from Marmota marmota marmota, assembly GCF_001458135.2. Lineage (NCBI taxonomy): Eukaryota > Metazoa > Chordata > Mammalia > Rodentia > Sciuridae > Marmota > Marmota marmota. The sequence continues at coordinate 30,067,528 of NW_026000249.1, forward strand.
ACTCATTACCCCCAATTTAAGACTGGCCTGCTGGATATTTAAAACTGAGAATGTGGACACCAAATTCAAGGAAGTAAAAGGACCAATGAAAAAACAGCTAGTATTTTGCCGTATAAGGTCAGCCAGGACACAGGGAATGATATGAACCCTTGAAGGTCACCTGACCTCTCAATCAGGGGGATCAAGAGGACTGTAGAGAACATGAAGCTCACCAGTTCATATTCTGCATAGAGGAGGGTCATTGGAAAGTGAAAATCTCTGATGCTTCCAAGTGAAGCTAATTGTAGTCAGCAAGACCTTGACTATCCTGGCAGAAGGCAAGATAAAGGAGCCGAAAGTCTTCTCACAACTTCCCAAGAATGTCCCTGAAAAATCTCAGCTGGCTTTTAGTAAGTAGTAGATAGGAACAAGGTTAATGCTGACCAACTTTGTCTTAAACACCTGACAGAAGATTATAACAAAAGCACAGTCCTACATGGATATTTAGGAGTATATTTAGTTGAGTCAACCCTACCAAAAGTAAGTAAAGCTGGTGGCTATAAAGTAAGTGTTCTTGGGAGTGCCTAACAACAACTATCACAAAGGACTCTAGGGTCATGAGTTTGTCCTGAATTTCAGAGACTGCCTGAAATATTAATTGCTTTTGTGCTGATTGTTTACAAAAAAGTAATGCTTTGCTGTCTTTTCTATTGGTGTCCTAGCATGATCCTTGCCCTATGTATGCCTTGTCCAGTCACCTGCCAACTAACACTATGGACCTCTGGACTGATCTGATATCTCAAACTGCCCATGCCCCACCAGATAGAGAACAAGGACTCTGGGTCACTTCTTCCCTGCCCCTCAATTTTGCTCTCACTCAACAGGAAGCACTTTGGAGATGTCATTGCTCACTTTTTCATAGAAATGGAATGCAAAATTTGACAGTGGGGAAATGTTAACAGTGGTCCACCTTATGCTTTGCTGCTCTGCCACTGAGGCTTTTTATTTTAAAATATTTTGTAGTTGTGTATGGAGAGCAGACCTTTATTTTATTATTTATTTTTATGTGGTGCTGAGGATTGAAACTAGTGCCTCACATAGGCTAGACAAGTGCTGTGTCACTGAGCTACAGCCCCAGCCCCAGCCCCACTGAGGCGTTTATTAAAGGGACATTTTTTTTTCTCTCTTCTCCCTCTCCCCATCCTTAATAGGATTAGAGAAACAGAGTTATCTTTTCTTCCTCATCTTAGGCCTAGTTATTTGTCCTTGAACATGTAACCACCACAGGAAGGAGATGTCACCCTGAAGATCTAGGAAATGACTAGGAGATCTAGGAAGTGACTTTCTTTCAAACTAACAAGAGAATTTCAACACAATATCAGGGTGCCCTTTGGAACGCCCCCCCACACACACACACACACTAGGGCACAACTAGAATAAAGTCTTTGAATCCTCTTTTAAAAATCCTCTGTTCTCCTTGATAGGCAGAATCACAGCCTGTGGAACAGGAGTCCCTTGCACTTCTCCTTTGCTAGCAAAGAAATAAACCTTCTTTTTCTTTTTTCTCAAAACTACGTTCTTGGGCTGGGGTTGTGGCTCAGTGGCAGAGCACTTGCCTAGCATGTGTGAGACACTGGGTTCGATTCTCAGCACCATATATAAATAAAAAGGTCCACTGACAACTAAATATATATTACACACACACACACACACACACACACACACACACACACATAAACATGATCTCCTAATTGAATTGACATCAGGGACAAGGACCCAGCTTTTGATAACATAATTAGAAGGGGCTAACACTACAAAACACTTATTCAAATATATTCATAATACAAATCTACAGTACACGAGAAGAACTATATTGGTTTATGTGTATACATTAATATGTATTTTATTTAGTATGTCACTTCTTACAGGAGTGTTTGGTTTTTGTGTTTTGTTTTAACTATTATAGATTTAACTATGTTCTCTTTTTAAATGTTTTTTAATCCAAGGTGTAGGAGAAGTATGGTTTCAAGTGGAATGGGAGGCCAAGGTGAGAACAGAAAAGTCTTCTAAAGGATTCATAAAATCCAGCATATGGGAAGTCTCATCGTCTTACACGTGTGGAATATTACTTTTTGAGTAAATATTTATTACATGATGCTTTGATTGAAATTGAGCCATGGTTTTCTTTGAAAGGACATTTAAATGACAGGTTATTTTAACTGACATTTTTAGAAATATCTTCATTTTTAAAAACCTTTACCTTCTCTTTGTTTTCTTCTCATTTATTTATTTATTTATGTTTCCTTTAATACATATATCATGCAGTGAGATATGGCCATGACAGAATTGTTGGATATTCTATTCCTAGAAATTTCTTTTTTTTTAAGAAATTTTATTTTTAGCAACACAGATTCCAAGAGTACTTTTACTCTCATATCCTCAAGAAAGAGCTAACATAGGCAATCTAATCATACTAATGAAAAAGAATAACCCACATGATTTGAAAGTAGGTGAAATTAATCCTTAAATAAATCTGTATTGAATTTCTTTAATTTACAAAAATAACACATTGCCATTCAACAAATTTAAGGAATGAGTGTCTGTGTAAGGGAAGAAGTAATCAACTGTATGTACCCTTTCTAATCTTGTGTTAACTGGTGTTTATGCTTCAAATGGAGACTCTTTTACACTTATATAAATCATGATTTTTAAACAAAACATACCTATTTTCTGTTTTCATGTATTATTTTGTAAAAAATCTACTGAAAAGTACTACCAAGTATTTTTTACTTAACAATTTAATCAGTTTAAAAATTATTTTCTTGTAATTTAATTCTACTCCCGTGTTCCACAAATTACTTCTGTTAAAAGGATAATCAACACCATTCAAAGTATTTTCCTTGGACACTGGAATGCAAATTCTGATGAAGATCTTTATCTGTCTGTATCAGATATATCCCAGGGTCTTGATACTTGGTAAGTACCTGATAAATATTTATTTAATGAATCAACATTAGTCACACAGTTTCAGGACAAATCGGGTGTGAATGGGGAGATCAGAACTGAGCAGCTTCAGAAATCAGTCAGGGCAAGGACTTAGGCATGCCCTGAATCTATCAAATGTTTCTTTTGGCATTGTCTGGTAGGATGTTAGTAGATGTTTGTTGGGCAAATTGTGTTTGTGTTTAAATTTTTGTTCAATGGTTGGTCAGATAGCAAAATGTTTTTCTTGATCCTAGTAATATGATAAAATGGATATGCATTTTATTCACCTTTTAATGTGCTAAGGAAATTAATTTAAAAACAATTGGAGAAAACTATACAATTAACTAATTTCCATCATGTGATCTAGTGATATTCTCTTTTCTGATAAAAGGTATCATGATATGCATACACACAGATACATAGGTGTATGTATCTGTGTGTATTTGATATATTAAGGATTTTGTTCCCAGTTCTTCCCAATCTTCAGAAAAGATTCATGCCTTCATTGAACAAATATTTCTATCCTTAGCACCAGGACCTTGGGGACATGCACGTAGATCTTGGCAGTACTATTAGGGTATGAGAGCAGAATGGAGGCAACAAAAAAATGAGGACCCTCATCCTTAGTATAGTATTATTGCTTAGAATGCTGGAAATCTTCACAGCCACTCAGTAATTTATTATGCTCAACCTTCAAGTAAAAGAAATCTGGGAATTCATTTTTTGAATCAGGACAGAAAGATGCCTGACCAAATATGTTTTATTGCACTGGCAACCCCTTAGTGCACGATTCTGTTGCCTTCGACTCTATCTGGGGACAAAAAAAATCAAGTCAGATGATCTAGGACATCTAGAATTTTGAAGTTGTTGTGCAAAGAAAGAAAACAAAGATTCATTTGCTTCCGGGAATTAGTTATAAAGGTTCACTCAGGCTTTGAACTTGTTTGTATGCAACTCTGCACCTTCTAAGATGCAAATTACTTTGTCAGATAAACCAGAGATCTGTTGAAAAATACTGTGGACTTTGGCAGTTTAATAAAAGGCCTATTTTCAAAACATTGCCTCATGTAGTGTGGGTCTTGTCAAGTGATCTCCTTTTGATGCTACTTGGAGTTAACAGAGGGGGGGATAACTTCTGGCAAATGGTACTGCAAAATGACAATGGAGAAAATGCAGTAAGGGTGGAAAAAGCCAACTCTGTACCCATTTTTGTAGCTAAATATCTTCATGAATCCAAACAAATTATTTATTCATCTTGATTGATTTCCTCATGTACAAAAGTGAAAAAATATATTTAATATTTTTATTTCTTCTTTTTAGACATACATGACAGTAGAGTGTATTTTGATATATACATTCATGGAGTATAACGTCCTATTCTTGTGGTTCTACATGTTAATATCTTCTTGACAGGTTTGGAGAGACAATCAATTGAGATTTCATGCTGAACACTAGCTCATCACCTGACACCAGTATTCTTACTGGTAAGAATGAAACATATGCTCAGCATGAAATTATTTATTTTACTGTTAAATTCCTCTGGTGGAGAGGATTCTAGCCAAAGTGAGACTAAACTTTTCTGCTTTCATTTGGCCAGCACTATAATTTTATCTTATTTTGGATAAAATTTGAGTTCTATGGAAAACACAGAAGAGAAAATTATTTAACAATTGCACTTTATCACAATCTAGCCTTGAACCTATTTGGCAAGACCAGTAGAGCATGCTACTGAAGACATCTTTTGCACTCTCATTGGCTCAAAGAGAGCTGTCAAACATTGACTTCCCATTCCACTTTAATGAACCCATTCTGAGTCTTTATAGTTTCTATAGTTAAGCACTTCTGAAAAATATATTATTGAATTGGCAGATTATCTCAGTTAATTCAGAGCCACTGTCATCTATTATGCTGAGCAATCTTAGCATTCAACTATCATTAAATTAATATGTATATATGTGGTAGAAACTTATATGAAGAAAAAAGTTACTACACTGAGGCTTTCAATATAGAAAGTCAAATATTTTAAGTTTGTCATAATGTGATGGTGTGGTTATATGTCATAGCTTTTTCTGGTACTGGGGATTTAGCCCAGGGGTACTTTACCACTGAGCTACATCCTCAGTTCTTTTTTATTTTGTATGTTCATACAGGGTTTCACTAATTTGTTTAAGGCCTCATTAAGTTTCTGAGACTATTCCTCAACTTTCGATCCTCCTGTGCCACTGTGCCCAGAATGACATAGAATTTTTGATGTATAATTCAGTAGTCATAAGTTTGCATCTCCCTAGTATAGCAAAAGTTGTTAGTTGTGTTATTGTCCTCTAAACCTGTATTAGTCTCTCATTATTATAAGTATTATAAAAGGTAAATGAACTTGGCCTTCAGCTCATTTTCTCTAGTCTTTCCCATTAGGTCTATACATTAACCTGACATAAACAATCAAAGAAATAAACAAATAAAACCATGTACAGTAGAAATCAGGTTGCTTTTGTCCCTTGTAACATACATTCTCTAGGCAAAAGCCAGTATGATCTTTTAAAAAAGTAAATCAGATTATGTTGTTCCCTTTCTCAAAGGTTTTATTGTGTTTCCAATGAATCAAGGAAAATAATCCTGATTCCTTCCTTAACAGGTTTTATATTGTCTAGTTTCTGCTTCCCTCTCTGTTCCATCTTGTACTGTGTTTCCATCGCCATCTTGCTGTTCCTCCAATGCACACTTTGCCTCAAGTATAGGGACTTTGCCCTCACTCATCACTTTTTAGAGTGCCCTGTCCCTGAATTATTTGCAGTGTCAGGCTCTCAGGTCCCAGCTCAAAGTTCTTCCTTAATGAGGCCTTCCTTGACTGCCCACTTTGAAGTAGCAACAACCTTTCTGTACAGCCCCTACATTTTGATTTTTATATGATTATTTAATTCATCATCCATCATCACCCCAAATTATCTTCATCTCTGTTTTTTTTTTCATTTGCTATCTGTCTGTTTCCACTAGCATGAAGGCAGGACCTTATGCATCTTATTCATTGGTATATCCTAAGTGCCTGATTCAGTGTCAGGCACACAGTAAACACTTAACAAGTGGATGATTCATATGGTAATGACTCAGACAGGTGGCATATCTCTTAAGTGCCTGATAAAGTGCACTATTACCTAGAGGCAGGTTCTCATCTAAGTTCTGCCTTTAGTTACCTATGGGATCCTAGAGAGAGTATTCATTCACATTGCTGGGCTGCACTTGATTCATCATGAAAATGAGAAGAATATATAAGGATCATTCAATCTAGAACAAAGAATTAAGTAATAGATAATATCTATTTTAATATTTTAAAAATACTGATGAAAATTTTATATTTTATCAATATTATGTCAAGAGCAAATATAATATCAATTTTGGTCTTTGTCTTGAATCTATTAGTTCCAAATAATTAACAATTTTATATGTTTTATTTATAAAACAGGTCAAAAAGTCAAGGATAATTTAATTTTTGAGTAAAAACCATTCAAATGGGAGGGAGGAGAATGGGTTATTGAGACTGAGTGGGTTATTGAGATATTGGTAGAAATAGGCTCTGAGTATCCTATCAGCTGAAAAATTCTCTGATTCTTAGGACATAATTCAGAATTCATAGTTGTAAGCAAAAGAGTCCATTCTAGCCAGTTGCATCAGAAGGCAGTATAATAAAAGCAGGTAACGCACAAAATGTCCAACACAATAATTGTAATGCTTAAATATATTTTGGGACTGTGAAATAGTGATATTTTATTCTATTGTTTTAATATTGAATATTTACATGGAATTGGTGAAAACACTACTAAAGTTAGGATTTTAAATATCCCCCAAAGCCCCTTGTGTTAAAGGCATAGTCTCCAGGAAGGTGCTATTGGGAGGTAATAGAAACTTTAGAAGGTGGTGCCTAGTGGGAGATCCTTAGGTCCTGACCACTTCCTCTTCTTTTTTGCTTCTAGGCCATGAGAGAAGTGTCTTCTTCCAACACACATTCCCTACTATTGCTATCTGGCACACTCAAGTCTCAAGGCAATGAGTCTGTGCACTCTTGGACTGGAACCTCTAAAATTGTGAGCCAAAATAAATATTTTATATTTATAAATTAACTATGTCAGGTATTTTATTGTAGTGGTACTAACAGAGGCATATATTACCTTGATAACCATAATTCATATGATTGACAGTGAATGGGAAAGCAAGCACATCCTTGCCAAGGGCTAATACACCTGGGGATCATTGGCCATCTGTCAGTTTAAGATGTCCCTCATACTACTCTTCATGTTCCCTATCAAATTATTTTCTCTTGTAGACTTTGTTGCCACTCTGAGGATCCAAATAGACATTTAGGATATAAAGCTCTCTATCCTTTCACCCTCCCAATTTCCCATGGGATCATCTCAACTCCTTAGGACACTCACCCAAAAAGAAGCACTCAGAATTATTTCTCTGTCTCTGGGAATATACACCCCTGGGCTCCTTGCCTACCCTCTGTCTCTCCTTCTCCTATCCCAAGGAATAGTTTTCCAATCTGTGTAGGAATGGTGTTCTATTGTCATTCACAGAATGTTTCTTCTAGCCACTGTCTATGCCCTGGGTCCTTTATAACTTCCCTCAAACAGAAGTCACACTATAGATGCCAAGAGGCAAAATTTGACATAAATTAGTTTGTTTGGCTAAATAGTATTTATTCTTTGAATGACTGGCAATTCTTGAATCTTCTTCAAAGCTTAGCATGGGGCTCTCCTTCTAGACTATTTCATCCATGCTTAAAGCTTTAATCTTCATCTAGATAGCCTGTTATTTGACATTTCTATATCCATGTCTTAAAGATCTCAAACTCAACAATTACAAAGCCAAATTCATGATCACTGCTTCTTGATCTATTCCATTTTGCCCTATTTTGGTGAATGGTATCACAGTCATATGATAATACAAAATAAAACAATACAAAATCCTAAGGCAATCCTGATATCTTTCTCTCCCTTATCTCCTATACCTTACCTATCAATTCCTACTACCATTAAGTCCTTTAAACTATTATCCCCAAAATATGAGTTTGTCGCATCTCCATTTCTACCACAATCTCTCCAGTCTAAGCTACCATCATCTCTAACTTGAACAGTTTCTTATTCTCTTTGCATCCATTTTTCCTTTCAAAATAATTATCCAACAAAGGGTTTGAGTTTTTCAAAATGCAAGTCTGATCCTGTTAGCCAAAGCAGCTCTTCCCTAAGTATCTCTAACAGTTGAAAGTCTGTGTAATTATTAAATGAAAGACACAAGATGATGGTTTCAGTAGGTTTGGTTTCTGATGAAGTCTTTTTGCCTGGCTTCCAAAAGGTCGTCTTCTTGCTGTGTCCTCATATGGTCTTTCCTCAGTACAAAAACAGAGAGTGAAAGCTTTGGCATCTCTTCTTCTTCTGATAAGGACAACAGTCCTATCAGATTAGGGTCCCAGCCTTATGACCTCATTTAACTTTAATTACCTCCTTAAAGCCTCTATATCCTAACACAGTCTCACTAGAGGTTAAGATGTCATTGGGTGAATTTTGAGAGGACATAATGTAGTCTCTAACAATGCTTGAGATATCAAATGAGATAATGTGATATATTGAGGTCATTCTCATCACTTATAAATTTTATCAGGCTAGGAGAAAGTTACTTTTTATTTCCATGCTTAGTTATATCTTGTATAAAATGAAGACAATATTCACCTTTAATATTTGTTCTTAAAGATTAAATTACACAGTGCATCTAATTACATACTGCATCTAAGACACCAATAAATGTTAATGACTCTTGCCATTTCCTTAAATAGTTGGTGAAACAGTTAATGCATCCTTCGTGACTTTCTTTCAAGCCCAATCACTAGACACAGAAAGAAAATTTCTATATACCAAAATTTCTACATACCACTAAAGAGTGATGCAATGCAAGGAGGATTATGGATATTTTGGAATCATTAAGAATAGATTTTTAGGGCTGGGGCTGAAGCTCAGTGGCAGAGCACTTGCCTAGCATGTGTGAAGCACTGAGTTCAAGCCTTAGCACTGTGTAAAAACAAATAAATAAAATAAAGGCATGCTGTCCATTTACAAATACCAAAAAAAATTTAAAAAGAATATATTTTTAGGACCTAAATGCTGACCCCTTCTTAAGGGCTAGAATGCTAATTTACCCTGATAGCTTTGAATTTTTGTTAATGTGGGCTATCAAACACACAAGGTAAAGATTTAGCAGCTTGATTTTACCTAGAAGCATTTGTCAAGAAAAGCATCTTAGGGAATTTAGTTCTTTCCTTGTCCCATGAGATAGAAAACCATAATTCCATAATACTGAGTAAATATCTCAATGTAGAAATTAATCAGAAATGATAGTTTAGAGATTCCTGTCAGAAGGCCCCTTAATCTTACTCAATACAACACAGAAGGAAATAAAAGATCATGAACCCTGTGTGACATAACAAAATTGCCACATTCACAGAAAACTAAAATGGGAAAAGAGAGTTATTGAGAACATTCACTGTAGTCAAAGAAAAAATAGAGAGCACAGAACGTTTTGTAGAAAATAAGATGCTCAGGAACTAGGATACTTGTATGAAAATGTTCACTGTAACAGTGTTTATAACAGAAAAAAACTGGAAACAGTCCAACTGTCCACTAATAACTGAATGACTGAAAAACTCATAGTCCATTTATACTCGGGAATACAACACAACAGTTAAAAACAATGCTATACACTCTTGTATATATGAATAGAAAGAAAACAAATAACATTTTTTAAGTTGAAAAGACAAATTTCAGGGCTGGGGATGTGGCTCAACTGGTAGCGCACTTGCCTGGCATGTGTGGGGCGCTGGGTTCGATCCTCAGCACTACATAAAAATAAAAATAAAGTGGCTGGGGATGTGGCTCAAGCGGTAGCACACTCGCCTGGCATGCGTGTGGCCCGGTTCAATCCTCAGCACCACATACAAACAAAGATGTTGTGTCCGCCGAAAATTAAAAAAATAAATATTAAAAAAAATTCTCTCTCTCTCTCTCTCTCTCTCAAAAAAAAAAAAAAATAGAGATGTTGTGTCCACCGAAAAAACTAAAAAAATAAATATTAACAAATTATCTCTCTCTCTCTCTCTCTAAAAAAAAAAAAAAAGAAAAGACAAATTTCTAGGTATGTTAAAAATAGAACATTACTTATTTTTGTTTATATAAAAAAACCTAAAATACATACCACATGACAAAATTAATTCATTATTTATGTTTTTGTTTTGAGAGAGGTAGATGTCTGATTGAATCTAATGGACAAGAAGTATTTTAGGCGTGATACCAGATGCTCTGGGGTCCTCAGCACCTGCGCCCGCTTGTATAAAGGCCAAGGCTATGTGGTGCCACTGGAGTGGCCTTGTCCTGCACTTTTTTCTTACCTTGTATGGACACTACCCTGCTCCTGTCAGCCTCTGGCCTTCCAGCTTCTTGAGACCAAATTCTATGTCTTCAATTAAATTGCAGAGTTCTGATGTGGGAGATATTTGAAGTTGATATAGAAATTGCCAAACAAAATCTGTTGACAATCAAGACCAAGTTGGATGATTTGGGAATGGATGATGAAGCAGATGATGACCCAGTTCCTGTAGCAAATGTTAATACAGCAATATTAAAAAAGGTCATTCAGTGGTGCACACACCACAAGGATGACGCCCCTCTTCCCGAGGATGATGAGAACAAAGAAAAGCAAACAGAAGATATCCCTGTTTGGGATCAAGAATTCCTGAAAGTTGACCAAGGAACACTTTTTGAACTTATTCTGGCTGCAAACTACTTAGACATCAAAGGTTTGCTTGATGTTACACACAAGACTGTTGCCAATATGATCAAGGGGAAAACTCCTGAGGAGATTTGCAAAGCATTCAATATCAAAACGACTTTACTGAAGAGGAGGAAGCCCCCATAACACTATAAGGATTGTTCCAAATACTAGTTGCACAGCTCTGTTTACAATTGTTAATATTAGACAAATTGTAGACAAATCAATTGTGTGGCATAATATTGTCCTTATTGCATGCGTAGTTGAGTACAGACTCCTAACCTGTGGCTGAATTTCTTCTAGTATGAGAGAACATTTCTTTTTTCTTTATTCTGAATAAAACTCATCTGTGGGGCTGGAGTGGTAACTCAGTGGTAGAGTGCTCACCTTGCATGTGGGAGGCACTGGGTTTGATCCTCAGAACCACATAAAAATAAAATAAAGGTATTGTTTCCTTCTACAACTAAATTTAAAAAAAAATGAACTGTGGGTTCTCTGTAGAAATTGGCAAATTAAATAAATAAATAAATAAATAAATAAATAAACAAGTAGAAGTATTTTAGCTTCATCCATATTATGTGATTTTTTACTATAAAAGTATTTATGTTAGTTATTAATATTATGAAAATTTGACTGAAATAGAATTGTATGTTAAAATTGTTTAATTATAATTTAAAAAGGTTGTTCTAGTCTTCTGACATCATTGCATTAGGGTTAAATTCTCATTCTTATTGAAATGACCTACTTCTATCTCTAGAAAGTTTTTTTTTTTTTTCTTTTTCTCAGTATTTTGAAATTACATACTGTTTTAAATATCATGTGGTGGAATTTAAAGTCGATTTCTCAATTAAAAACTACTAATCTGGGTTTAGAAAAATTTATTATTCGTTAATTTCCTCCTTTCTACTTTCTTTGGTGGAAAGACTGCTTTTGTACATCTGAAATTTATTCTCTCTCTCTCTCTCTCTCTCTGTCTCTCTCTCTTTGGTACCAGGTGTTGAACCCTGGGGCAATCAACCACTGAATAACATCCTCAGTCCCTTTTGTACCTTATTTAGAGACAGGATCTTGCTGAGTTGCTCAGGGCCTGGCTAAAGTGTTGAGACTGGCTTTGAACTCATGATCCTCCTGCCTCAGTCTCCAGAGCCGCTGGAATTACAGGCGTGTGCCACAGCACTTGGCCTGAAATTTATTCTTCTAAAATTCTTTTCACTTTATCTTTTGGGATCGATATTCTGGGATTTTTTTCTGAACTTTATATACCAACTTCTTGTTGAAGTTGATATTCTAGCAAATATATTTTTAAAAAATTCAGAGCACTTTTAATTGATCTTGGACTATTCCTTTACTATTGTATCCTCTTTTTTGTTTTATGTATACAATAACACCATACATTCTTTGTGTACCTGCATTTTAGGTTTCATCTGCTCCTAAAATCATCTCTCTCTAGAAATTAATTCTCTATCTGCTAATCTTTTTCATTCATGGATAGGTTTTCCTCCAAATGTCTGAAAATTCTTGGCTTTTTGTACAAATATAAGAAGTTAAGCTGTGATGGTTCTTTTTACGTGTCGACTGGGCTATGAGGTGCTGACACATTTGGTCAAATTTTATTCTGAATTTGTCTATGAGGGTGTTTCTGAATAAGATTAACATTTGAATCAGTAGACTGAGTAAAGCAGATTACTGTCCCTAATGTGGTTGGGCCTCGTCCAATCAGTTGAAGTCCCAAATAGAACAAAATCGTTGAATAAGAGGGAAGTTCTTCTGCCTGACCACTTGAGCTAAGACAATGTTTTGTTTTGTTTATTTTCCAGCCTTTAGATCAGACTGAAACATTGGCTCTTCTTGGGCCTGAGCCTGCCAGCTTATAGACTAAAACTTATACCATAGATTCTCCTGGTTCTCAGGCCTTCAGACCCACACTAGAGTCAAGCTACCAACTATCCAGTTTTCAAGCCTGCCAAGTCAACCTGCAGATCATGGGACTAGTCTGCTTTCACAATCCTGTGAGCCACTGTAACCTTATAATACCTCTCTGTCTCCCTTCCTTCTTTCCTTTCTTCCATCCTTCCCTCCTTCCCTCCCTCCCTCCCTCTTTCCCTTCTTCCTTCCTTCTTTCTTTCCTTTTTTTTTCTTCTCTCTCTCTCTCTCTCTCTCTCTCTCTCTCTCTCTCTCCATGTGTATATTCTGTTGCTATGGAGAACTCTGCTCAAGAACTTTTTGAAAATGACTGCTGTTTGTCAGTTGTGAATCTTACAAAAGGAATCAGGTAAGGTACAGTCAGAAAGATGACTATCATGCTATATCTCTCCAAATTTTAGAGTAGGGGAATTGTTTGCTGGGACACCCTGATTAATCACAGATGCCGTGGTTTATCCCTAGATAATTTGATTTCTTTTTTATTTGGATAGCCCTTCTTGTTTGTGTATTAAGAGATAGGTAATATATACAGCTCCATGTATATATTGGCGAGGGAAGGAAGCCAACAATTCCATGTAGAAATTTAGCTTTTGTTATCATTTCTCACTCCTGCCCCTCTCAGGCCTGCTATTTCCCATACTGAATTATTTTCCAGAGCACTTTTATGGCAGTTTATTCCACTGTAGCCACCACTGTGTATGTAGTCTAAGCTTTGGTTTTCTCTTCTTTGTTCATCTGATTTTTTTCTATTAGTTTTTCCATATTCTAGAAATCTTTAAAATCCCTTCTGTGGTAATGATGTACATTCCCATTTTTTTATTCTTGTGAGCTCATCCCCTTTTCAGTAGTTTTTCTATTATTTTAATAGAGTTTCCTAAGGGAGAAGAGAAAAACATGTGGTCATTTGCCATCTTTAGCAAAGTAAGAGCTTTGGGGATACTCTAGTTATACAAAAAAAATTATATTCTTTAGTAATGCTTTTTGAAATAGAAGAGAAAAACTAGACCTTTTAAGACTATTCACAGATACCTATGAATGTTTGTTTATACCTATGAATGTATGATTATTTCTTTGTATAGTAAATAGTTGTTATACTGTATTTTTAGGTAATAAAAACAAAAAAAAATGTCCAAACATATTAAGTACAAATGCAACCATCATAGACTTAACTATATAGTTCACATTAGCAACTACATAACTTTTTTTAAAAAAATATTTATAACCTACAGATTTGAAACATGTTAATATGGAGGGCTGACTGTATTATTTCATGGATTTCTGAATGCCCTTCTAAAAAGAGGTATGTAAGTACCTACCTCTTCCCTGTCTAGTTGGTTATCTAATCTCCAATTTCTACCATACCTTATTCATCATATCCCAGGTGAGAAATATCCCTGTTTACAACTGAAAACACATTTCCAAACAAAATGAGGCCTTGATTTGCATCTAAAGCCACACTAAGCTTCAATACTTCTGGGGCCCATTCTTACCTTCAGTGGTTGAACTTGGCTCCTCCTAAAATCTTTCATAGATTGTTAAATTTTAGAGCTGAATGGGTCTTTAAAGTACTCATTTTGCAGGTAAAGAAACAGAGTTGCAAAGGCATAATAATTTGCCCAAGGTCAAGCACTTAGTTTACCAAAGACCTGGATCTAGGATCCTTGACTTCTAACTATTATACTCAATTTTTCTTCCATAATAATCAAAATAAGACTAGTAGCCAAACTTCTACAGCTACTACAAGCCAAATTTACCTTAATAATAGCTCAAAGGTAGGTATAATTATTATCTCCTTTTAACAGATATGAAAGATGATACAAGAGAGGCTAAATAACCTCTGCAAGGTCACACAATAATTCACAGATCCAAGACTAAAAACCAAGAAATTTTCCTGCAGAATCTCTGTTCTTTGCAGTCACACCTTTCTGCCTTTCTACATGGTGAGAGTTTTATTTCAGTGGTTGTTTCTAAAATAAGACTCCAACAAGAATGATACACAGTGGTAGAGCACTTGTACAGCATACACAAGGCCCTGGGTTCAATCTTCAATAATAAATAAATAAATAGAAATAGTAAAATGAGAACCTTCTCACAAACACTCCAAATATAAAAACACTTTGCCGGAGGCTTTGTCGATGATAAATTTGACAGGAAAACTAAAAAACTTTCCTCCAAGTTCTTATCCAGAAATGATAGAGGAAAGAAATTTAGGAAGATTTTGCATTTTGGCCCAGACTTAAGCTGGAGAGACACTGGTGCATAGCTGGGACATTGACATTAGACAGTAAAATAATCAAATATAGATAGAGTTTTCTAGATTTTCAGAAGGTTTTTTCTCACTAAGCATTTTGCTGGTAGCTCTTAACAAAGCAGGTTATATATTCTCTGCAACTTTAGATTCTCTACAAATTGACTATCAAATTGACTCTTACATGATCACAGGCATAAGTGGGTGGGGCAGTGTGAATTTCAGCCCAGGATGCAGTATAGTATTTCCTGCTTAAAGTTGGTTAGAACTGGAAGAGGAAAAAAAGGAAGTCACATAGAATGCAGTGTTACCATAGTACTGTCATACACTAAAGTCAGGGTTAACAAAGTAAATATCCATGTGGAGAAGAGGAAGGGGATTCTTGCAAGAGTATTAATTAAAGCTTTATTTTCTGGGCTGGGGTTGTAGCCCAGTGCCTGACGTGTGTGAGGCATTGGATTGGATTCTCAGCACTACCTATAAATAAATAAATATGTCCATCAACTAAAAAAATGGTTTTTTTTTTAAAAAAAGCTTTGTTTTCTACACCAGCATGATTGGTAGCAAAACCAGAAACAGTTTTTAGTGATAGAAGATTGGTCTTTCTCAGTGCTTTACAAGACCATGTTTACAAGGAAGTAGTATAGCATAGAATGTGTATGTATGTGTGTGTGTTGGTGGGTGTGGTGTTAAAGTGGGACAGATGATCCAAAAAGATATTTATGTTTGTGTTAACTAATCTTAAACTTTTACCCTGCAAAAACCGTAATAAACTTTTAATTTTGAAGGAACAAAGCAAGAAGGGGACTAGGTATATAGTTCAGTGGCAGAACACCTAGCTAGCATGCACGAGGACTTGGATTTCATCCCTGGCACCACAAAAAACATTGTTAAAGCAATAAGGTAGGCCTTTGGATGCTACAAGTGTATATAATTGGAAAAGGCTTCTTTCTTTTATCTAAACAAATCCTGATTATCCACCAAGCAAGTGGAGTAGATTTGATTAATGTTGGTCACCAGGCCGTTTCTGCTACATTTATTATTGGTATCTAATCTGAGATAGATGCCAAATGTCAGTATCACCTATACACTTCTGTAAAATTGCCTGATTATAGCTGATCTCCTTTGAATAGAAGTTTCATGAATTTGGGGATATGGGATGAAGGGAAGGATTTTTCAGCCCCACATGAGATTAATCCCCAGACAGAGGTGATTGGGATTTATCAAGTTGCTCTTTAAGCTCATTGTTCATTTCTTTCTTCTTTGGAAGATGGTATTTCAACAGTCTAACTAATGTAGCCCACATACTCTGATGTCTTACCAAGGAATCAGCACTCAAAACTGAATGATGCACTTGCTTACCAATGCTTGGCAGAACAGTAACATCTGGTAAGGGTGAAGAGAAGGGGGAAAGGAAGATACCAAAGAAGAAGTAGATTGGATCACATTTTTTCACTTACATCCTGTATGATTCAAAAGATAATCTTTTCATCTTTTCATTAAATTTTTACTAATTTATCAGAGGACTACAATGATGAGTTATGAACCTTCTCATGAAGCTATCCTGGTCCTCTCTAGCCATAATTTCCTCTGTGCTTCTCTACTACTTTGTTCATGTCACAGCTACCAGACAGATCCAACTATTTTATAGAGACTATGAGCTACTGAAGTCCAGGAACCATGTCCAAGTTTTTGTACTTGGCCTAGCACTTAGCATAGTGATTGTCACATTTGTTTTAAAAATACATTTGAATGAATTAGATAAATATAATTCAAATTTTAAACCTTCTATATTGCCACCTGACATTTCTTAGCACACAGTGATAAGATGAAGTAAAAAGCAAAGATATTTATTATTTTAACATAAGAATAACAATAATTTGGACAGGCATGATTCATGAAGATTATAAAATAACAGTTTTGTTTAGTAAGATACCTTGCAAAAAGCAAAAGACAATAGTATGGTGATACGTGGAGATGTTCTAAAATCGATGCTTATCTGCCAACTTAAGAAAATGTAAGAGAAGAACTTCAGCACTTAACTCACAGAAATGTAACAATGACCAAATTGTATACATCCTTGCAATCAAAAGATAAAATTAAACAGAAAAGTGTGACCACAGTGAAGTACCAGAAAAGTTTATGTGAAAATAAATTTGTTCACAACCCACGCTTCATATTTTGCTAAAAAATTTTATGTGAAGACTAGGCTGTTTAAATCATAAACTCTGCTTTTGGGCCCTCCCCATGTTAGTGATGTAATAATGAAAAATAAAGTTGCATGCAAATGAGCTGCAACTTATTTGCATGTAATCAGGGACAAAGTGATCAAGATCTGGTTAGTTCCAGTTTAGGAAAGGACTGGGGAGGAGTTTGGGAAAGAATTGAAATGTGGACAAAAAAGATTATATCCCATGGTGGATAGGGTTAGTAATAAAAGAGATTTCCCAAGTCTGTGGATTGGTGTCCCGTTGGTAGGGTAGGGTATGAATAGATGAAGACACAAGTCTATTCAATTCCTATTTTATTGTCAACATCTCTTTAAGAGTTTCTGCTTTAAGCAGAAAAGTGTGGGGAAATATCATTTTGAAGGAAACTGAGTCTAATATATGAAAAAACAGAAGCCGTTTACCTATTTTAATGAGTTCAGTACTCCACAGATAATTTTCTTTGCTAAATTATCCCTAAATAATTAGTTTATTGAATAGAAGTAGATAAATTAAAGAATGAATAAATATGTGCATAACTAAATTTTATCCAGGGGTTATTGAAAGAAATTTTACATACTGCCCCTAGCTAAGCCACGAGCATCTTAAGATGATTCAGTGGTGCCAGAGCCCTTTCATTATGATCAATAAAAGGGCCTTTGGGTCTCAGTTGAGGGGAACATAGGGAAGACTGCCATGGTGTTCTCTTCTCCTTGACTCATCACCATGAAAAACTTTGCCACTGCAACAGTGACTCCACTATTTAAGGAAAGAGGTGATGTACCAAATACTTGCTTTGAAAATTATTTGCTTTGAAACAGTGCATCATTTCTACTCTTTCTCTGTAAATTCTCTTTTGCTTTCATTTTTCTTTAAAAATATTGCTGAAAAAATTGCAAAAAATATTTCTGTAACTCATATTATTTATAAGTTGTGTGTTTCATTTTAAAATGTTAGATTCTCAATTCTTTTTTTCTCTTCAGATTATTTTCTTTTACTGTTTTCCTGAATCTAAATATTCATTCAGGTCTATTGTAGAAAATATATTTTAAAAATAGAAAATTTCAAGCCACATACAATTCTACTATGCAGAAGCATTACTGTTTTAAAAAATATATCTTGTTATTTTTGTTTCATGTATCTTAGTGCAAGGGTAGATGTTTCCATGCACACAAGTGAGCATGTATTTTCCATTAAGAGATCAGATTAGGAACATGCTTTTAATTGCCATTTAAATAGGAGATTTGATCATCATTTAGTGTTAGAAAAATAAAATCTGACAACAGATTTTTACTACTTTGTAGATAAAATAAAAGTTTTATAAATATATATTTTGTTGATATAGATCTAGTCTAATCAAAAGAGTTTCAAAGTTATGCCAGCCTTGTACCTCAAGAGTAAGCCCCTTTATCATAGTACATAACTTTTTTTTACAATATACAAAATTTTAATTCTACTATTTTATACTAAAATAAGAATGTATTTTTTTTACATTTTGTTTAGTGTATCCAGCATCAAGAATCATGAAATATATATTGGTATATTTATTTTTTGACAGCTCTCTTTGCAATGTCAAATTTCCCAATAAAACTTTTTTTTTCAAATTATATCTTTAGAACTTTTAAATTAATTAATAAATTAATTTTAATTAGGTACATATGACAGCAGAATGCATTTTGATTCATTGTACACAATTGCAGCACAATATTTCATTTCTCAGGTTGTACACAATGTAGTGTCACACCATATGTGCAATCATACATGTACCTAGGAGAATGATGTCCATCTCCTTCAACTACCTTTCCTGCCCCTATGGCCCCTCCCCATCTTTCCCTCCCCTTTGCCCTATCAAAGTTCCTCCATTTTTCCCATGCCTCACCCCATTATGGGTCAGCATCCACTTATCAGAGAGAACATTTTGGTTTTGGGGGATTGGATTACTTTGCTTAGCATGATATTCTCTAACTCTATCCATTTACTTGCAAATGCCATCATTTTATTCTCTTTCAATGCTGAGTAATATTCTATTGTGTGTATACCATAGTTTCTTTATCCATTCATCTCTTGAAGGGCATCAAAGTTGCTTCCACAGTTTAGCTATTTGAATTGAGCTGCTATGAACATTGATGTGGCTTCATTACTATAGTATGTTGATTAAGTCATTTGGGTATAGATCAAAGAGTGGGATAATTGAGTCAAATGGTGGTTCCATTCCAAGTTTTCTAAGGAATCTCCATACTGCTTTCCAGAGTGGTTGCACCAATTTTCAGTCCCAGCAGCATTGTATGAGTGTGCCTTTTCCCTCACATCCTTGCCAACATTGTTGTCTGTATTCTTGATAACTGCCATTCTGACTGGTATGAGATGATATCTTAGAATAGTCTTGATTTGTATTTCTCTAATTATTAGAGATGTTGAACATTTTTTCATATATTTGTTGATCAAATGTATATCTTCTGAGAAGTGTCTGTTCAGCTCCTTAGCCCATTTATTGATTGGGTTGTTTGTTTGGTTTTTTTTTAGTGTTGAATTTTTTGAGTTCTTTATATATCATTGAAATTAGTGCTCTGATATGCATGTGACCAAAATCTGTTCCCAAAAATGTATTCTCTCTCTTCACCTCATTGATTGTTTCATTTGCTGAGAAGAAGCTTTTTAGTTTGAGTCCATCCCATCTAGACACCCCCCTGCCACTCCTGCAGGAGCCCAGGCCCAGGTTAGGCCCAGGTCCACCCCACCAACTGGTAGATTCTCAGTTCTTAAACTTGAATCACTTCAACTCATATAGTTTTAATACCTTTATTGAAATATAATTCACAGACTTTACAATTCACTCAGTTATAGTGTATAATTCATGTTTTTAGTATATTCACAAAGTTATGAATCCATCAGTACCATCTGATTTTAGAACATTTTAATCACTTCAAAATAAACTCTCTACTCATTAACAGTCACTTCTAATCCCTGCCTCCCACTCACTCCTCCCCACCACACATAAGTATTAGACAACTACTAAATTATTTTCTCCTTCCATGTATTTGTTTATTCAAGACATTTTATATAAATAAAATATGTAGTAGTATATAATATACAGCCTTACAATGGGCTATTTCACTAAGTGTATTATTTTCAAGATTCATCCATTTTATAGCATGTATCAATATTTTATTTCCTTTTGTGACAAAAATATCCCACTGCATATATATATCAGGTTTATTCAAATATTTATCAATTGATGTAAATTTGGATTTTTTTTTTACTTTTTGGCATTATGAGCAATGCTGCTATGCACATCTGTGCAGTTTTTATGTGGACATACGTTTTCAAATCTCTTGGGTACCTAGGAGTAGATTTTTCAGGATCCTATGATTACTCTGTTTAACCATGTTTTACTGAATATCAAACTGTTTTCCAAAACACTTTGGAAATTCCAACAATCAATGTGTGAAAGTCACAATTTCTATATTACTGCCAACACATTGTATTGAATGTACTTTTAATTTTAGCCCTTTTATTGCATAAAGTGATATTTCATTTTGGTTTTCCTTAAGGTCTAGTGATGTTGAGTGTCCTCTCATAAGTTTGTCTTGTATTTGTATATATCCTTTGAATAAATGTCTATTGAAACTCTTGGCCTATTTTTAGGGGGATAATTTGTGTTTTTATTATAAAATTTAAGTTTTCCTTATATATTCTGAATACAAGTCCCTTATCAGATTTGTAAATATTTTCTCCAGTTCTTTTGGTGTCTTTTCAATTTCTTGATGATATGCCTGGCAGCAGAAAGGTTTTTGATTTTGACAAAGTCTCTATCAGGGCTGGGGATATATCTCAGTAGTAAAGTGTTTGCCTAGCATGTATAAGTCTCTGTGTTCAATGCCCAGTACTGCAAAATAAAATCATCTAAAAATAAAAGGGAGGAGAATAGGAAAGAATAAGTAAAATTTTCACTGTTTGCAGATGATATGATCCTATACTTAGAAGATCCAAAATATTCAACAAAATACCAGATTAAAAATCAATAAATAAAAATAATTAGCTTTCCTATACACCAATAATGCACTTGTTGAGAAATAGTCAGAAAAATAATTCCATTCACAATAGCACCCCCCCCCAAAAAAAAAAACCCTAGGAATAAATCTAACCAAGAAGGTGAAAGACCTTAAAAGTGGAAACTATAAAACACTGAAGAAAGAAATTGAAGAAGACACAAAAAGATGGAAAGCCCTCCCATGTTCATGGATAAGCAGAGGTAATATTGTAAAAATGCTCATATAATCAAAAGCAATAACAGCTTCAATGTGATCCCCAGCAAAATATCAATGGGATTTTTCACATAACTAGGAAAAAAGTTCCAAAATTCATTTGGAAGAATAAAAGACCCAGAATAGCTAAAGAAACTCTAAGCCAAAGAATCAGAGGCATCAGAATACCTGAATTCATAAGATACTATAGAGCTATAATAACAAAAACTGCATGACACTGGCATAAAAACACATGTAGGCCAGTGGAACAGAATAAAAGACACAGAAACAAACCCACACAGATACAGTCATCTGATCCTTGAAAAAAAGCACCAAAGCATACATTGGAGAAAAGACACTCTTTTAAACAAATGGTGCTGGGAAAACTGGTTATCCATATGCAGAAGAATGAGACTAGATCTCTATCTCTCACCCCGCACAAAAGTTAACTCAAAATGGATCAAAGATCTAGGAATTAGACCACAAACTTAACTCCTAGAAGAAAATGTAGGGTCAGCACTCCAATATATAGGAACAGGCAACAACTTCCTCAATAGGACCCCTAAAGCTTGAGAAATAATACCATGAAGTAATAAATGAGATGATATCAAATTAAAAGCTTCTTCACAGCAAAGAAAATAACTAAGAGCATGAAGAAAGAGCCTACAGAATGGGAGAAGTTATTTGCCACCTGCTATTCAGATAGAGCATTAATATTCAGAATATATAAAGAGCTCCAAAAACATCAAAAGAACAACTAACCCAATTAACAAATGGGCAAATGAACTAACCAGACACTTCTCAAAAGAAGAAATTACTCTTGAAGATGAGGACAGGATATTTTGGAAACTAGTTTTGGAAGGATCTGGACCTACCTCAATAGCTTTTGCTGCTTGCTCTTTCATTTCATATTCCACAAAGGCAATTTTTTGGGGATCTCCAGTAGACTTATAATATGGTATGGAATACATATATAAATCACATTGCCTCATTTCCCACTCTTTCAATCCAGCTGTGATTAACATTTTTGGGAAGTAACTCCTGTGATAAATTAGAATCAGCATTAAGTATATGAGGCTTGAGCTAGGGATGTAGCTCAGTGGTAGAGAGCTTGCCTCGCACATGTGAGGTACTGGATTCCATCCTTAGCACCACATAAAAATAAATAAATAAAAATATTGTGTCCATCTACAGCAAAAAAAAATTAAAAATATGTGAGGCTTTATTTGCTATATAACCTAAGCTTTTCACAACTTCTACACCTTACTCAATGTTAATAAATTTTACCCTTATTATTAAAAAAAAAGAAGGAATAGAAATTGCTAACAAGTATATGAAAACATGTTCACCATCGTTAGGATTAGGGAAATGCAAATCAAAGCTACACTGAGATTCCATCTAACTCCAGTTAGAATAGCATCCATCAAGAATACAAACAATAATAAATAGTGGAGAGGATGTGGTGGGAAGTAACATGTTTACACTCTTTTGGGGATTATAAATTAGTACAACCACTATGAAAATAAGTATGGAAGGTCCTCAAAAAACTAGGGATGGAACTATCATGTAATCCAGCTATGTCACTCCTCAATTTTTATCCTAAGGAATTAAAATCATCATACTATAGTTATACACACACATCCATGTTTATAGCAGCGTATATCACAATAGCCAAATCATAGAACCAAATTAAGTGTCCATGAGCAGGTAAATAAATAAAGAAAATGAGGTATATATACACAATAGAGTTTTATTTATCCATAAAGAATGAAATTATGTCATCTGTAGGAAAATGCATGGAAATTGAGAGCATTATGTTAAATAAGCCAAACTCAGAAAGTCAGGGTCATAATTTTCTCCTATATATGGAAACTAGAAAGGATAAAGAAAAGAGAGGGCATCTCATAAAATGAGAAGGAAGACCAGTAGAGTAGAGGAAAGGGACCAGGAGAAGGAGGAGGAGAGAGAAATGGGAGATGGTAGGAAACAATATTGACCAAATTATATTGTTATATTATATGCATGTATGGATATGTAACAAATTAATCCCACTATTATGTATAATCATAATGCACTAATAAAATGTGAAAAAATATATTTTATTTTCTATTGGTGCTTTTTGTGTGTTATCTAAGAAAACACTGCCTAGCCCAAGGACATTAAGATATGCTCCTATTGTCCCTATTAGGATTCCATAGTTTTATCTCTAACACCTAGGTGTATGATCCTTTTTTAGTTAATTTTAGTGTATGGTATGGAGTGAGGATCCAATTATATCTTGTTGCATGTGGATATCCAATTTTCCCACCACCTTTGTTCAAGAGACAATTCTTCATCCCCATTGGATGTTGGAACCCTTCTTAAGAATCAATTGACCATAGATCTATGGGTCTATTTTTGATTCTCAATTCTATCCCATGATCAATATGTCTCCCATTGTACAAGTATCACATTGTTTTCATTACTATGGTTATGAAGTAGGTTTTGAAATGAAGAATTGAGAGTCCTCCAACTTTCCTTTTTTTTCTCTTCCAAATTGTTTAGGCTCTTTTGAGTCCCTTGAAATTTCATATGAATTGTAGAAACTGACTATTCCATTTTTCCCCCATCCAAAAAAAATATTTGAGATTTTGATAGAAATTGCACTGAATCTCTACCCTGCTTTGTCATCTTAAAAAAGTGTTCAAATCCTTGAATACAGATAATGTTTCCATTTATTTAGGTCTTCTTTCACTTTTTTAAGCAATGTGTTATAGTTTTTATAATAGAAATTGTGCAAATGTCTGGTCAAATTTATTCCTAAGTATTTTTTCCTTATTGTGGATGATTTTTGTCCTAATCTTTTTTTCTGGTTGTTAATATATGGTATTTAGGAATACAATTGATTTTTATGTGTTGACCTTGTATCTTGCAACTTTGATGAGATCTTTAATTACTTCTCATAGCTTTGAATGTATTCTTTAGAATTTCTTTTATATAAAATTCTGTCCTCTGTGAATAATGATAATTCTTTCATCACTTTTCTTTCTTTCTTTTTCTTCTTCTTCTTTTTTTTTCTTTTTCCTAAGTGTTCTTGCTAGAGCTTTCAATACACTGTTGAATAGAAATGGTGGGAATATATACCTTTGTTTTGTTCCTTAGATTGGGGAAAAACTTTTAATCTCCCACCATTAAGCCTGATATCATCTGTAGGTTTTTCATAGATAATTTTTCACAAAGTGAGGAAGCTCCTTTTCATTTCTAGTTTGATGAATGTTTTTATCATTGAAGTGTGCTAAATTTTTTTCAAATTTTTTTTTCTTTTTTTTTCATCTACTGAGATTATTTTGTTTGTGTGTCCCTAATTCTATGAATATTATATATGACAATTCTTAATTTCTACATATTAAACTAACCATGCATTCCTAGGATAAATCCTATTGATTTTTGTAAATTTATTTTTATATATTATGGGTTTTGGCTTTAATATTTTGTTAAGGATTTTCACGTTCATGTCCCTAAGATATAATTTGTAGTTTTCTTGTGATTTTTTCATGTGTAGGTTTCTTTTTATATCTTTGAGGGGATTAGTATTGGGTAAATCTAACCTCCACAGAATTATTTGGGAAGTTTTTTCCTATTTTCTACTTTTGTATAGTGTGTGAAGCATTGGTGTTAATCTTCTTTAAACACTTGGTAGAGTTCACTAGTGTAGCCATCTGACATTGGGCTTCTCTTTGTGAGTTGCATTATCATCATTAATTGACACATAATGTTTGCATATATTAAAAATTATTGATTCAATCTTTAACTGCTACAGATTGATTCATATTTTCTATTTCTTCTTCAGTAAATTTCAGTCATTTGTATCTTTCTAAGAATTTTCCCATTATGTCTAAGTTATTGAATTTATTGTCATGCATTTGTTCATAGTATTTCCTTATATTAATTTTTATTTCTATTAGGTCAATAATGATTTTTTTTCTCTTTCATACTTAGTTTTGTAATTTGGGTTTTGTGTTTTTTTCTTGGTCAGTCTATCTAAAGGTTTGTAAATGCTGTTGATCTTTCAAAAAACAGCTTTTGTCCCTATTGATTTTCTATTCTTTATTCCAACAATATCCGTTGTAATCTTTATTATTTTTCATCCTTCTACTTGCTTTGGGCTTAGGTTTTTGTCCTTTCACTAGAATTTCTTAAGGCAGAAAGTTAGGTTATTGATTTGAGATCTTCTCTTTTTGATGAAAGCATTTATAGATATAAATTTCCCTCAAAGCACTGCTTTTATGTTTTGGTATGGTGGCTTTTCATTTTTCATTATAGAATTGTATTTGTTGTTTTTCTTTGCATCATTGGTTATTTAGGATTATGCTGTTTAATTTTCACATATTTATTAATTTTCAAGTTTTTCTTCTATTGATTTTGAATTATTAGTTCATTGCAGTTGGAGAACATATACTTTGTATGATTTCAATCTTTTTAAACTTATTGAGTGCCGCAGTCTGGCTGGGCACAAAATCACGAGCCACTCAAGCAGGAACAAAGTTTATTTTTTGAAACTGCCGCCAATGTCCGGTACCGCCCGGGCAGATTTTTTCCACCCACGCGGCCTCCTCCCGGACCCGCAGAGAGAGCTCCTCCCCCGGAACTCCCTCCTACTGTACTTCCCCAACCAATGGGAACTCTCCAGGAGTCCCGTAGCCGGCCTAGGTGAACAGCAGGAGTCCAATATCCATATGAATGCAAATCTTAACATAATCATATCATCTCAATGGCTAGCTGGTGTCACCTTTTGACCAAAAATGCCATGCATCATATACTTGGCTCTTAGCATCTCCCCCCTTCTGTTTAAGTAACAAGCAATCTGGCTAGGGACCGTGCCTGTTAGGTTTGTCCAATTCAACATATGGTTCTTACCCGTCATCGGAAAACTGACTTTTAGGCGTCAGCCTCCTGTCTTAGGTTGATACCACTGCAATTGGATCATACCCGTCACTGTCCAGCATATAGCCATACTTGTGGATAGGCCTATGTACTAGTGGGGGGGTGAGGTTCTTTACCTCACCTCTGTTGGCCCCCAAAATTAGACCATCACTAGTAGAAGGGAGGAGGATACAGAAATGTCATGACACCAAGTCAATTAACGGCTCCTAGGAAAAATTGTATCACTGGTGACACATCAGAAAAGATACGCTAGCACTACCATAATTCGCTGCATCAACAAATAGATCACAAAGCATACAAGTGATACATAGTCCAGGCAAGTTCTGTAAG
>NW_026000249.1:30097449-30128753 GCF_001458135.2 Marmota marmota marmota
AACAAAGAATAGTTGTATCAATTTTCTCTTTCTCAGGGCCGAACAACTTCAAACCTTGAGCCAACCATTTTTCCCAGTTTGCCTGAGAAAATTCTAGGGATAGGCAGCTTGAAACAAAAACAAGATAAATCAAAACGAGAACACATTGTTTTTTGAAATGGTCACCCATTTTGTTGACTTCCCTCAGGGGCGAGCAATTTTACTCACCTCCAAGCTTCAGGCGTTCCCCGTGCGGGCCGCCAGTTGCCGCAGTCTGGCTGGGCACAAAATCACGAGCCACTCAAGCAGGAACAAAGTTTATTTTTTGAAACTGCCGCCAATGTCCGGTACCGCCCGGGCAGATTTTTTCCACCCACGTGGCCTCCTCCCGGACCGCAGAGAGAGCTCCTCCCCCGGAACTCCCTCCTACTGTACTTCCCCAACCAATGGGAACTCTCCAGGAGTCCCGTAGCCGGCCTAGGTGAACAGCAGGAGTCCAATATCCATATGAATGCAAATCTTAACATAATCATATCATCTCAATGGCTAGCTGGTGTCACCTTTTGACCAAAAATGCCATGCATCATATACTTGGCTCTTAGCAATTGAGGTTTCATTTATAACCAAACATATGGTTGGTCCTGGAGAGTGTTCCATATATGCATCAGAATGATATATTTTCTGCTGTTTTGGAGTGAACAGCAAATGTCTGTTGCATCTATTTGATTTATAATGCTTTTCTGTTATGCTTTTCCAGAGACCTGCAAGGAGGGTCTAATAGTAAGAATGTTCTAGGGACAGGACTTTTTGAAGAGCACCAAATCCAAATTACTCCCTCCAGTGGCTGCAGGGCTACTGATTTTCTTAGCTACCATGTCTGTGATGCTGCTCATTTTCATGGTTATTGTGCAACTAAGGAGATAAGGATGGAAGTAAGGGAAGCTGAAATGCCACAAAGATTGTCATTCTAACCAAGGCTTAGCATTTTAATTAATATTTTAGAGATTATTATGATCACTAAGTTAATTTTTTTAGTGGACACAATACCTTTGTTTTGTTTTTAATTTTTTTATGTGATGCTGAGGATCAAACTCAGTACCTCACACATGCCAGACAAGTACTCTACCACTGAACCACAACCTCAGCCCCTCAGTTAATTTTAAAAGTTATGAAAAAAATCGATAAAATTTGCCTGAATTTTCACTACTTTCATGGGGAATAGATTTGCATAATTCCTCACTTTCCTGACTCCAAATTCTCTCTCCTCTCATTCATGTTTAACCTCTTCTGAGTTTTAGCCATTCCTGCTAACTATATGTGTGTGCCTTTTATATCTTTCTCTTCTGACTCTTCTTCTTTTCACCTCTTGTGTTAAATTTTTATCTGTTTTGAAAAGCCTAGAACTTTTCCACTTTTGTAGTATTAATCTTATTGGAATCATCTCACAACTTAAAATGATAATCTACTTTTCTTTTTTCCTCTTCTGATTCTGAATTTGTAGTGTCAACGTTATGAATATTTTCTTTAGTTTTTTTTCTATCTTTAATTTTTCTTTCCTCTTCTACATTTATTTTGTTATTTGTGTTTTTAAGAGCTGGTTAAAGTTTAGCTGCAGGGGCAGTAATATTATCAAAAGCCAATTTCACAAACTGAAGAAGATATTGGATATTGGATTTGTGTGTGCATATGTATGTGTACATTCTATTCTATCCCTCAACCTGGGCAAGTTACAAGTTTATTTGGGACTGTGGGTAAAGTGTTACCCAACAGGCTATTAAAAATAAAGAAGGGGAGAGGAAGAATAGGAGGGAGTAATGGGGGATAGAAATGATCAAAGTATGTTATGTGCACATACAAATATGCCACAATGAAACCCCTTATTCTATATAATTAACGTGCACTAGAAACAAGAGAAACTAGAATCTACAACTTATAAAACATGTGGCATTAACTCTGAATTAACTCTATAGAAGAGGAACTAAGTGAAGAAATTAACTTTAAAACCTCATTGGTAATCAGTTACGGGAAACAGTTTCTGGCTTTCAGGTAATCAAGAAGTTATAATTCATAGTTATGTTAATATTCTCCCATAGCAAATTAATTCAGACCGAGTGACTTAAAACAACAAAAAATGCATTCTCTCACAGTTTTGGAGGCTAGAGTCTGAAATCAAGGTACTAATAGAGTTGGTTCCTATTAGAGATTCTGTGAGAGAATCGGTCTCATGCTTCTCTTCTAGTTTCTGGTATTTGGTTACAATCCCTGATGTCCCTGGGCTTAGAAGAGCAACTTCAATCTCTCCTTCCTCTTTCATATGCTGTTCTTGTCTGCATCTGTTCAAACCATCTCTCTGTGCATGTCTGTATTCAAATGTCCTTTATCTTAAAAGAATACCAGTCATCAGATTCGGGTCCATCCTTTTCCAGTATGACCTCATCATAACTTGACTTTATTTCCAAATGAGGTCACATTTTGAGTGTTTGAATGGCCTTGAGTTTTTAAGAGATGTGGTTCTGACTAGTACAATAGTTAGTCCATATACAGGGAGGCTTATTGATGCTCACAGGTTCTGAAAGCACTGTGGCAAAAATAAAAAAATAAAAATATGATCCAGAAATATTATCTATATCTCTAACCAAATTGTGTTTGAAGCACAAAAGGATAAAGACAAATAGTTTTGATCATGCAAAAGCTCAAAGAATATCATTTTCACAAATACTACTTGAAAACTACTGGGGAGAACAAATTAAAGTGACCAAGAAAATTATGGAGAAAAAAATTCAAAGTGAATTCTAAAAATAGTATAGTAGAATATAGTAGAATCAAGACTAATACACATGTGGGAAATAAAGTACAAAATAGATTATAAAAGTTATATATAATAACAATGGGGAAATTTTATGTGTAAGCGACTTGGTCAGTGTCCCATCTTTATCATTGTGGTTTATTCTAGCTGACTTCCATCTACCAATATATACACCTTTTTTCCTGAGAGCAATATTCAAGAAGTGCCAGGGAATTAAATCCCCTCAGGAGAAGCCCTCAACAAATGATTGATGGGAGTTAGTGAATAAATACCTTAGATCCCTTGATCCTTGGGGAGATAACGATGAGGCATGTGTATTACAGTCTTTGCTAGAATTTCCTCACAAGATTAAGCTTCAGTCACCCACAGAGATAGTTGACATAATACTTCTTTTATTGGTTGCTTTATCTTTCTGTGTACTTTCTTACTTCCCTACTGGTGTTTCTTGTGCTTCACAAATAAAGCAGTTATACTTAAATCATTATCTCCTGGTCTGCCTCTGAGGGAACCCAAATTAAGACAATATAACTAGCCAAAATTGATTGGGGGAGAAAGGAAGAGAGTAAGAGGTATTGTACATATCTAATTGCTTCATCTGTAATTGCTGGGAGTCCAAGGAGATAATTTAAAGTTGCAAATGAAGTCATAGAAGCATAAACATAGTTAAATATAAATGGTAAACAAAAGTAACACAATTAACTGAAATTGAGTAGTATAAGTGAAGCAAGAAAAGGAAGAGGAAGAAGAAATAACTATCATTACTCAGATTCAGTAAATAATAGATAATGCTTAAGTAGTGGAAGATTAAGGGTATTATATAAATTTATAGTTATAGAACTAATATGGCAAAGAAGAGCTTCACAAAACTTTCTCCTTTATAAAGCAGTGAGAAATGAAAAAATAATCAGAAATAGCTTTTTTAAAACTATGGGAATTAATGAAAGACTTGAAGCAACCAATAGAATGTTTATTCAAGAAAAATGGCTGAATTTTGGTAAAAGTCAGTGAGCTTTGGAGCATTTTAACTTGTCCTGGTCTCATTCCCTGCTTTCCAGCTTGTGGTAGTCTTGAAAAATAGCATTCCCCATTGATAGTGAAGACTGGCAGCTACTGAAGGGAAAACTGGGATGAAGCTCTCTCAAAAAAAATCAGTCAAGGGGCTGGGGTTGAGGTTCAGTGGTAGAGCGCTTGCCTCACATGTGTGAGACCCTGGGTTCGATCCTCAGCACCACATAAAAAAATAAACAAGTGAAATAAAACTGTTGTGTCCAACTACAACTAAAAATAATTTTTAAAAATCAGTCAAGAAATATCAATTTGTGACCTTCCTGTTGGTCTTCTGGAAGACCATACTTGCAAGCTATCTGTATCAGAAATCTCTGATTCAGAGACTTCCTAGCATGAAAAGCCTTTTTCCTAGGAACATGTATCAAAAAGAAATTATAGACAATTGCTTAACTTCTTGTCTGCTTGAAGCAGTGGATAACAGTTGAAGCAAATAATAGACTAATCAAAAAGCTTGAAAGGAGAAGCTGAGGAATGAGATTTCTTAGAAGCTTTCAGAAAGTCTGATATACTCCTGGAAAATAAGAAAGCTACAAGTCTAAGGCTACTTGCATACCAAGGGTTGTGTACATGCTTAGCAAAAACCTAAGAAGGCCCTAAGCCTTCACCTCTGGCTGACTTTGAGGCTCTATGAGAGCAAGAAATGGAAACCAAGGCAAAATTATTAACTGCTTAGCTGAGTGTTGGAGTTATATCCCAACACATCACAGAATCTCTCAGCAAAGACTAGGAGAGATTTATTGATCCCATGCATTTATGAAAATTTTGGTCTTATCAATAGCTGACTACTAAGCCAAACAAGTCAACTTGACTGCATTAAGGAATACCTGGAGAACTGGTAAAGCATTATTTATAGGTGTTTCTGTAATAGTGTTTCCAGAAGAGATTTCTATGTGAATCAGTAGACTGACTGAGGAAGAGAACCATGACCGAACATGGAAATCATCATCCAATTGGCTCCAATCCCAGACAGAATAAAAAGAGAAAAAGCAATTTCTCCTAACATTCACCTGGAACTGGAACACTCTTCTTCTCCTGCCCTTGGAAATTAAAACTCTAGACTTTGGACCACAGGACTTACACCAGAGTCATGAAGGTTCTTGCGCCTTTGTTAAATGAAAGAAGCTAGTCACAAAAGTTTACAATTCTATTCATAATATTATGTTGAGGATATGATTCTACTCATATGGAAATCCAAAATAGGGGAATTTATAGAGACAGAAACTAGCCTACTGGTTATTTTAATGCTGGGGAGTGGGTCGGGGAATATGAGTGTATTAGCTAGAAGATATGGAGTTTCTGTTTCAGATGATCAAATGTTGTGAAATTGGCTGTGCTGATGGTTGCACACATCTGGGGTACACTGAAATAATTAAGTTGTACACTCTAAAAAGGTGAATTATATGATATGCAAATCATATTCCATTAAAGCCATTAAAAATAAATACAAAAGAGAGTCCTTCAGACTGAGATAAAAAGATAGTAGATACTAACTTTACTCCACAGCAATAAATAGTGATCCAGTAAAAATTTAGCCATCAATCTTTTCTCAGCACCACTATACTTTTGGTGCATTTTTATGGAGGTCCTTCTATTGCCATAGGTCTCATGTTGATGAGACTAGCAGTCCCTGTCCCTTTTGAGATTTTAGACCAGAGAGAAAGACAAACATTGAACACAACCTTTCCCTTGTGATGAAGACTGAAAGAGAGGATTACCAGGCACTATAAATTACTCCTAATCTACAGTCTTTCTCTGCATTACATCATGAGAACTTGATACTCTTGTGAAGCAAGGACTGTTGACTTCACTGGAAACTCACTTTCTCTATCTGTTAAATGTGCTCAAGAGATTTATTCCAGGGCATAATTCAACAGAGAGAATAGCTTTATTTATTTTTACTTTTTAATTTTGTTTGTTCTTTTTAGATATACATGACAGTAGAGTATATTTTGAGGTATTTGTACAAACCTGGAGTATATCTTATTCTAATTAGGATCCCAGTCTTGTGGTTGTAAATGATGTGGAGATTCATTGTTGTATACTCATATATGTACATAGGAAAGTTGTGTCAGATTCATTCCATTGTCCCTCCTATTCTCATCCCCTCTGCCTTCACTTCATTAACACCTGTCCAATCCACTGAACTTCCATTCTTCCTTTACCCCCTTGTGCCACAGCCCGGCTGGCTGGGCAAAATAACCAGGGGGTGACGAGGAACTTGTGTAGATTGATACAGCAGGAGTGGGAGCCGTGTATTGTAGGACAGGAGGGGTATTTATACATTCCACACAGCTTATCTTAATTAACGTAAACTAGATACAGCAGTCAACCAACAAGGAATCTCCACACTTAATGGCTTGCTGGCGTTACTTCTCAAACCACTCCCTCTGGCAAAATGCCAGGCGCCATCTTGACTTGTCTACAGACTCTAACATTACACCCTTGTTGTGTGTTAGCATCCATATATCAGAGACAATGTTCCGCCTTTGGGTTTTGGGGATTGGCTTATTTCTCCTAGCATGGTAGTCTCAGATCCATCCATTTACTGGCAAATGTCATTCATGGCTCAGTAATATTCTATCATGTATATATACAATATTTTATCATTTTCTTTATCCATTCATTTGTTGAAGAGCACCTAGGTTATTTATTTATTTATTTATTTATTTATTTATTTATTTATTAAGACAGCAGAATGCAATTCTTTTCATATTACACATATAGAGTACAATTTTTCAAGTCACTGGTTATACACAAAGTATTTCCACACCATTTGTGTCTTCATACATGTACTTAGGGTAATGATGTCCATCTCATTCCACCATCATTCCTACCCCCCATGCCACCACCCTTCTTCTCCCTCCCCTTTGCCCTATCTAAAGTTCCTTCATTCCTCCCATGCTCCCCACCATTGCCATTATGAGTCAACCTCCTCATATCAAAGAAAACATTCGGTCTTTGTTTTTTGGGGATTGGTTTACTTCACTTAGCATTATATTCTCTAACTCTACCCATTTACCTACAAATGCCATGATTTTATTTTCTTTTAATGCTGAGTAATATTCCATTGTGTATATATATCAAACTTTCCCTATCTATTCATCTACTGAAGGGCATCTGGTTTGGTTCCATAATTTAGCTACTGTGAATTGTGCTGCTATAAACATCGATATGGCTGTGTCCCTGTGGTATGCTGTTTTTAAGTCCTTTGGCTTTAAGTCGAGGAGTGAGATAGCTGGGTCAAATGGTAGTTCCATTTCAAGTTTTCCAAGGAATCTCCATACTGCTTTCCAGATTGGCTGCATCAATTTGTAGTCCCACCAGCAATGTATGAGTGTGCGTTTTTCTCCACATCCTCGCCAACACTTATTGTTGTTTATATTCTTGATGGCTGCCATTCTGACTTGAGTGAGATGAATTCTTAGAGTCGTTTTGATTTGAATTTCTCTCATTGCTAGAGATGTTGAACATTTTTTCATATATTTGTTGATTGATTATATATCCTCTTCTTAGAAGTGTCTGTTTAGATCCTTGGCCCATTTATTGATTGGGTTATTTGTTTTTTTGGTGTTAAGGTTTTTGAGTGCTTTATATATCCTCGAGATTAGTGCTCTATCTGATGTGCATGTGGTAAAGATTTGATCCCATTCTGTAGGTTCTCTATTCACCTCACTGATTTCTTTTGCTGAGAAAAAGCTTTTTAGTTTGAATCCATCCCATTTATTGATTCTTGGTTTTAATTCTTGCACTATAGAATTCTTGTTAAGGAAGTTGGGGCCTAATACAACATGATGGAGATTTGGGCCTACTTTTTCTTCTATTAGGCACAAGGTATCTGGTTTAATTCCTAGGTCCTTTATCCACTTTGAGTTGAGTTTTGTGCATGGTGAGAGATAGTGGCTTAATTTCATTTTGTTGCATATGGATTTCCAGCTTTCCCAGCAGCATTTGTTGAAGAGGCTATCTTTTATCCAATATATGTTTTTGGCACCTTTGTCTAATATGAGATAACTATAATTATGTGAGTTTGTCTCTGTGTCCTGTTCTATACCATTGGTCTACAGGTCTATTTTGGTGCCAGTGCCATGCTTTTTTTGTTACTATTGCCTGAAGTATAGTTTAACATCTGGTATAGTAATGCCACCAGCTTGACTCTTTTTGCTAAGGACTGCTTTGGCTATTCTGGGTCTGTTTTTTTTCCCAGATGAATTTCATGATTGCTTTTCCTATTTCTATGAGGAATGTCATTGGGATTTTGGTTGGAATTACATTAAATCTATATAGTGCTTTTGGTAGTATGGTCATTTTGACAATATTAATTTTGCCTATCCAAGAACAAGGAAGAACTTTCCATCTTCTAAGGTCTTCTTTAATTTCTTTCTTTAGTGTTCGGTAGTTTTCATTATAGAGGTCTTTCACCTCTTTCGTTGATTTCCAAGTATTTTATTTTTTATTTTTTGAGGCTATTGTAAATGGGGTAGTTTTCCTAGTTTCTCTTTCTGAGGATTTGTCCCTGATGTACAGAAATGCCTTTGATTTGTAGGTGTTGATTTTATATCCTGCTACTTTGCTGAATTCATTTATTAGTTCTAGAAGATTTCTGGTGAAACTTTTTGGGTCTTCTAGGTATAGAATCATATCATCATCAAATAGTGCCAATTTGAGTTCTTTTTTTTTCCTATGTGTATCCCTTTAATTTCTTTCATCTGTCTAATTGCTCTGGCTAGAGTTTCAAGAACTATGTAAAATAGAAGTGGTGAAAGAGGGCATCCCTATCTTGTTCCGGGTTTTTGAAGGAATGTTTTCAATTTTTCTCCATTTACAACGATGTTGGCCTTGGGCTTACCATAGATAGCTTTTACAATGTTGAGATATGTTCTTTTTATCCCTAGTGAAGGGGTGATACAGCATCCCTATGAAGGGGTGCTGTGTTTTTCAAATGCTCTTTCTCTGTCTATTGAGATGATCATATGGTTCTTATCTTTAAGTCTATTGATGTGATGAATTATGTTTATTGATTTCTGTTTGTTAAACTAACCTTGCATCCCTGGAATAAACCCCACTTGATCATGGTGCACTATCTTTTTGATGTGTTTTTGTATTTGATTTACCAGAACTTTATTGAGAATTTTTGCATCTATGTTCATAGAGATATTGGTCTGAAGCTTTCTTTCTTTGATGTGTCTTTGTCTAGTTTTAGAATCAGGGTGATATTGGTCTCATAGAATGTGTTTGGAAGTGTTCCTTCTTTTGGTATTTCATGAAATAGTTTGAGGAGTATAAGTATTAGTTCTTGTTTAAAGGTCTTGTAGAACTCAGTTGTGTATCCATCTGGTCTTGAGCTTTTCTTGGTTGGTGGGCTTCTGATGGTATCCTCTATTTCCTTGCTTAAAATTGATCTGTTTAAATTTGTCAATGCTTTTGATATTTTCTCTTTTATTGTAATACAAATTTTCAAAATAATATTTTCTCTATCTCTACCACCCATTTGTTGAAGGGCACCTAGTTTTTTTTGTTTTTGTTTTTGTTTTTTGTACCAGGAGTTGAACCCAGAGCACTTTAACACTGAGCCGAATCCCCAGCCCTTTTTTATATGTTATTTAGAAACAGGGTATCAAGTTGCTTAGGGCCCCACTAAGTTGCTAAGGCTGGCTTTGAACTTGCAATCCTCCTGTCTTATCTTCCCTAGTTGCTGGAATTACAGACATGCACTACCATGCCTCGCTAGGTTGGTTATTTTTAATAGAAAATATGCTAAATGCAAAATTCCGGTAAGATCATTTTTATGCCACATCAGTTCAAAGGAATATTGTGCAGCCATTCTTTATGTAATCATCAAGACTGTGTTAAGCAGGCACAGTTGCACACACCTTTTATAATCCTAGAAACTAGGAAGCTGAGACAGGAGGATCACAAGTCCAAAGCCAGCTGCAGCAACTTAGCAAAGCCCTAAGCAACTTAGTGACACCCTCTCTCAAAATAAAAAGGACTGGGGATGTAGTTCACAGGTAAAGCACCCCTGAGTTCAATACCCAGTTCTAAAAAAAAAAAAAAAGAGAGAGAGAGTATTTTAAATCATGACAGAAAGCACTGTATTGTTATTCTTTCTTTTTTTTTAACCATACGATTTAAATGTATTGTTATTCTTACAGGTGAAATGAGTGAAGCATAATACAAGATTTCATGTGTGCTATGCTTATAATCTTGTAATATATGTGAAGTTATATAAAAATGAAACAGTTTATAGTTACAAAATTATCACTGCTATAAGAACAAAGATCTTCCTAAAACATAAAGAATCCACATAATGAAATATTAGAAAAATTATAAATAAACATAAAATTAAATATTATGATAAAATAAAACAATATATTTTCATATCAATAAATCTAGATGGGCTAAATTCCTATATTAAAAGAGTTCTAGGGCTGGGCTCATGGCTAGGTGGTAAAGCGCTTGCCTAGCATGTGTGAGGCACTGGGTTCAATTCTCAGCACCACATAAAAATAAATAAAATAAAGGTCCATCAACAACTAAAAACAATATTTAAAAAAAGATTCTAGGTTGGTTCATAAAGTAAATGTAAACAATAAAAATATATAATTTATAAATTTTAAATATGAAATAATTGGTAAATATACACTAGGAAAATATAAACCAAAAGAGTTTTTGTGATTTTAAAATTAAATGAAATTTGGAGACAACGTTTTAAAATTAGACAGAGAAAAGCAATTTGTAAAGCTCAGCATACAAATCACAGTGAGAATATATAGACCACATTGCAGAAGCGCATTTCAAGCCAAAAATACAGGTGATAACAATAATTACAAATTCACAACTTGAAATATACTTTCAATGTCCAAGACAAATCAAGTTGTTAGAAAATAAGGAAGGCTATAGAAGACCTGTACTGAATCTTCAATCTATCCCTCCATATCCAAATTCTGTTCTCTTTTATCTTACTCTGGTGCTCTGGGAAGGTGAACTTTTATTGTACATCCATATCACTGAGTTCCCTTGCCTCTGGCTTCGGGCTAGGTTCAGTATCAGGGAAAGAAGAAAAGACAGAAGGAGAATGAGATAAAAATAAATAAAATAAAGATCCATCAACTAAAAAACATATTTTAAAAAAGACTTCTAGGTTGGTTCATAAAGTAAATGTAAACATATAAAAATATATAATTTAGAAATTTTAAATATAAAATAATTGGTAAATATACACTAGGAAAATATAAACCAAAAGAGTTTTTGTAAATGTATGAAATATGTCAAGAGCTTTGTAATGTTTTGAACAACTAATAAAAAATAAATAAATAAATAAATAAAAGAGCTTTTGTGATTTTAAAATTAAATGAAATTTAGAGACAATGTTATAAAATTACACAGAGACATTAATCTCCATGCCTCCTGATTAATCAGCTTTTTTGCTATTGCAACCAAAAGACCTCACAGAAACAATTTTGGAGGAGGAACAGTTTATTTGGGGCTCATGGTTTCAGAGGCCTCAGTCCATAGATGGTTACACAGCAGAAGAGTGTAGTGCAAGAAAGCTGCTCGGGGCTTGGCAATCAGGAAGCAGGGAGACTTCTTTCACCCAAGACAAAGGTATGGCCCCAGTGACCCACCTCCTCCAGCCATACACTGCCTGCCTACAGTTGCCACCCAGTTAATCCCTATCAGGGGTGTCAGGTCGGTGGAGGTGATTTAGGACAAAGCAGCCCATGCACCAATGAAAACACCAGTCAATCAGCAGGATCCCTTGGCTAATGCCTGTCAATCACAGGGTCTTCTGGCCAATCCTGGGTCTCAGCCAGTTCCCCCAACCAACTCCAGTGGGACAAGGGACTCTAAAAACACCTTTTTCTGTCCCAAGCCCTTCCCTTTCCTGCCTAAGCCCCATAAAATCCCAGTCTGGTCAAGCTCCCACGTGGTTTCTCCTCAGACCCTTCTCCTGTCCACTCTGTTGGTCTGATCAGTTCCACCTGGGAGTGATATCTCAATAAAGCCTCATTCAGCAGCCTTTTAAAATCTGCCTCCTTTGGTTGCCGTCATTGCCTGACCTCACAAGGGGATTCACGCACCGATTATGTTAAGGCTCTCAGAACCCAATCATTTCACCTCTAAACCCTGTGGCATTGTCTCACACATGAGCTTTTGGGGAACACCTCACATCTAAACCATAATGCCTCCCTCCCTGTTTTATATTCTTGCCAGTTCGTTGCATTCTACTACTGAAGTCACAGTTCTTGTCAGGTGACCCTTGTCACAGATCCTCTCCATTTCATTGTCTATAACCACTCCTCCTTCACCTTCAGGCCTACAAGAGGTAGTAGTATACCCCACCCAAATATTTAGTTACTGTTCTATGCCTTGTGCTTTCCCTCTACTCTGCTTATACCATTTTAAATTCTCTTTTTATTAATCTCCAATAAGGCCCACCTGTTTTTGATGATACAAAAGCCAAACATAATTAATAAGATAGATCTATTAAACATTCATGAAAAAAATGACCATGCATTGGTCTAAGAAGAAACACACACACACACACACACACACACACACACACCTTACTAAACAAAACATTATCTTCTTCTAAGGAAATAAAACTAGATATTTAAAAATATAATTAGGAAAAAGATCCCTATCTCCTCCAAATTAAAAAAAAAAAAAGTCTAATCACTTTTCAGGAGGAAATGCAAACTAAAATTACATGTGGAGTCTAAGATAGAATTAATAAAAATAAATATATAACCTCAATACCTTATAATAAATGTGTAGGACAATAAAGAGAAAAAAATTAAAGCATTTGAAAAAAGACCTTTCCTAGAAGGATAGACTGAAAACTTTTGGCCAGTTATGATGGAAGAACAGTATTTCAAATATTGGAGGAAATATTTTTACACTAGAATTCTGCGTGTAATAAAGGTATTAGAGTTATTTGATAACCAGGAGAGTTTACTATTCACAGAAACTCTCAGAAACAATGAAAGGTTGTGCTATAATAATAATCCCAAAGGCAAATATACAGTACAAGAATAATAGTGGGTAAAGAACTTGGAAAGAATGATAGTAATTCTAACAATTATAGAATGTTATTTGACTTGTTTTGTGTGTGCTATGGTTCGGGTGTGTTCTCCAGAATTTGTGTCTTAGAATCTTAATACCAGAGTTGTATGCTTGTGGTGATTTTGGAAGTGGGGCCCTTAGGCAGTAATTAGGATTAGATGGAATCACGAGGGAAGATCCCATGATTGCATTGGCAGCTTTATAAAATGAGGAAGAGAACCCAAAGCTTGTTTTGTCTCTGAACGTGATATTCTACATCACCTTGGGACTCTTGAGAGTCCCCACCAGCAAAAAGATTCTCATTGTTCTTGACCTTAGACCTCTAGAACTATAAACTGAATAAACCTTTATTCTTGAGAAGTTATCCAATATGTGACATTCAGTTATATGAACAGAAAATAGAATAACACAATACTTAGAACAAAAGTGAGCTAAAATTTTAAAATATGAAAATGGTAAAGTAAAACTTAAAAAAGAATTTCTGAGCTCATTCTACTGCTCGGACTAGAGATGAGAATGATTTATTTTATTTTGTATTCATGTAAAAATCTGATTGTAAAGCTGCAAATGTTACATTACTTGGCATCCAACTGACATTCACATTTGTGTTACAGTCAGGTATTACTAGATACCTAACAAAGGAAAAATGGACCAGTCCACCTTCTGAGTTATACTTCATAGAACAGAAGCAAACACTACCAAGTTTTTGATAACCAGGACACTCGATTTGGGTTCCTGTTGGAGAACGATTTTCTACATTATACTCTACTGAATTGCTTCTTTGGTGACTTACTGGGTGTCAAGTTCAGGAGCCTGTATATCAGTGACACATTCTCATTCTAAGCATCATCTTATTCCCAGAATAAGAATGAGCATAAATAAATAAATACCCTTGTTGAAAAGATTCAAAGTAACACAACAAGTGTTTGAAGCTTTGGGACATAATAGGCTGCTTTCTAGGTTAGTGTTGGCTGATGGCAGTTTCCTTTATGGTGGACTTTATTGCCCAGTTATCTCCCACTGGTCTTTCTTATAGCTGCCTTAGTTGACCCGCTGAGCTAAACATGTCTAGTTCCAGAGACCAAAACATGAAGGATTTTATATGTGTAGCAACATAGCATTTTTTAGCCCTGGGGAAGATAGGCCAAAAACTTTATCAGATGTTACCTCCTTCTGTTCCAAATGAGTATTTAACTATCCAACTACCCTGAGTTTCATAGGCCATGAAGGGCTGGAAGTTGCTGGAAATTTTATTTGATGAACACTTCTGATTGTTCTATAATGAGATTAATTGCCTTGCCTCTAGTAATACATGCCACATTTTATCTCCAGAGCCTGGGAAAGCACTCCTGTCTTCTTTTTTAAAGATGTCCCAAGGCCCTAAAAGTTCAATGCTCAGCCTTGCACAAATTAGAAGGAAAATAAGGGAAATTTCCCTGTCCACATTTCAATGCTTTTTTTTTTTTTTTTGTCAGATTCCTAGGGTTTTGCTGAGTCTGCTGTTGAGAAAGCTCCCACATCCCATCTAATTAACCTGAAATTAACCTTCTCATTAATCCATAGACGGAGAAGGCCAGCACACATATTCCACTATGTGTACTCTCTCATGAGTTCTGGCTATGATTAAACAGGAACTTCCAGTTGATATATGCAGAAGGAGTAGTAAGAAGTTATTTGAATTGGAATTTTCATAACAGAAATTGGTTCCCAAAGCTCTAATTGTTTTATACTAACTAAGAGCCCATATTGGAAATATAATTTTTAAAAAATTTTTATTAACATAAAGCTTGTAAATTTTATGGCATACAATGCAATATTTCATGTATATAGCATGTACTGATCAAATGAGAGTAATCAGCATTTCCATTTCCTTGCCATCTCTTAATGTTTGGAGCCTGCAAGCTCTTTTCTTCTAGCTATTTATACAATATATAATGTGTTATTGTGAACTATAGTCACCTCAGTGGAATATAATTGTCAATTGAAGAAAACATCGAATCATCTCAGGAACCTGATTTTAATTTTTCTCTATGCTAAGCCTTCAAACTACGAGAGAAAACATCCTCAACATTTTACATGTACGTTGGATTACTCACTGCCTGGGGAACGTATGAGCCTCCTAAAAATCCTTGTATATACTGATGTCCTTACGTCTGATAATCCTTTCTCATATTCAAAGTTCAATATATCTTCCCCTTCATCAAACCTTACTTAACACAATGGCTCTATTATTGATTGCCCATGGTCATGGGTACTAATTCTAAGGCAATCTCTGTCTTTTGATGAGTTCCAGTAAAATATTCTCCTTAATTAACACCAGTACCTCAATTCTCTCTCTATGTATCTAGTCTTTTGGAGTCTTCCTGTCAAAATCGAAGCATAAAAGGCAAAAGAAGCATACAATGGGTTTCCACTTTTATGCCTGTCTTAGCAATTCTGTGAAAGATGTTTTGAAGCTCTTCTTGAAATATCTGCACCAAAGACCTGGTAATTGTTTTTTATGGTTTTCCAATGAAGTGTGAAGTCCTTCTAATAGCTGTCAATAGCTATCTCTCCTGTCGCTGTGAACACTAATAAAGAGGACTTTTACAATCTTTAGGGGCTTTTTCTTTCTTCCATCATCACTACTTTGGTGCCATGTCTGGTAAAGTTTGGTTAGAGACTGAACAGTTGCCATTATACCCCTGCATATCCTATGGAGTTAAGTGTAAGTAAAATAAATCATACTGAATCCCCTCGGATTTTCAAAATTATAATTATTTAAAAGCAACAGGACATATATATACCCAGTAGTTCAATTAAAATAAATCATTGATTTTTACTATGTGCCAGGCACACTACTAGGAGTTGAGAATATATAAACAGAAAAAGCAGGTCTATGTTCTTGAGTAACTCACAGCCTAGTGG
The DNA here is from genome assembly GCF_001458135.2 of Marmota marmota marmota. Taxonomy (NCBI): domain Eukaryota; kingdom Metazoa; phylum Chordata; class Mammalia; order Rodentia; family Sciuridae; genus Marmota; species Marmota marmota. The sequence continues at coordinate 30,113,276 of NW_026000249.1, forward strand.
TATAGAGACATGTAAATGAGAACACCATAAGATTAAATGCTAAGAAGAAAGAGATAACCAGAAGAGGCTGATCCTGAGAGATAGTGCACACATATATATGTCCTATACTTACTATGTTTCTAGTGCTTAACACAGGGTCCAACCTTTAAAAGATATACAATAAATATATATTGAATTAAATCCTACCACCCTACATTCATTAAAGTATCCATAAAGATAGTAACATAATATTTGACAGATGATCATACTATTATGAAGTTTAATAACATAAAAATAAGGACTTCTATTTAAGTGTTCCTAGATATCTTTCCAAAGAAAGGAGTCAGTTAAAGCATCCTTTTAAAGTCCTTTAATTTTTAAGAAGGTACATGAAAGTAATGTGAAGTAAATTAGTTTAACTATTGTTTATTATACTTACTTAGTACAATAGTTTAGGTCAAATTTATGATTCACAAGAGTTGTATTTTTATATGTTCCATGTATTTTTATGGTGTATTAAAGTCCCCATTGGGTAATCAATGTGTCCTATATATTTATGCCCATTATTTAGTACTTCGCACACTGTCTTATACTCTTTTTCTTTTTTGGTACTAGGAATTGAACTCAGGGGCACTCAACCACTGTGCCACATCTCCAGCCATTTTTTTTTTTTAAATTTTAGAGACAGGGTCCTACTGAGTTGCTTAGAGCCTCGCTTAGTTGCTGAGACTGGCTTTGAAATCACAATCCTCCTGTCTCAGCCTCTTGAGCCACTGGGATTATAGGCATGCTCTACCATGCTGAGTAGTTTACTAATTTAAAAGTTATGGAGGCTCATAGTTGTGTCTTTGCTTCTAAACATGCTGCTCATCTCATTTATAATTTATTTTATATCACATTATTGGTGAGAAACACAATCCAAATTATTGTACCATCCCTTGGGGAGAAAAGATAACCTGTTTTAGGACTATATGTTGTGACCCTAGAAATGCCAGAATGCATTGTGGTAGACTGATGACTACCTGGGCAGCTATGTACCACTTGTTATTTTTCCACAAGAATGCTGGATTTCTTTCCCTGATCTAAATGCAAATTCTTTCTGGGAATCATTGTTTGCCCCACAACTCCTGATTTTTCTTTCACTTGTCCAACTTCCTATAACCATTGGAAGGATTTCCTTTTAGGCAAAGATTGGTCTAAGGCTCTGAACCAATTTTGGATACAGTAAATATATGAATCTCCAGCCCAGTCATCAGGAGGAAGTTAGAATTAAATTCTAATGTAATGAACTCAGGAGCAAGTATGCTAGGTATGTGTGTTCTCAAATCCCTATACAACAGCCTACGGCCTATGTGACTATAGTCCTACAGTCTCCCCCTGAATTCACCATCACAGCTAGATTCCTAAGGTCCTAGTAAATACTTGTCAATTTTTTTCTCTGAAGTTACTAGAACTTCCTGTATCCTCCACCACTCCTGGAAGATCTGTCTGTGAATGGACAGTGTTCAGATACATAGTGCAATCTGATTTACATTCACCTAACCCCTGCCCTGTGACTTTCAAACTAGAGTTTTCTAAAGACCTTACCAACTTTAACAGTGGGTCTCCAAGGGTAGAATATCTGGATTTGCCTGAACATGCCACCATGTTCACAATGGCTTTTTGTCTGTCTAGACACACTACCTAGGGCAAGTCTCTATAGCTTCCCCACACTTACCAGTCATGGTTTAGTCTTCTTTTACCATAGCCTATGCTTCTGAGGTATTAAGATGTCTTGGTGGCACTGGCTGGGACCTCAGTTCCACATTCTATTAAACCTGTACCTTGTACAACATCTAGCACAGGACTGAGCATACACAAATTCCTGCTTTGCCAATACCTGAATTTCCTCTACTTTGACTATTCCATTATAAATTATCGGCTCATTAATCTTTCTTCAAGTATAGCCAACCTGTTTTTTGATGAAACAAAAGCCGAACATAATTAATAAGGTACATCCGAATAGAGGGAGCTTATCTGCAGATTTTGGTCCAGGGATCTGGAGCAAATAATGGCAAAGCCAATGTAAACAAAACATTTCTGCTCTCAAGAAATGATGGGAAATTGATGGGAAAAAGAAAATGAACACACAGAAAATACAAGTGAATAATGCAGACTCTCTGATTGCTCTATTTTCTGTGGAGATGAATGTTATTCCTACCTACCCAGTCACTTAAGCAAGGAAATATCTAGTCTTCATTTGGCTATTTCAGTGATACTTCTTTTTTATTTATACCATTTTAACTATACCCTTTTTTTCCAATTTTTTAAAGCAAAGACCTATGTTATTCTTTCCAACAGTAGGGAATGTCAGGAAATGGACAATGACTGGCCTTGCTACCTCAGAAGCTCATTTCTTTCCAGTGATGATTCCAGAGTATAGGAGACTTCTCCTATCCTTCTATTTCTTTCTCTCTACACTCCCATTTGGCTTTTGGTCCCTCAATCAATTAAAATAGCTGTGAAGAGACGGTAATATCACCTGCATTTCTAAATGCAACACACTCGCCATCTCAGCCTCATGTGAAATGGTTGGCTGCATGCTCCTTTAAGAAACTCACTTTTTGGCCTCTGTATCGGTTTCCTAAAGCTACTATTAACAAAAGTCCACCAATATGGAGACTTAAAATAATACACCTTTGTTCTTTCAGAGTTCTGACAGCAGAAATCCAAAATTAGTTTTGCTGAGCTAAAATCAAGGTGTTGGCAGAGTCATGTTCCCTCTGAATTCTCTAGAGAAAATCCATTTCTTTGCCTTTTCTAGTTTCTCAAGGCCACCTGAATTATTTGGCTCACGTCCCCATTTTCCATTGTGAAAGCCAGCCATGCAGCATATTATTTCAGTTGTCCCATTGTTTTGTTGTTGTTGTTGTTGTTGTTGTTGTTCTGTAGTCAAATTTCCTCTTGCATCCCTCTAATGAGGATGCTCGTTATTAAATTTACCACTTACCCAGATAACTTGGTGTAATCTCCCCATCTGAAGATTTTTAATTTAATCACACCCGCAAAGTCCTTTTAGCCATATAAAACAACATTCACTGATTGTGGGGATTAGGATCCAGATATTTTGGGAGGACATTATTTAGACTACCACAGATTCCATGACATAACACTCCTACTTTCCTCGTATCTCTTTGACCACTGGTTCTCTGACTTCTTTACAGGCCTGTCTTGTTCCACACAAAATTAAATATTGGATTTTCTGATTTTTTTTGTTTTGTTTTGGTACTGGGGATTGAACTCAGGGGCACTCAACCACTGAGCCACATCCCCAGCCATATTTTGTATTTTATTTAGAGAAAGGGTCTCACTTAGTTGCTTTAGTGGCTCACCATTGCTGAGGCTGGCTTTGAACTTGCAATCCTCCTGCCTCAGCCTCCTGAGCCACTGGGATTACAGGCATGTGCTACCACACCTGGCTGGATTTTCTGAAATTTTAATCCTAGGTCTGCTCCTCTGTATTCTACTTGCTTATTTACTAATTATGAACCATAATTCTTTTGAGAAGGTGTGTATCTAAATAAATAAATTTAAATTTACCAAATTTAAATGAAATTAAATACATTTTATTAAAATCCAGGAATTTAAAAATTCCCAAATTCAACACATGGAGAGAAGCCCCCAAACCATACATGTCTAGCTTCAAAATTGTTATAACACAAAGGCATGTGCAACCACCACTTGTGTTGAGAAATAAAACATTGCCTGGAGCCTAGAGACTCTCTGTGGGCCCCTTCCCCAATTACATTCCTGTCCTTGTCAAATTTACTTCCAAGTGTTTTACCTTGTATAATGGTACTGTATGTAATATCTTTCATCCCTTTTGAAAAAAGAGGAAAGCAGTCCCTACTTCTGGGAACTGGCCTGGCCCTTTCCTGTTGAACATTAACAAAAATAAAATGAAACAAAACAAAACATAAGCAAAACCAATTTCACATGAAGGGTTGCAGAACATGTCACCCAAAATGTGCCATTTTGAAATAAAGTTTATTTTGAGCTTAAGGTATTTAGAACAAACAGCTGGTGAAAGAAGGGCACCTTGACCCTCTCTATTTTTCTTCCTAAAAGTGAAAGCTTCATGTGGAAGATGTCTTTCCTATACCAGAAGGAGAGTAACATACTTATTATCATCAAGGATGAGAAGCTGTGAACAAGAGAATTCTATATAAACAAACCTTGTTACAATTATTCTTACCTTCCTTTAGCCTCCCAGTTTGGTTACTTTTCTGAAATTGCCTCTCTTTGTTAAAATTAATAGAAAATATGTTGCATTATATATTAATATATTAATTATAATATGTAATATAAAATATAATATGAAAGTATTATATTGCCACTTCTTTTTATTTCTGTTACCTTATGAAGGCTCCCTGGTCACATAAAACTTATATTAAACAAGTGTAGCTGGGCATGATGGTGCATGCTTATAATTAATTCCAGTGACTTGGAAGGCTGAGGCAGGAAGATCACAAGGTTGGAGCCAGCCTGGGGAACTTAGGGAGACCCTGTCTCAAAATTTTAAAAAAGGTTGGGGATGTAGCTCAGTGGTAGAGTACCCTGGGTTCCATCCCCAGTACAAAAGCAAAAAAAACAAAAAAAACTTTTCTCTTGTTACTCTGTTTTATGTCAACATATCAGGCTCAGCAGATATAATCCTAAGAAGGGAGAAATAAAGTTTTGACTCTGCAACAGCATAAAACCAAGTCAAACAATGCCATACTGCAATCCTGATGGATCATGACAAATGCACTTGGTAATCATGTCTGAACACAGACAAACACATATACTCTCTCAAATAAAACAAAACCCCAAAACAAACAAACAAACAAAACAAAACAAAGAGCAGGCATCCCATGAGCAACTACTGCTGTTTTTTTCTTTATCATTTAAACATTTGACCTCTCTCTAAACTTCCCTCTTTCCAATGGCATATTAAGATAATCACAAAATTTCCCTCTCTGCCTAAGAGGGTGAAATTTGGAGTAAAGACTGGCTTCAATCCTATCACAAAAGCACCAGACAAATTCTATAATAAGTCCTTTCTTAACGACCTTTACTGAGATGCAGATGTCCCCTCATAATGTACATTCTTCCTTTCTTCAATGAACAATAAGCTCAACTTGTTTGACTTCAGATGTGTTCATGGTGGTCTATGCCTAAAAAGACACTGACATTTTGTATTTCCTAAATTATTTTTATTTGTGTAATGATAGATAAGATTTTCTGTATATTAGTTTAATTAGTTGTGTGAATAGCCTCCTTACTGATTTTTCTTATTACTTAAGGTTTCAGAACAACTTTTACAGCTGGGCTCAGTGGTGCAGGCCTGTAATCCCAGCAGTTTGAGAGGCTGAGACAGAAGGATCACAGTTCAAAGCCAGCCTCAGCAATGGCGAAGCACTTAGCAACTCAGTGAGACTCAACTCAATCCCTGGTACCACAAAACAAACAAACAACATTTACAAAATCATGAAAAATTTTCTACCTCTACTTTTCAGCATTTATCCCTCTTATTTCTATAATTATATCTTATTATTCCTAGTATATCTGCATTAATTAGTACTTACAGAGCATAAAAGATATTTCTGGTGATAATGGGTATGCTTGCTTGTTTGTACTTTAACAGGAATTTTTTTAAAGTTTCTCATTATTAAACATGATGCCAGCCTTTGGTTTGAGATGCATATTATGTTAGGAATTCTCTTGGTTCAAATTCTTGCTCTGCCTCTTAATATGCTCTGTGACCTTGACTAAGCTATTAGACTTTTGGAACTAATTTACTCATCTGAGTATCATGGCAATAATAACACTACCTCAAAGATCTTTGTCATTACTAAGTTCATTAAAATATGTGTTAAAAATGTGACACAATACCTAGAACGGTGCTTGGTTCATAATAAATAACCTCATTATACAATATAATATATTATAATAATACAGTTCTAGAACATACAATGTAACAAAACAATATTTCATATGTCATAGATATTATGCCTCCATTCTGATTTAATCAATAATTTTAAAATTTTTTTTAGTTATAGATGGACACAATACCTTTATTCCTTTATTTATTTTTATGTGGTGCTGAGGATCAAACCCAGTACCTGATACATGTGAGGCAAGTACTCTGCCACTGAGCCACAATCCCAGCCCTAATCAATAATTTTATCAGAACAAGAAGTTAGATTTTATCAAGTTAGATTTTATGTCATTGTGGCATCTATGGCAATATTCATATGGCATTTTTCTTTCATGGATTCGTATTTGTAAACACTCATCTGATCATGTTCCACTTGTGTTTTGGATTAATCTATACCTGCATGAGATAATGTATTATTCCTTAGAAGGAAATTCAAGAACTTGATATAAGCCCAACTTTTGTTTCCATCCTTACCTACTTCTGCTCTGCATCCTCTGCTCTGTATATATATATATTAAAGTGTCTGCTCTATAAAGCTATCATCCTGTACAAGAATAGTTCTACCATTAGATTTATTGTAATTATTAAATAATTTATGCATTTCAAATTTTTGTAAAATATAGAGAATAATAATACCTGGAGAGTGTAAATACAGTATGTGTTTCTATAGTTATGTTTTATTAAAATAAGTAATATATTAAATTTTATCAAGTTCATTTGGGGCCTTTGTATAGATGTTTAGCTGACATTTTGATAGAGTTAATTCTATTTTTTAATTAAAAAAATTTTTTTTGGTGGTGCTAAGGATTGAACCCTGGGTTATACACATACTAGGCAAGTGCTCTACCACTGAGCTACATTATCTTTCTAAATACATGTGTGATCAATGCCAACAAATCTTTGAAAAAAAAGTTCAACATCTCCAGCAACTAGGGAAATGCAAATAAAAACTACATTAAGATTTCATCTCACTGCAGTCAGAATGGCAATTAGCAAGAATACAAATAATGAATATTGTTGAGGATGTAGGGGGGAAGGTGCATTCATACATTATACATTGTTGGGGGGACTGAAAATTACTGCAGCCACTTTGGAAAGCATTATGGAGATTCTTTAAAAAACTAGGAATGGAACCACCGTATGACCCATCTATCTCACTCCTCAGTATATATATCCAAAAGATCTAAAATCAGCATATTATAGGGATAAAGCCACATCAATGATTATAGTAGCACAAATCACATATTCATTCATCCTTCAACAGATGAATGGATAAAGAAAATGTGGTATATATATACACAGTCAAGTATTAGTCATAAAGATGAATGAAACTATGGCATTTGCTGGTAAATGCATGGAACTGAAGACTATCATGCTAAGTGAAATAAGCCAGTCCCAAAAAGTCAAGAGTCGGATGTTTTCTCTGATATTGGGAAGTTAGTCCAAAATTAGGTGATTAAAAAAAAAGAGAGAGAGCCAGAAAAGAGAGAGAGAGAGAAAAGAAAAGGGGGAGAGAGAAAAGAAAAGGGGGGAAGAGATTCCATCAAAACAGAAGAAAGATCAGTAGACTAGATGAAGGGGATTGAAGAGGAGGAAAGAGGGATGCAATAAGGGAAGGACAATGAAATGAATCTGACCTAACTTTCCTATGTACATATGTGAATATACCACAGTGAATCTCACAGTGACTCATGTATGTTTACAAAACACTAACTAAAAAAATAAACTATAAGTAAACAGCAGAAAGATCAGTAGAATAGAGGGAAGAGAATAGGGAGGAGGGAGGAAGACAGGGACAGAGGAAATACTAAGGACTAAATTAGAGCAAATTATATTCCATGCTTTTAGAATTATGTCAAAATGAATCCAAATGTTATGTGTATAACTAAAAAGAACTAATAAAAAGAAAAATGGGAAAACACATGTTTGGTCATATGAATATAACATCTTCATATCAACTCACCACTTACTACAAAGCAAGACATTTAAGACTTTCCATTGCTAAACTCTGCATTTGGGGGCCTTCACTATGGTCCAGTAAAGAGGTTTAAAATTTTTTCTCTTAATCCAAAACAGTTTTCACTGGGTTGTGAATTTTCAACTTTGTGCTGCTTTCCTGTGTTCCTAGTGTTGATAAAAATTATAAGACAAAAGCATAGCATCATGGATTTTAGCTTTTATTGCTCTGAAAGCTTTTAATTTATTGGAACAATTTCTTGCCAACCTATGCTCCTTCTTTGAGATCCAAGATACCACTTGGTAAAGTGCTCATTAGTATGAGTTCTGTACTGCAAATGTAAAAATTCCATGTGTATTCAAAAAAACACTTCCATCTCAATATTTAGGTCCTTGTTCTAGCAGTTTCCTGTTTACTAAGCATACATTATAGACAACTAAACAATATCCGGAGATGCCCCTTAGGGCTGCCTGAATATTCTGAGATATATTGCAATCACATCAGCAATATCTTTCTCTTTCATAACATATTATTCTATATGTTTATAATATCTCCTAAGGAAACAAAATTAATTTTTTGATGTTCTTCCCTTGTGAGAGAGGAGAGCATAATAAATACTCCTTCTCTATACCTTTGGAGATAATTGGCTGGAAAATGATGGGGTGAAAATTGTTTTCTCACTCAAGATCACTCTGCTGCACATTGGCACCACTGAGGCATGCTTCTGAATACTGGGAACATGCCCTTCAGACAAAGATTAATTAGATGCAAAAGTTAAAAGAGAGAAACAGATGAATCCTCAGCATGGCTTTTAGAATATAAGAAGTATAGTCCATGTTAATGGCTGAGCTAGTTTTCAAAGCTAGCCTTTTGAACTCATCTTATTATGTATCTAGTTTAAAAGACTTGTATTCCTATTCATAATGAAATTTTAAAATGAAAGGGATCCATATAATGATCTAGGATTCATGCCAAAGAAATAATTATTTACCATAAAAGAATTAATTCACAGATGTCACCCAAGGAAACAAACTGAGGAGAAACCCCTGCTTTGCTCATCCTCTTTGATCCAATTATAACCTGCTATTTGTTGGAAAGGACTGTACAGGGGTTGCAAAGAGGGATGTAATATGGTCCCACTACTTGACAAGTTATTTAAGAACAGCAACCAGAACAAATATACAAATACTTTTGATATAATGTAGAAATTGTTAGGGCCCAGAAGAGAAATTTCAAAGGAAGGAAAGATCACACTCCCTGTTTTGCTTCTGATGCTTTGCTATTTTATCCAAAATTTTGTAAATTACAAGAGTTAAGGGATATGGTATAACAGGTCAAATAACACAGAAGCATAAAAAGAAGTAGTTCATAATCTGCTCCTCCATCTTTTCAGCTCTGCCTCTGTTCAAGGTAACCAGTGTCAAATATTTGATGTGTAACTTCCATAAATTTCTAGATTTTCATATTAAGATATTCAAACTTTTTTATTCTTTTGCCAGAAAAAAATAGGATCATCCTTATGTATCTTTTTGTGCAACTCCTCTTAAAAAAACACAAAACAAAATGAAATGAAACTCTAAGATATGTAGAACTAGAGTTGTCAATGCAATTCAACACCAGAAAAAGAGTCTTTTCACTGAATAGATCTGGAGCAACTAAATATATATATGGACAAAATAAGATTCTTGAACCTCTACCTCACAGACATAAAATAATTATTTTGATATGGATTGTAGACCTAAATGTTAAAGCTTTTACTATAAAGCTTCTAGAAGAACCCATGGGAGAATACAGTCATGACTTTGCAGTAGGTGAGGTTTCTTAACAGAACCGATAAAACACTAATCATAGATGATAAGACTTGATAAATTGAACACACACACAAGCTTCTGCTCTGATTTCCAAAGCAAATGTACCAATTTATAATAACATCAATAGCATATGGTTGTTCTAGTTGTTCCACATTTTCTTCCACACATGGTATTGTAAGGTTTTTAATCTTTATTATTATTACCGTTGTCTTCATTTTAGCCATTCTGATTGGTATGAATCTCATCATCACTCTGGATGTTCTTCCTGGATAACTGATGAAAGTGAGTACCTTTTCATTAGCTATTTGTTTAGTTTCTTTTGTGGAGTATCTGTTAAAGTCTTTGTTCATAAAAAAAATACAGAAACAAATGGTTTGTCTCTCTCTTATTGACTTGGAGGAATTGTTAAATAAATTATGGACTCACTATAAAATATCTGGACCTTGCCTCTTCACTATTTCAGTGGAGTGTTTTGATGAAGAGTATTGCCAATTTTAATGGAATATAGTTGCCTGATCATTCCCTTAATTATTAGTGCATTTTGTGGGGACTAGTTAAGCAAGCCCCAAATCTGCAGAGCAAGCAATTGAGAAGGTAGGGTCATGAACAGGTTGGAACCTCATGGACATNAAAAAAAAAAAAAAAAATTCAACCTAGCCAAGTTAACGTATCAATAATCATCATATATATCTTCTATGCCATCATCTAGAAGTGTTATGTCCAATATGGTAGTCACATTTGGCTACTTCAATTTAAATTTAATAAAGTTAAAAATTAAGTTTCTCAGTCACACAATCTGAGTTTTAAGTGTTCAGTAACCACAAGTGGCTACTATGTTAGCACAGAGAAAGGGTATTTCTATTTCATCTGAGGAAGTTCTACTGAACAGTGCTATTTCACAAGTCTGTCTCCTGTTTGGAGTTCATGTTTAATTATAGGGCAAGTTAGGGATCAAGATTTATTTTTTTCATTTATTAGGTTTAATTAATTGACCCAGCATTATTTATTGAAAAGTTCACTCATTTTCACTGCATTTCAGTGGCTGGTACCTTTGCTGTGAGTTGAATGACCATATATGTGGCAATCTGTCTGGTCTGATATTACATAGATTATTCAATCTATATAATATCACTCAATCTTTTTTGAGGGTATAAATATAATTCATTGCATGGCTAAACATGTAGAAATAATTCAAGCTGTGAGATGTATATTATCCACATTGTTCTCCATCATTAATTGTCAACCCAATAGATGTATAATAAAAAAGATTATTTAAAAGTAGAATAGACAATTCTGATGTTAATTATTTTATTGACTAACAACTGTATAGAGTCTTAATATAAGTACAATGTGACATTATTATAACTTTTTAGTGCATCTCACTCAAGCATTTGATTGAAGAGATAAATTTTAATTTCTAGAGATTGCTGACAAGAACAGTATTTCTTCTCCTCCTTTGTATCCCATTATGTTAGCATATGATTTATAGCCAGACTGGAATTATTGTATTGATTTGGATTCACAGTACCAATTTTCACCCATTACAATTCACTTCTTTATTTGTTGAGCTAATGATTCACAAATCATAAAAAATAGAAGAAAATATCTGTGAGGCAATAGTGCCAGGCATCAGAAATAATCTCCTCATTATAATTTTTTCGACTTTTTTTTAGTTATACATGACAGTACAATCTATTTTGACATATTTATACAAGCATGGAATATATCTTATTCTAATTAGGATCCCAGTCTTGTGGATGTACATGCTGGTGAGATTCACTGTGGTGTATTCATATATGTACATAGGAAAGTTAGGTCAGGTTCATTCTACTGTCTTTCCTATGCCTACCCACTTGCTTTCCTTCACTCCCCTTTGTCTAATCCACTGAACTTCTATTCTTCCCTTCCCCCCACCTTATTGTGGGTTAGCATCCTCATATCAGAGAAAACATTTGACCTTGTTTTTTTGGAATTGGTTTATTTCACTTAGCATGATAGTCTACAGATTTGTCCATTTACTGGTGAATGTCATAAAGTCATTCTTATTTATGGTTGAATAACATTCCATTGTGTATATATACCACAATTTCTTTATCCATTCATCTGTTGATGTAATACCATTCAATCTTAATTCCTGTTTTTTATACACTGATATTGGCAATGCAGTTTTTCCAACTGTTTTTCTTGTTTAAATCCAACTCAATAATTTTTGATCTTTTTTATTTCTATTTGCACAATTTTCTTGAGTTTTCATTGGGTTTGAATTAAGTCTCTAAATAAATTGGAGGTAAATTGGCATTTAGTTTTCAACTTAAATGCTATTAAATACTGTCCAATTATGTTCCTAGACACAGTTGTCTTAGCAGTATGTGAAGTGCTTACTTCTCTGTGTTCTTGTCATCACTAAGCATTATATATATATTATTGGGCTGGGGTTGTGGCTTAGTGGTAGAGCTCTTGCCTAGCATGTGTGAGGCAGTGGGTTCAATTCTCAGCACCACATACAAATATATAGATAAAATAAAAGTCCATCAATGTCTAAAAAATTTATATATATTTATATATATATATATATATATATATATTATTGCCAGACACTGTGGCAAATGCCTGTAATCCCAGCAGTTCTGGAGGCTGAGACAGGAGTATCACAAGTTCAAAGCCAGCCTCAGCAACTTAGCGAGGCCCAAAGAAACCTAGTGAGACCCTATCTCAAAATAATAATTTTTTAAAAATGGACTAAGGATGTGACTAAGTGGTTAAGCATCTCAGGGTTCAATCCATGTTGTGTGTGTGTGTGTTTGTGTGTGTGTTTGTGCATGCATAAAGTTTGTTGAATGAAAATAATATCTTGCCATTTTAATTTAATTTTCCTAAATTCTATTTTTCCTTTTTTATTATTTTTTTAAATTTATATATGACAGTGGAAAGCATTACAATTCTTATTACACATATAGGGCATAAAATTATTTTTCATATCTCTGGTTGTATACAAAGTATAATCACACCAATTTGTGTCTTCATACATGTACTTTGGATAATAATGACCATCACATTCCACCATCATTTGTAACCCCATCCTACAGGGACACAGCCACATCAATGTTTATAGCAGCACAATTCACAATAGCTAAATTGTGGAACCAGCTTAGATGCCCTTCAGTAGATGAATGGATAAAGAAACTGTGGTGTATATACACAATGGAATATTATTCAGCAATAAAAGAGAATACAATCATGGCATTTGCAGGTAAATGGATGGAGGTAGAGAAGATAAGGCTTAGTGAAGTTATCCAATCCCCTCAAAAAATGCTGAATGTTTTCTCTGATATAAAGAGGCTGATTCATAGTGGGGTAGGGAGGGGGAGCATGAGAGGAGTAAATTTTCCTAAATTCTAATGAAGTTGAGCATTTAAAAATATTTTTCCATCAGAATTAGCTTTTTTAGAAATTAAATTTTCCTTAAAATTATTTTTCTTAATTCATTTATAGGTCTCTTTGTATATCATTAATGCAGTGGATACTACACTAAACCACCCAGATGCCACTTCAGGAGAAAAACCTTACCCTCAAGTTTTTCCTGGAGTGTTGCTACTGACAGATCATAGCATTGCCCTCTCTGGAGATTATCTTTGGCCAGAGGATGCTTCATCAACTAAGGTTGCATTTCATGATTGATTAACCCAAACTTTCATTTCAGGATTGGTTGATAGTGGTGTACAGAGGTGAGGCTTCCTTATGTTGAAGTGGTATATCTATCTGAAAGGCCATGTTAACTTCAGAGTTCCCCCATTAGCTTGGCTGAAGCTACTGGTATAAAGATATCATATTTTAACCTCTCCCTCTGTCCAATCTCGCTTCCCTTGTTTTTTCTCAGGTACTTTTATCCAAGAGCATTCCCCAATAATCCTCTTATATGCAAATCTCAGAGTCTCAGAGTCTATTTCTCCAGACACCTGACATGTGACTCTTCACATAGGAAGTAGTCCCAAATAGCAGACTCTAAAAGGGTTTTCTGGTGATGGACACCTGCAGGTTGGTTGGCAATAAAGACCTCAATACTGCTGATAAGTGGAATATCAAAAGTCTGGAATGTTTTGTTGGTACAATTATTAAAACTTTCACCAGTTGTGAACTTGTGTGGAATATTGGTGGAGCACAATACATTAGTGGGTGCAATATCCAAGCATTTCAGATATACAGGGGAAATATTAATTTCAGGGGTTATGGAAATGGATAGCTATTGAGATAAAGGCAGTGCAAGACTGAAATTGATGGATCAGTAATTTATAACTAAATGTGCAATTTAGATGGTCTGCTTGATAGCTATGGAGCAGAAAAAGCAGAGAATTAGGTCTTGGGCTTGATAATTAGATTATAGTGTTTGGATTTGGTTTTTCTCCTCCAAAACATGTTGAAATTTGGTCCTCAATATAACAGGGTTGTGAAGTGGTAGGGCCTTTAAGAGGTGATTAGGTCATTAAGAAAGGTTAATGTCTTTCTTGGATGAGTGAGTTCTTGCTCTCTCAGAGCTGAACTAATTATCATAAGAGTGAGTTGTTATCAGTAAAGTCTGCATCTGGTGTTTTTTCTCTTTTGCACATGCTCCCTTGTACTCCCAGTTTTCCTCTGTTATGACTCAGCATAAGGCCCTTACTAGATTTCTAGTCTCTAGAATCATGAGCTAAATAAACTTCTTTCCTTTGTAAATTACCTTCTCAGTTATTCTGTTATAGCAACAGAAAATGGACTAAGACCAAGCTCTACCAAAAGCTGAATTCTCAAAAAAGGTATTAGAAGGATATGAGTCAATGACCTATGGATCTTTACTTGAGATTGAAACTATTATGTTTTGAAACATATTTCAAAACATACTTTTTAAAATTTCTCAGCAAACTCTTTAATATGATAAAATTCATTTAAACACACCCTACTGAACATAACACCTACTGGTAAAAGACTGAATGGTTTTCCACCAAGTTTTGAAGGAAGCATGTTTTTCTATTCTCACCATTCCTGTTAAACACTTTTTTATGAATTACAATTCTTATTACATGTAAACAGCACAATTTTTCATATCTCTGATTGAATATAAAATATGTTGACACCAATTCGTGTCTTCATACATGTACTTTGGATAATGATGTCCATCACATTCCACCATCCTTGGTAATACCCTGCCCCCCTCTGTTTTCCTCCCACACCTCTGCCCTATCTAGAATTCATCTATTCCTCCCATGCTCCCCCTTCCTACCCCACTATGAGTCATCAAAACTACTCTAAGATATCATCTCACTCCAGTCAGAGTGGCAGCTATTATGAAAGCAAAACAACAATAAGTGTTGGCAAGGATGTGGGGAAAAAGGAACACTCATGCATTGCTGGTGGGACTGCAGATTGGTGCAGCCAATATGGAAAGCAGTATGGAGATTCCTTGGAAATCTGGGAATGGAACCACCATTTGACCCAGCTATCCCTCTCCTCAGTCTATACCCCAAAGACTTAAAAACAGCATACTACAGGGATACAGCCACATCAATGTTTATAGCAGCACAATTCACAATAGCTAAACTGTGGAGCCAACCTAGATGCCTTTCAATAGATGAATGGATAAAGAAACTGTGGTACATGTATACAATGGAATATTACTCAGCAATAACAGAGAATAAAATCATGGGACTTGCAGGTAAATGGATGGCGTTGGAGAAGATAATGCTTAAGTGAAGTTAGCCAATCCCCCCCGCAAAAAAAAAAAAAAAAAAAAAAAAAAAA
>NW_026000249.1:30128762-30157394 GCF_001458135.2 Marmota marmota marmota
AAAAAAAAAAAAAAAAAAAAAATGGCGAATGTTTTCTCTGATATAAGGAGGCTGACTCAAAACATATTTTATTGAAACATTTTAAATGTTATATTTTTAAACTCTCATTTAAGTTTTAGTTCTCCCATTTAATCTTTTCTGGCCCAATAAATGTTGGTGTTATAAGTATGAAAATTAGGGGAATTTGACCATATTACTATAAAATTATTTTTTATCTTGATATTTGCAAAAGGACATGAAATGATGCCTCAAATTTGGCCTTTCTATTCTTACGATTTCCCTTAGTTTTTTAAACTACCTGAAAAGTTTATCCAATTCAATTTTACATTTTTTGAGATGTTTCAGGAATACTTGCAGGATAAATATTCAGGAAAATATTTCAAAGGGGTCAGAGTTTTTTTAAAAAACAAAGCTCTATAAATCAGAGAAAATGTAACCTCCTATGTTTTTCTAATTCTAAATTATCAACCCACCACAATGGTAAATCTAAAAAAATAAGAAAATTCATTTGAAGGACAAAAGCATAAGGAAAAAATAGAAAAGGACAACATGGTGTTAAGAAAAGGAAATTAATATTAAATTTAAAAAGTAAATGTATGTAGTCATAAAGGACTGGGAGTTTTATTACTAAAGTTGCTTCATAGAACACCAGCCTACACTGAAAGGAACAATTTCCTAAAAGTCAATATTGACAGAATAATAGAAAAGATTGCATTTACTTGCCTCATGAGTCCAATGCAAGACCTTTTTGTAATCATACAAGTCAGGAAGATATTGCTTCTTACTTTTCCATTATCCTCCTTTTGTAAATTAAACCAGAAATACAGAGATGCCAATAAAAACTAATATTGAGAATCCTTCATAGACTTATATTTTTTCTAAATCCTAAATGTTCAGAATGCATCATGACAAGAAATGTCATCTGTGCTAAGACAAAAAGATTATTTGACAGTATGGTTTTCTTACTATTTGGTAGAATCTAGGGTGAGTGGGCATAATGTATAGAACATTTTGTTGCCTATCAGAGTCAAGTGAAACTATATTTAAATACCAACTTGGCTTTTTGTTGTTAAAAAAGAACAAAAATGATGATATCTAATATTACATAACCAGGGTGAAGCAGAAAAATTCTAACATTGATGTGTGTTATATTAAAATGTATCTGAAGGTCTACAAATTGGCATCATTTTCTTTTTGTTCGTGTATAGCTTTCAGTGATTTCGCTGAGTATAAGAAACCTCTGTGTACAGTGATATCTGGTGGAAAATATGACTTTCATTTAGAATTTAAAATGATCTTGACTCCAAAAGTGTGAATTTTTGTCTACAGAATTTCCACATAGTATATACAACAGCTTTGTTTGATTCAGAATCCCACTTTGAAAAAAAAACACAAGAATTAATTAAAATCAGAATACAGGTACAGGTGCTAGTTTTGTCATCATAGTCAATTATTGAGGCCTGGTGCATCATTGCACAGGGCACTATATTTACTGCAATGTTAAGACTCTGGGCGAAGTTCAGGGTTTCTTTCATTAAGTTGCTACAACTTCCATTCCTCATTCCCTTCTCATTGTAGTTTCTGACATTGTGAAGTTCTGGGAAAATTATCTGAGGATAGAGGCATATAAGAGTTGCCAACTGAGATTTCCATTTGGCACTGTTTTGTCTGGCCTTTTTTCAATATTTTGTGAAAAATAAATGGGTCAATTAGGTATATTTCTGAGAGTGTTATGAATCCAAATGATCTTCTTTGTAAAAATGAAAATTTTAACTGATATTTTCAGGTTGAAATAAAGACTCATCTTAAGATAATTTTCCTTGAAATAATCCTTCAACAGGATTTTAGTGAGTGCTGGAGGTAGATATCTAGGACATATCCCTTCTCTCAGGAAGTTTCCAGTCTCCAGGGAGTATGGAAATAAATTTAACTGAACTAAACCATTGTAGATGAATAGAGTTATTAGAAGGTAATTAGCCAGTCAAACTTTAGAGTGAATCAGAATTACCTGGATAACTTGTTAAAACATAGTTTACAGGGCTTACCCAACTGTTTCTGACTTGATAGGCCTGGGGTAGGACCTGACAATTTATATTTCTACCAACTTCCCATTCAGTATTGATGCTGCTGGCTGGTAACCACACTGATTGTGGATAGATTCTGAGAAATTACTAAAACTAATGAAACAAATAAACCTGCATGTCTAGGGAACCAATGTGGGGCAAAAATGGTATGAGTCATACAGAAAAGAATGAGTAGAACTTTTGCAGAACTCTTCCTGTGACCTTCTCAAACTTGTTGTGTGAGTTAAATGAGTTTAAGTACTATATCATCCCCATTTTGTTGATGAATAGAGAGAGGCCAAGGCAAGCTAAGTGACTTATCCAACATAACACAACTAACACAGCACAGACCTACTGTTCTAAACCAGCCACTTGGCATTGGTGCTGTTTCCACATATCTCTCCAGATGAGTGTGGTGATGATGATGTTAGGGAACAGACAGAGTACTGGAGGAGATCAGGCTTCCAGTGAACTTTAAAGAATGGTGAGTTGTGAATGATAGAAACCACAGTATGAATGCATTGTTCTACTGGGCAATGTGTAAAGTAAGAATCGAAGATCTATGTGTGAGAGAGGGCAAATAGGGATTTCTAATTATAAGGAAATGTTGGTATTAGGATATAGCAAGTCATATGAGGATAGCCACTTAAAAAGTAGCTAAGGAGAGGCCCTAGAGATGTAGGTTTAGGTATACTTTATCTGGAAACAAATGGGGAGACTCCCTCAAATGTGAAGCCAAATGAAGAGGCCAAGGGGCAGGTATGACCTTAGTCTTGGGATGCATGGCCAGCGTTTCAGCACAGAAACACAAAAATGTCATTTTTATAGTCCTGAGCAAATCAATCACTGAAAAAAGAACTTAAAAGTTATTTATAGTCCAATAATAAACCTTGAGCATGCCACAACTGTAAAAGTTGTAGGCATGACCGGGAAAACACGCCAATTGCTGCAGAGAATGGAGTGTCACACAGAAAGGAGGTGCTTACATCTTTCTTGGTATTCTGTCCAACTGAATAATCTGCTTTTATATTTGGGGCCAATCTGGAAATTACAGCTGCTAATAAAAGCAGAGATGTTTATTCTGCTTCTGCCACTCCATCACTCAACTAGAGCTGAGCACTAAAGCGACAAAAGGTCCTTAAAAGGGGGGGGGGGAATGGGAAGAACCAAGAAAATAAATAGCTAAATCACTATCAGGATAATGAGTAAATGACAAGAAATATGAAGAGTTTTCATATTCTTCTTTAGAATTAATTACCTATTTGTTTCTGAGAATTTATTTATTGGTTTCTGAGAATTTAATGTAATTTGTGATTCAGGCTTGACACAAGGAAACTTGTAGGACATACAGGGGAACAACTGAGGTGAAATCAGCATGAGTTTTGCTGGGAAGAATAAGTACAACTAGCAAAATAATAGGAAAAGACCATTCAGAACCAAGTTGGAAGGTTCTACCAGGGGTATCACCATTGACTACATGAAAGGTATGCCCTTGCCCCAACTCCACCACATGTAAATACCTTATGACTTAAAAGAAGAAAAAAAAGGGGTGGAGTTGTGGCTCAGTGGTAGAGCATTTGCCTAGCATGCACAAGGCACTAGGTTCGATCCTCAGCACCACATAAGTGTAAAATAAAGATATTGTGTCCACCTAAAAGCTAAAAAATATCTTTAAAAAAGAAGAAAAAAAAGAAAGAAAGAAAAGGAGAAATAAGAAGAGGCTACAGTCCCACTGGAAAGAAAATAGTGAATTTTAATAGTCAATTATTCTCAAATGTCTTCCTAAAACATTCCCTTGATTAAATTTAGATATGTATCTATCAGCAAATACAACTATCCATCAATCTACCTACCTTCCTGCTGCTGTACTGTGAATTTGAAATGTTCCCCAAAGGCTCTTGTGTTAAAGGCTTTGTCATCAGCTTAGTACTATTGGGAAGTGAAGGAAGCTTTAGAGGTGGAGCCTACAGGGAGGACATAGGTCACTGGGTGTATGCCCTCAAAGGGATAGTGGGACTCTATCCCCTTCCTATCTCTCCTTTTGCTTCCCTGCTATGAGGTGAACATTCTAGTCTGCGACCCACTTTTGCCATGATGTCTGTATGTATTGGGGGAATGTTGAGTACTGTGAACCTTGCGGTAATACATATTCCTACTACACAGATTTACACAAATCAGCCAATTAGCAAAAAGATGTGTGTGTGTGTGTGTGTGTGTGTGTGTGTTCATCCCATTTAAGGCAGTGAAGGAAAGCTATCCTGCTTGAAATTAAGGAATAAAAATGAGGACACTGCTGATAAAACTAGCTATGTGCAAGGTATTCTTCTGCAAGAGTATTTTATATGTATTAATTATTTAATTTTCACAACACCTCTATGGCAGATGCTATCATTATCTCTGTTACACAAATGAGAAAACTGAGATCTGGTAGAGATATGTAAATTGCCTAAAATCACTGTTAGCAAGCAATGAGGCTGGGATTCAAATCCAGGCAGCCTGGTTCCAGAAGCCAGGTTCTCCATACCACTCCACTCCACTCCACTCCACTCCAGCCCCCTTCTAATCGATATGGAATACTGGTTAGAACATTAGAAAATAATTGTTTCCATCTAGAATTAAAGTGAAGTTTGATTTTCAGGACCACTTCTAATAAACAAAGGGCAATGTTCTCCTTACTGAAATCCAAAGGGAGAAATTAGGCAGAGTGTTCATGAAGTTACTCATTCCTGACAATCTTATATCAAATTACACTAGTCAGTCAGTATTTTGGAAAAAGAGAAGACAATTTGTGGGAGGCCACAGGGGAGGCCATGTCACAATTCATTATGAATGTCATATATATACAGAACTGCTTTCCCCTCATAATTCAGTTTCTTATTATGTGATTTTTATACCTACAATTTATCCAATTAACCACACATGTCCTTATATTATGGCAGTATCTTTATAACTATAATCCAACAGCAAAAAATATACAACATCCACAAAATCCTCAGTAATATGTTTCTTGCCTTTGACTGTATTTCGGTGAAAATCTGTAGAAAATAAATCTATTTGGATATTGTTTTTATTTATATTCTACATTGTTCCAAACAAACATGAGATACAGTGTTTTTATGCAAAGTTTGTAAACAAATACATTTTAAAAATCTATATATTTATGCAATCTCACCATAGATGAGGTACTGGCTAAATATGCTACATGCTAGAATTCATATTGGACATCATATTCATCTTCAAGCTGCAATTTTTCCCCATTTTTCTTTGTCAAAGATTTTTGGAAATGTTATGCTAAAAATAACAGACTTTTAATGTGAGTAACAGGTTAACAAAATGAAAGTTGCTATAGAAACAGAATGCACACTTCAGAAAATGGATCTTCAAGGAAAAGTGATATTTATCAGCTGCAACAAATTGGCAAAAGCTTCTAATATATATCCTATAGTGTGATGCAGACAGCTTTGGTACATGCTAATGGCAATATTTCCTGATTTTTCTGAGTTTTAAGATTGTATGCAATCAAGGATGTCCAGTTAAGAGACAGAAGGAAGAAAAGATGGCTACTTCATGGATTTCTGCAGCAGCATTAATAAAAGTGGATCTATTATAGCAGACTTCTCCTGTCTCTTTAATGTTGTACATTATTTTGATGTCTTAACCATTAGTATTTGCAGGGTTATCAGAATCATTCACATCAACAGGGAAGAGCCCCCAAATTCCTTAGAATTATCATTTGCATAGGGTTTGGTGTGCTCAGTTTGCTCTAGATAGTAAACATACAGTGTACTTAAAGAAAACTTTAATGATTAGACATCTCTTGTTTAACTATATTATTAAGGGATATTTTATTTATTATTGCTCTCCCACTGCAACTTGTGACTGAATATTGCCACAGTTTGACTATATTCTATTAAAGAGGAACAAATAGCAGTTTTGATAGCATGCACCACTCTGCTTTTATAGCCTACATTTTTTGTACAATAAATCCAGACACTTTACAATCATTAAGAATATATAAGAAGAACCGGCTCCATAACATCTCTCCAGAGCTCAACCTATGCTATAAAACAAGCCACTATAGAAAACACACACTCAGGCTTAGTTATCTAAAAGCCAAAAACCCCTGTTGTAAATAAGTTATTTCTGGTAGGAAATTCATAGGCAGTTTGCATTAAATGTTTTGTTCCTTTGATCCAGATGGTTGTTACTTCTTCTGCGCTCACCTCCTCCAAATTACAATTTGCCCTCTTTCTCAGATCATTAATAATATAGCCTCTGGTAAGTGCACAGGACTTAAATGAGAATGACTATATTGCAGTTGCTAGGACCCAGCTGGTTTATGCACTGATATTATGTAAGGCTGTAAAGAGGCAGACTTTTCCTTCCCCTCATACATCTGGAAGCATTTCTCCAAGGAATTTCAAGAGGATTTTGATGAGTGCTGCTCTGGACTTCACTGAAGTTGCCATGGGACTCCTTTATATCCATCTTGTCTCCCCTGCACCTGGCTCCTCCTGCACGAGAGAGGAGTGATGATAACAAATGGGGCTGTTTGGGCCAGACCAACAGGAGGAAAGCTAATAGGCTCAGACTTAATTGCTTTCCTACCTGCAACTGCAATTTCCTTCAAGATAGGGGAATGGTTCTCTGGAGAAAATGAAATCAAGATAGATCAGGATGATCTTCCAATCTTATGGAATTCTGGACTTGAAATATGACAAATGGTCTTTCTGTTTTCCCTGACCCTAAAGAGCAGTCCTAACAACTCAGGAGGGTCATGTTCAGAAGTAACAATAGCTGATAAGGATTGAGCCACATTGGAGATTATTGGATCTCCAGTGTTTATTGAGTCTTGGCTGTCTGCCAGGCAATTCTGCTTTATATCATATCTTAGCTCAATCCATTTTACCAACAGCTCTGTGAAGAATTATCCTTAAAATAATTAATGGATTCTTTTTTTCCACCCCAATTCTTTTCAATACTGATTCTGTTTCCTGTTGAACACAGAAAAAAATTCAGAACTCCTGAATTCCCTTTTTCCTTCTCTCGTGTTTTAATGCCACATCTTTCTCAATCAAGAACTCTATTTATTCCTTTTCATAATGTTGCTATGAAACTAATAATTTTAAATCTCTCTTTTTATTGTTTTTAATCTTTCAATTTAAATCGGGAGTCAATATGGTTGAGCCTAGACAGAATTCAGCAAACCCATCTGTAAAAAGCTAGATATTACTTTAGGTTTTGCCAGCTACATGGTCTCAATCTTAA
Organism: Marmota marmota marmota; assembly: GCF_001458135.2. Taxonomy (NCBI): domain Eukaryota; kingdom Metazoa; phylum Chordata; class Mammalia; order Rodentia; family Sciuridae; genus Marmota; species Marmota marmota. Next base: position 30,136,094 of record NW_026000249.1, read on the forward strand.
TGATTAGACCATGTTAGAGTCTTCTGTTAGAGTATGCAAAAGCAGCATAGATAATACATAAAGGAATGGGTATGTTTGTGTTCCACTGAAAATTTACTTGCAGAAGTAAGAGGTCTGCCCATGGATTCTTCCTTTGCTGAGCCTTGGATTATCAAAACAAAACAAAACAAAACAAAAAAAGGAAAATTGCAGGGAGGTAGTGGAGGAGGCGAAGGGATAGCCCTAATTAGTTTCTAGGACCACTTTTTTAGCTGTGTGACCTTGGGCAATTTTATTTCTGAAGCTTAATTACTTTATCTGAAAGACCAGAGTGATAGCTTTTTCTTAGTATTATTGTGACATTAAAAAGAGTTTTCCTCCTGAGCTTTTCTTTCAGTTTGGTTAAGACTGATGATTTACAACGTTTTTGGCATTTGTTTACATAATGATGATAGAACCAAAGATAAAGCCTTTGTTTCCTTTACTACCATCCAGAAATTCAAAGAGCATTGGTCCTATCTAAGGGAATAAAAGAAGGCTTCAGGTAGGAACCATTCAAGGCCAACCTTGAAGGACGAGTGGAATTTTTTCAATTAAATAGCAACAGAAGAACATTCCAAGTGGAGATGTCTGCAGGGACAAAGAGATAAAAGCCTTATAAAAATGTATAGCTCAGACTTAATTGCTTTAATTGAATTTTGAAAAATATCCCAGTATAGCTAGAAGACATGATGAGACAAGGCAAGGTAGATACTGATTGACCCTACCTGATATCTATTCCTCCTTCCTCCTTCCTCATAGGTCTGTGATTTTGTCCAGGGCAGAAATGTAGCCAGCTAAAAATATACCATCCTCTAGACTCCCTTGTAGTTACAGGTGATCATGTGATATAGTTTTACTTAATGAGATGTAGGTAGAAGTTTCTGGAAAGAACCTCTTTTCCAAACAAATAGAAAACATCTCTAAATAAGAAAGCTTTCTTCTGACCTGAAATGTGGATGTGACATTTAGAGATTCAGCAACCCATTTGCAACCATGAAAACAAAAGCCACATATTATCAGTGACAGGAAAACAAAAGGAGCCTGTGTTCCCTGTGACAATATTGAAACACCACATCATCCCTAATTACCTATTTCCAGACTTTGGCTATATGAGAAAATAATAGTTTCCTTATTTGTTTAAGCCACTGCACACTATGTCTTCTATTGTTCACAACTGAACAAAATACTCATTGATATACAATGGAGTTAGAAGTGGCAGCAAAGTTGCTGAACAAGACAATTAGGTGCATACAGTTAAGAGTCCCAAACATTATACAAGTTGAATATCCCTAACACAAAATCTGAAATGCTCCAAATTCTAAAATATTTTGAGCACTTACATGATGCCACAAGTGGAAAATTTCATACGTGATCTTATGTGATGAATCACAGTCAAAATGCAGGCACACGAAAAATACTGTATACACCTATATGTATAAAGTATATATGAAATAGAAATGAATTTTCTGTTTATTCTTAGACACATCCCCAAGATATATTAAAATATTCCAAAATCTGAAATATGAAACAATTCTACTCCCAAGCATTTTGGATAAGAGAGACTCAACCTGTATTAAGGTATTTACACGCAATCTTGTGAGAAAAATATTGAAAGTTTTTAAACAAAGGAGAGATATTAAGTAATTTATTTCACAGGAGATAATTAAGCTCTAAGTATAAGACAGGTACTGCAGAGAACCATGCAGACAAATGAAAATAGCTACAAAGAGACAAATTAGCAAATACAATTACAGGCATACTTTATTGTGCTTCACAGATATTACATTATTTACAAATGGAAGCTTTATGGCAAACCTGCATAGAGCAATTTCAGATGATCATTAGCACTTTAGCAATAAATTATTTTTTAATTAAGGCATGTACATTGCTTTTTTAAAGATATAATGCTATTGCACACTTAATAAACCATTTATAGTATGAACAGAACTTTATATGCACTGGTAAGCCAAAAACTTCATGTGACATACCTTATTGTGATATTTGCTTTAATGCAGTGGTCTGGAGTGGTACCTGCAAATATCTCCAAGGTATACCCATATTATAAATGAAGGAAATAAATGGTTTCATTGAAGAGTAATCAGAGTGGCCTACTTTAAATATGGTAAGAATGTTTCTTAGGGCAAGTAACAATTGTGCTCAGACTTTAAAGATGAGAAGAAATTGGTCATGCAAATACTGATAACAGTATTCTAAGCAGAAGGGCCAGAATTTGCAAAGGCACTGAAGCAGGAAAGAGTTTTGCAGCTTATAGGAACTTTAAGAAGCTCACTATGACTGGAGCTTATTACCCAAATAAGGAGTCAATGGTTTGAGGTGAGGTTGGAGAGGTACGCAGGCCCTTATAGGGCTATGGTAAGGAGTTTAAATGGAACAGGAAGCCACTGAAGGGTTTTGAGCAAGCAATATGATCCAAGTCATGTTTTAAGAGTGTTCTTTATATGGTGTAGAGAATGGATGAGAAAGGAGCAAGAGTACAATGGTGTAGGCCAGGTAACATTTGTTGCAGTCATCAGGGTACAAGATGATGATGGAATTTGGGTGCCCTCTTCTAAGATGGTAACTCTAGAGATGGAGTTGTGTTGCATTAATATGATTTGCTGTATGGAAAGGACATAAAGGGTTAGGAAAAAGGCTGAATCAAGGGTGACTGTCTCTGAACTGAGTTTCTGGATGGAAAGTGAGACCACTTATTAATAGATGGGAAAATCTGGTGGGAGGGGACAAAATTTGCATGGGAAATTAATTGCTGTGTTTTAGATGTGTTAAGTTTTCAATGTCTCCCCAGACATCTAAATGAAAGCATCAAGTACACTTGGATATGTGGGATGTGTGAGTCGGAGATTTAGAGAACTCCTCTGGCTGGAGATAAAATTATGACTCATCAGCAAAATGATGGTATTTTAATCCAAGAGGCGAGATGAGCTCATTTTGGAAGATTGCATAGAAAAAGAAAAGATATGGGGTTTGTTTGGGAAAGGTGAAGAATAGAAGAAAGAAGAGAGAAGACGAGATAAACACATAAGATAGCTCACTGGGAATCCACAGAAATTGAAACCTGATTCAGTTGCAGGGATGAGCAAGTCAAAGATTGCTCTGAGGTTTCCCCTTGCTTGATTGACTGAATTCTTATATTCTTAATCAGTATGTGATATACAGAAGGAGGAGGACATTACAGGGTGAGATAAGTTTGATTTTGGTGTTGCAATGATAATCATCAGATAGGCTGAAAACCTGGGACTGCTGGTTGATGCTTTTTAAAAATTTCCTCCCCGCTTCACCTAAACCTGAAGCAAATACTCAGGTGTGGTGTTTAATTGTTTTTGATGCTGGTAGGAAGGTGGATAAAATGTCAAAAATAGACATGTGGGTTGTAGAAGGCTAAGAACCTCCATGAGAATGGCAAGGGGGATTTCTTTTGCTGAGAACAATCCTTGGTCCACGTTGGTTGTGTCATCCACAGTGGAATGTCCTGGGGGTATCTTTTACTTCATGTGAACTACCTTTATAGAAACTTGACTTTTCTAGTTCTGTTGTTCTTTCTGTGGATCATATCACTGTTTAAATGGAATTGCTAAAATCCTTGGATCCTGCAGACTGTGTTGATAAGGGAACTAGAGAAACCATGAAGATGTTACTACCAGAAAGCTAAGGTAACAAGAAGAACAACGTTATTTTAAATAAATAAATAAAACTGTGGTTAGGAGTGAAGGAAGAAGTGTTTCTTTCAGTGAAGCATGTCAATTGGCTCCTTGATTCTACATAGTTTGACATACTGGACTGGATATTAGAAATGGTCACAGTTCTAATTTCCTGGTTGCTTCTGTTGCTTCAAGCTGAAGGGCTGAAGATACCTGAGGTCTTATAGTAGAAAATGAAATTACAAAATCCAGTCTGGGTAGTGCAGGAAATTGAGACCAAAGCTGTTTGTTGGCAGAAATTGGGGCTGTCTCGCATTTTAGATGTGTGTAAGGGGAAGTGAAAATTAAGCAGAGAAAATTCTGTGGCTCTATTTTAGATATTTTCAGAAGCAGCAGATTTTTGTAACAATAAGCATTTCATAACTATGAGGTTTTAAACGTGGCAAGGACCTGGGGGTGATAAAGACAAAATTAAGTAAACTTTAGTCTTCACGGATCTTACCTGAAAAGGTGGATAAAGAAAAACTAGGTCCACATTAGTTTTAATTATAAATAACTATGCTTTAAATTTTGTGTACTAAATATTTTCCTTTACTGTCAGCTCTGACCTTAGAGCTCAAAGATTTGTGCAAACATATTAGGGTTTTTTTAATGAGATAGCCATTCAAAAATAATTTTTTCATTGGACCAGACACTTTTTTAAAATATTTTTTTTAGTTGTAGTTGGACACAATGCCTTTATTTTATTTATTTTTATGTGGTGCTAAGGATCAAACCCAGCGCCTCGCACGTGCTAGATGAGCACTCTACTGCTGAGCCACAACCTCAGCCCCTGGACCAGACACTTTTTAAGTGAACATAAAATGGGTTTCAATGACATATAAAACATCCATTGATTAAGGGGTACAAGAAACAATTTCCTTTTGAAACTTCCACTTGGAAGATAAAGGTTTGGATGCAATTAAAATGATAAATACTTGACTTTATAATTATGGAAATAATGTTGCTTAGGAAAACCATATATGTTTCTTCAACTAAGATTAACAAGGAGGTTGTCAGCCTCTTCCAAATTAGACATCTTGGAATTGGCAACAGGGGACAAATGTATGTTTCCAACCATCTCAGAGCTAGGGAATAGGGAAGGATCTGACACATCGACAATCCTCCAAAACTTTAGTAAAAGATAGAAAAATACAATAAAAAGATTTTTGTTGTTGTTTGTTGTTTTTGTACCAAGGATTGAACTCAGGGTTGCTTAACTGCTGAGCCAGACCCCTAATCCTTTTTTATGTTTTATTTTGAGCCAGGGTCTTGCTAAGTCCTTAGAGCCTTGCTAAGTTGCTGAGATTAGTCTCACACTTGCAGTGCTCTTGCCTCAGCCTCCTAAGTTGTGGAATTACAGGTGTGTGCCATCACACCCAGCTATGAATGATTTTTTAAAGTTATACAAGGTAGGGAGATATCAAAGAATAGGAACACAGTAGTTAGGAAAATAAGTATCAAAGTGATTTAATAGAAGTCAAGTAGTCTTGTACTGATAGCCTGTATTTGTCTGCTCAGGCTGCCAACACAAAGTATCAAAGACTGGGTGTGTTAAAAAAAAAAAGAAATTTATTCCCCCATGGTTCTGGAGGCTAGAAGTCCAAGATCAAAGTTCTGGTTGATTTAGTTTCTGGTGAGGGCTCTCTTCCTCACTGGTAGATGTCTGCCTTCTCCCTATGTCCTCGCATGGAATTTCCTCAAGTGCTCTGAGGGTAAAAAATAAAGTGTCTCTAGTGTCTCTTCTGATCTGGTTGCTAATCCTTTCAGGTCAGGGCTATATACTAAATGACCTCATTTAAGCTTAGTTACTTCTTAAAAGGTTTTAACTTCAAATATAGCCATTCTGGGCATTAGCCTTTTAACATATGAATTTGGAGGACACAAACATTCAGTCCATAACATGGCCCAAAAAGGGAGTGGGTAGACGAGCAGTCTTACTGGGAGACCGTGAAGACAGGGCAGGTTAAAGTGTCCCAAACATATTAGATGTTTGGGTTAGCTATTAGAAACAGAAGCCCCTCTCCCTCTCAACCATTCATTTGGCAAAGGAGGCCTGAGAGTGGGCATGAGAAACTATAAGATTAAATGAGAAGATGGTATGAGGCCAAACAGTGGCCTGGCTGAGTCCACCACTAACCCATTCTAGGTCTCACTGAGCCTAAGATCAGTGTATCATGGACCTCTTACCTGGAGACCAGTGTCACTTGGAGAAAGTGACAGGAAAAAGATCTTGGCAGGACCACACAGAACCTTCAGGCAGGAGGGTTTCCATTCTCAAAATGAACATTTAAGAAGACAAGCAAACAGCAAACCTCAAAAATTCTAGTTTCTAGGAATTACTTGGGTGAGAGGCACCTGTTACATAACAGAGGCCATTTTAAAATGTCTATACATGGTGTTCACAAGTATACAAACATTAACACAAAAAGAAGTTTGGCAACCACATTTTGGGCTGGAAATTCCTTTGTTGTGGGGAGTTGTCCTGTGTATTGCAGAATGCCTAACGACATCCCTAGTTTCTACCCTCCAGATGCCAGTAGTACTGCTCTCCAAGTTGTGACAACCAAAATGTCTCCAAACATAGCCAGTGTTGAGAACCACTGACCTAAAGAGAGGGCTTCTAGTGGCTGAATAGAGACAATTTGTCCATCCAAATAATATGACAATAATTCCTACCGTTAACTGAAACCGTCATAAAGTGGTAAGTCCATGATAATGCTGAAAAGGAAATGTAATATAATATGTCACAAGAAAAAGTCAAGCCAATGTGAGTCAGATTCTCACAAAAAATATGGGAGGGTTAGCAAATTGTTCAACTAAAGAAAAAAGCTACAAATCATTATTGAATTTTGTAATGCATTCCTCTCACTGGATATATCAAGAAGTTATTGTACTCTGCCTGAAATGTCACACATCCACATACCTATAAATGATTCAATGCTACAAAAATATCAAATCTTGGGTCATGGTATGAATTAAGAAATGTAACTCAGACAAGCCGGAAGCCTGAGTCCTCTGGGAGATTATTTGGAGAAATTGACATCTGCTTTGTTGGGTCTTGCTGTAAACCCTCAAATATGCCCTGGTACTTTTATCTAATTATTTGCATATGACAGTAGCCAGGGTCTCCCGTAGGAAACCAGGAGAGTGTCAGCTCAGGCAAGGGGAGCCTCTCCTGCTACGTCTCCTTAGTTCTGCACCTCTGGGAGGAACTTTGGGAGACTGATGACATTCTATGTCCAGTGGGGAGTATAATGTATTAACTTCTGCTTTCTATAGGTACTTCTATATGTTTTCATGTCTGTTTCCATTGCAGAAACTTTATATCTTCAATAATAGTGTCTATTGATGTCTTTCTGTCAATCACATCACTGTCCTGTTGTGACCACTGAGCAGGTGCTTTTTTAATTTTCTCTGCCTTTATTCCATCCTACAGTGTTGTGTATTAGACATTAGGAAATGTAGAAATGAAACTTAAATTGGCACCTGTCTCCTGTATTTCCCTTTGGTTTTTCTCTTCCTTTTATCTTTTGGATGCATCAGAGGACCCCTGTGTAGTCCATTGCTTTCTTTAGATTCCCTTTTCTTCTTCTTTTTTAAATTCCTCTTTAGTTTAATTTCTTACTATATTATAAGAATTGCTACAACTTCTCACTTTTTAAAAAATATTTTATTTTTTAGTTGTAGATGGCCTCCATACTTTTATTTTATTTATTCATTTTTATGTGGTGCTGAGGATCGAACCCAGGGCCTTGCACGTGTTAAGCGAGCGCTCGACCGCTGAGCCACAACCCCAGCCTACAACCTCTCACTTTTCTTGAATGCCATTTAGAACCCCTGACCATGAGATTATAACCACATTCTACCTAACTTAAATATGATGTTGTTAAGTCTAGGGTACTTTTATTTCTGTTGCTAACATTTCACTTTTAGAAACTCCAAGACGACTATCTCATTCCAATGTTCCTGTCAGCTTGTGTTAAAAACTCTATTGTTCTTGTTGGTAAAAATTGAGCCCAATATGCAGATATGACATTGTCAGTAAAAAATGTCAAGAATGTGTCAAATATTTAGTAGAATGAGAATTTCTACATAAATAGGTACATTGCCTCCAAACAAGATAAAGAGATGATATTAAGGGATCAGGGACTATTTATGAAGTCATAATTACTGAAATGCTTTTTATTCTGTATTGTTTGATTGATTGATCGATTGTACCAGGGGTACATAACCATTGAGCCACATCCCATTTCTTTTCATTTTTTTATTTTTGAAACAGGGTCTCACTAAGTTGCTTAGGTCCTCACCAAGTTGCTGAGGCTGGCTTTGAACTTGTGATCCTCCTGCTTCAGCCTCCCGAGTTGCTGGGATTACAGGTATGCACCACCATACCCAGCTTTAATACTGTTTTAAGTGTATATTTTGACAGAACTTCAGGCCTATAGAAAAGTTGCTAAAATAGTACAAAGAATCCTCATACACCCTTCCTCCAAGATGGCATGGATTTTAACATTTTTCCTGTTTATACAAAGAATTTTAAATGAAAGACACAGGCAGAAACATGAGGTGCTCTTAAGATGTGCAAACTATGACCTCAAATATGACACCCCACGCCCTCCTCAGAAAACCCCTTCCAATTGCACAGTTAGACCTCTGCAGCTTCCTAGTTGCTCTTGTCCTCTTACATCAGACTGCACATTTCCACCAACTTTCTTTTTTTCCTTTATTTTGTTTATTTATTTTTATGTGGTGCTGAGAATTGAACCCAGGGCCTCGCACGTGCTAGGCAAGTGCTCTAATACTGAGCCACAACCCAGTCCCTTTCTTTATTTATCTCTCAATACCTTGCCTGCTATTCAGTATCCAGTACATTGTAAATGCATTCAGTGGGTATGGAACAATTTTTTTTTTCTTTTATGGGTTTTGGTTTGCCATTGTTTTTGTTGTTCTAGTGGTGGGCTGCTCCTGAAACAGATGCTCCCTTTTATCCACAAGTTCTTCCATTAAGTATAGACTTTTAGACAAACAAAGCCATAGCTGAGTCTCCTAGATCCCAGAATCTGTGAGGATGGTGTAAGAGAGAGTATGTGGGCACTGGAAGCAATTTTTGTTCAAGACAGAGCAAAAGTTTGATAGTGCTAAAGAAAGCCTATTTAAAAGGCAGTTTAGCATAGGACAGTCAAGTTTAAAAAGTGTCACAGATCACCATATGTTTAAAATAGGGTAGTGTTGCTGGTTAACTAAGAAAAAAGAAGGTTGGAATATTCAACAGTGAACTTTTAATCTGGTCAATACAGCTCAAATTGTGGCATGAGAGCCAGTTGTTTACACATTCAGACATTCAAGTATAAAAATATTGAGAAAAATAGTATGGGATCTAGCTGATGAAATCATGGACTAAAGAAGTGACTGGAACACAAATAGGAATGCCAGAAAAAGAAAATGTAGCCATCTGTTTTAGTAGACCTCTGTTATAATCATAGCTTCCCATCATCTTTTGAAAAGCCTTTCTATATTTGAGAAAAACCTCCACCTCATGAGTCCTGCCTCCACAGTATTGAAATCTGAATTCCAGTGCCCAGCCCCCTTTGCAGCAAGCAATGTTACTGAGACTCCATGAATCACATATCTCTTGGAGACTTAAATTTGGAAATAAAAAAGCAAACAATCTTGGCATGGACTTACTGTTTGTGCCAGTACAGATAATAGCCAAAGCATTTCCAAACTTGAGTTCCTGATGCAGAAGTAGCATTGTGGCTGGCAACAGTAATATCTGCAGTAGACAAATTCTGGGAATTTAGTGGTTAACGGGGACAGCAGAGGTGGTTTTTCCTAAGGCCATGAAATAGGGTTTTGACCATTTGTCTAAGAAATAATTAGTTAAGTTAGCTAATACCTTTATCTTTATGTGTAAATCTATTTTAGAGTTGAAACAACCAATGGAGATTGTCATTCACAATTGCCTTATACAATACAATATTATAGATATCCTCCACTTAGTTCTTCTAGGAGGCAAGTAATCAACAATAAATTTTGGAGCAGCAAAGAGATAAGGAATAAATATAGTCTTTGAAAAGAAGACACTGAAACTCAAATGGAGTAAAAGCATTGTTGGGGAGCTCACATTTTGGTTGACTCCTCAGCTTTTACCTCACACCAGACTTTGAATTCATAGTCTACCCTTTGTAGGAATTTCCCAAAACAGAGCCAACTCTTCCACACATGATTAAAAGTGGATGTTTTCATTGAGGATTTCAGAAGTGTTTCATTGTTCCAATGTTAAAATGTTATACCATGTTCCTGTTAGATACCTCTATTCTTTTCCCAAGGCCTTATCTGGGTGGGAAAGGGGATGGATTTTAATATCAAGAACATAGGATTTTTCTTTTCATTACATTTTAAAAGTGGAGAGTGCCTTGAAAATAGATTTCCCATTGGAGTACATATTTACAAATACATTAAAGTATACAGGAAACTTATACTTAACAAATGCCTTTCTTTCAAAGATTTGGGGAAAAATCTTTCAAAATTTTCTATCAACTGTCAGTGGTATTCATGATATATAGAATACTTTTTTTCTTATTTTTATTTTAGTTGTAGTTGGACACAATACCTTTTATTTTATTTATTTTTATGTGGTGCTGAGGATTGACCCAGGGCCTCGCACATGTTAGGTGAGCGCTCTACCACTGAGCCCCAGCCCCAGCCCCACTTTTTTTTCTTATTTTCATTTCTTAAATGAGAACAATAAGTACAAAGAAATTTTGAGTGAGAAAGCAGAGTTTGTTCTTTGTCTTCTTTTTTTTAGTACGTGTGTGTGTGTGTGTGTGTGTATTTGTGTATGTGTGAAGTAGGGATTGAGAGGTTATGTAGATGCATTTAAGTGGCCATGGGCCAGTATACTTTCTGTGACTTCTGGAAATTCTCCCAGTTATTTAAATGTTCCATGGTAATAGGCTTGCCTATCACAGCCCTCCAAAAGAGCAGACTCTGGTCCTTTATAGGAGCCAGAGAGTGTCTCTTTTTCCTGGAGCTGACTACCTCTATTTGTTTTCATTAGTGGAAATGAAAACAAATGGAGTTCCTAGGTGCCCTAAGCAGAAGGGATGCTATGCCCCCCATTGCTGCTGCCTGCAGACTTCCGAGCTCATTCAGAAACATTGCCAAGAGAGGAATGCTTCTGTCATGACTATCTCCTTCAGGGGCTTGGGCACATTCTTTTGAATTATTTCAGAAGAGGAGACTGCCAACCAACCAAAACACAGCACCAATACTAGCTTATTTTCAACCAAATAATAGCTTTGTAGATTTGGTCTTTCCAGATCTTGTGGTTCCTAGGCTGCTTGCCTCTTCAGCCTGAATTTAGCCACCATCTTCATATTACACTGAATCCCTGTTGCTGTCTTTGGAATTTTGTGTGAACTAAAGATCTCAGAAATAGCTGCAGTTAATTGTTGGAATTTGTGTTTACAAAAGTTCCTTTCCTGTTTTGCAAACTTGGGCTCAGTTCTGCAGCATTGCAAAGCTGCTTCCTCTCAGCAGATGTTCTGCCTCTCACTGGCTATGTTATTGTCTGCACTAATTTGTCTCACCCTGATATCCTCTTCCACTACATAGTCTGGAAATGCAATTTCTCCTCTCCTCTATACAGGCGTTTCTACTAGTGACTCGTCCACTGCTTTAGTCCACAAACCACAGCTACCAAGTTCTTCACTGTCCTCTCTATTGAGGTTATTTCTGCTTCCATGGCTTTTCACAGTTGAACACTAAAAGCAATGATGGCTAAAGGCCTCATTTTTTTTCTTCTGACACCACCTCCCCATGCTTAAGCTTTTCTGTCACAGTGGGAGACAGTATCATGAGAAAAATTCCATCAGCTAGCAAGGTCATCTTCAAGTAATAATTGGCCCTTTCCACTCTTCTGTTTCTTTAGTATTTAAAGTAATCACTATATGCTGCTGAAACATGTTTCATCTTTATAATCTTATTCTTTTTTATAGTCAAATGTTTGGTCCTATATTTAATCTTAGCTCTTGTATTAGTATCCTCACAGATCATCACATCCAGGGCCTTAATTCAACATAGGTTTATTGAGAGGCAAGGAAACATTAATTGAGAAGTTGTTTCTGGATAGACTTTCCTTTTGTCCATATTCTTAGGCCTCTTGAGTAGTATTTTTTTGTTTTACCAAGATAAGTAAGTCCTTTTCTAGTTTTCTTCCAAAGCATTGTGTGTTCAGATCCCTTTTTTTGGAGGGGTCCTGGGAGGGTCAAGGATGGGAATGAGAAGAGGATGAGAATATGATTTAAAGAGGGTGGTTATCTGAGACAGGTCATAGCTCTACAAACTGGATGTCAGGGGACTCTAAGTTTACCTATGGAAGGTTGTGAAATTTGGCAGTGTATTATAAATCAAGGGTTTTCCTTGGCTAATAAACTGTCTCTTATATTTCTATACCAAGCAATATGTCTGAGGGTATGGGGAATACAAAGATGTGAAGATGAAGTCTCTTTCTTTACCCATTTGTTGCAATGCTATAGTTTGAGTGTGTTCCCCAAAGTTTCCTGTGTTAGAACCCTAATTCCTCATTGTGGTAGTATTGGGAGATGAAGCCTAGTGAGAAATGTTTATATCATGTGATTGGAGCCTTCTTGAATGGATTAATGTCTTTCTTGAGTAATCGAGTTCTCATTTTCATGAGATTTGACTATGTACTGTAAACACAAGGTTTTATAAAGCAAGTTTGGCTTCTTGGTCATTTACTTGCTTCTCTTCTTCATGCTTCTACTTTCCTTCCACTTTCAGCCATGAGTTGAAGCAACAAGGGGTTCTGATCAGATGCAGCTGCCTGATCTTGGACTTTCCAACCTCTAGAACTGTAAGCCAAAAAATTGCTCTTCATAAATTTCTGTCTTGATGTTCTGTTATAGCAACAGAAAATGGACTAAGACATGCAGGTTCCCATTCTGACTGGGACCTCCTCCCTCTTCAGCATCCACCTGCCCTGATAAGCCTACAGCAGCTGCAGGAAGTGGCCAAGAGTCAGGAGGGTCAATGTGCCTTCACCAACCATCAAGTAAAGATATCAACATATTTTCTGAAGTTCAGTGGGGTTCTAAATACCTCAGGGTCTCTTTTCCCTTCCCTCTATGTATTTGAGCAGTTCTGAAGCCTTGGTGTACATTAGAATTACTGGGAAACTTAAAAAATAAACATAACAAAGAAGGGGTTAAAATGGTAAATTTTGTGTTGCATATATCTTACACAATTTTTTTAAAGTAGCAGATCTTCTATCCTGAAGGAGATGACACATAACTCACTACCCCTCAGTGTGGGATACATATAGTGACTTTCTTCCAGGAGAAAAGGAAAAGGAATATGGAAAGAAGGAAAAGGGAGTAACTATGCAATGGAGAAACCTGACAAACTTCAGTGAGGTTGTGAACAATATCAATGATGATAAGTCATCTTGATAGCATGCACTATTAATTGACATGTTACAAAGAGTGCAGCACTTTACCTAAGGTCTTTCTTTCCAAAATCTATAATCCAAATAAGATCATGAGAAAAACATCAGAAAAGTCCCAATTGAGGGACAGTCTAGTAAATACCAAACCAGTAGTCCTCAAAACCATCATCATTTAAAGCAAGGAAAGTGTGAGAAATTGTCACAACCAAGAGGAATCTAAGGAGACATGACTAAATATGAGGTGGATGGGATACTGATACAGACAAAAGACAATAGGGAAAACCTGAGGAAACCTGAATAAAAATGGACATTATTTAAAAGTAATGTATCAGTATTGGTTCAATAATTGTCTTAAGTGTCCCTTACCAATGTACGATAGGGGAAACTGGGTGTGGGTGAAACAGAAATTCTCAATACTATTTTGCAATAATTCTGTAAATCTAAGGCTATTCTAAAAGAAAAGGTTTATTAAATAAATAATATGCTTAAATCTTATCCTTGGGAAATAGAATTCACATCTTTAGGTGTGGAGTCTGGGCAACTATATTTTATAAACTCTCCTGGTGATTCTGACTCACAGTGTTAATTCAAGATTCAGTGGTTCATCTGGCCCTGCCCCCTGCCGGTCAAGATTCTGATGTTAGCCTGCTGTTTTACTTCACCTGCTTTTTCCTTCCTCAGCTCTTATAACTAGATTTATTGATGGGCCTCATATCTTGGCCCAGTTCCAAACCATTTCCTCAATCAAATCTGAACAGGCTTAGAGATCCACTTTATCATGGGAGCAAGCTCAGGTTGGAGCTGGACATTTTTTTGTCTGTATCTCATTCAGGCTCAGGACAATATTCGATATAGATGGCCCCTCTCTATCAGCAAGTGCACATCTTAAGATTTAAACAATCAGGGATCAAAAGTAGTTGGAAAAAAAGCAACAGTAATAATCTGTATTTCATTGTACTTAGTAACAGGAAAAGAGGAAAATATGTTTTGTAAATTATCATTCTCTATATCAAGCTTTCTCAACTTTCACATGGGTTGAAGTATTAAAAAATTCATAAGCACCAGGAAAAAAGTATTTGGAAAAAATTGCATCTGTACTAAACATGTGCAGACTTTTTCTTGTTATTATTCCTCAAACAATATAGTATAATAACAATTTACATAACATTTGCATTGTATTATGTATTGTAAGTAATCTAAAGATGATTTAAACTATATGCAAAGATGTTCCTAGGTTATATGCAAATACTATGCTATTTTATATGAGACTTGAAAATCCATGAATTTCACTACCTGTGGGGAGTCCTGAAACCAGTCCCCCACAAATACTAAGGGACAACTCTATTCCCTGGCTTCTCCCAATCAAACATGACCCTGTATGGAGGAATGTGCTTCCATGTCAATTTCTTTTCTGTGGTCTTTTTCATATCAAGACTTCCTTTTGGGAAGAAGCCTTAGACCCTTTATGTGGAGGCTTGAAGATTCTGCCTCCCTTCCTCAGTAACTCAGATACTGATAAGGGTATGGAGAACTTCTAAAGTGGAAGAACCTCTAAAGTTTCCTTACTAGGCTCAATCTGCCAGATAGACCCTGAGATCTGTGACATAAACTGCCCAACTTTCTACTTCAGCCTCTGAAGCCTTTGAGTGAGGTTCTCCAGTCCATAACTGGAAGATTAAAAATGATCCTCACTCAATTGCTTCTTACCAGCCATCTTTTACTCACCATGATACATTGAGATTTTTACCCATTTCCATTATGACAGCATTCTATCAAGCCAAACCTCCTTTTATACTGACAATGTGTTCTTCCAATGTGTCTGCTACTTATTATCCAAATGCAAGTGAGAACAACACTTTCAAATCTCGTGCTCTTTACCAAAACTTCATCTTTATCTCACACTCACCCCATTTTGCTTCATTTCATCTATAAATTCTTGTTACTCTTTCTTTTTCCTCCATTACCAATGGAATTCTTCCACTTCCTCCTTGCTACCACCAATATCACCAGGAAAATCTATAATCTTAAAAATGGAAAAAACAACAACAAAAAAAAAAAAACAGAAATAAGAATTTAGAAGAAACAGGGGCTGAAGTTGTAGCTCAGTGGTAGAGCATTTGCCTAACATGTGTGAAGCACTTGTTTTGATTCTCAGCACCATATATAAATAAATAAAATAAAGATCCATCAACAACTAAAAAAATATACAAAAAGAAGTAAAGGACCAAAATTAAAAAAAAAAATAGAAGAAACAAAGCAAACACAGGAAATAGAAGAAAACTTAAAAGAGGAGAAAAGACATAATTGTTTTCCTAAAAGGGATTGGAAAATATTTTACCTGTAAAATGGAAACAAAATTTAATATGAAAAAAATGTAAAAGTACAAAATAATCACAGAAACTAAAATCTAATAAATAATTTTTTAAACATCATTAGAAAAGTCATTTTATGTTTCATTTTTGCCTATGCTTTTGATTCTAGTTAGAAATTTGATAGGCACCCTTGAACTTCTTGCTTCCTTAAAATGAACAAATGAGACAGAGCTCCTGCTACTGGATATGTGAGGTATCTCTTGGATCCTTGGCCATGTAGGTGGTTGGATAGAATCTGAAAAAGCCTTTGGAAGCTTCATCAGGCACAGTATTCTCTCTGTGAATGGAAACCTCTGCCATATTGAAACTTTTCTGGTTAGCTCCATCTCCATACTGCTCTTGAGAGCTTTCTTACAGTTGTGCATATATGCCATTCATAAGTACTATGGAGAGAGTGGTTGAAAACAAGAATCTGAACATGCCTCTTAAAAGCTTCATCATCCACAGTGTTCTCTCTGTGAATGTAAGTCTCCCCCATGTTAGGAGTACATTGGTTACCTTCTGTTTCCATACTGATTTTGACAGCTTTCTTAGAATTATGCATATATGTATCCTTACCAAGCAAGAATGTTTTTTAATATCTTTATTTTATTTATTTTTTTATGTGGTGCTGAGAATCAAACCCAGTGCCTCACACATGCCAGGCAAGCACTCTACCACTGAGCCACAACCCGAGCCCCAAGAATGTTTTAATATCATTTGTTAAACAAAAGGTTCCAAAAAATATCTCATTATTTAAAAAATATTTAATAATAAAACAATGGTAATCATTAATAGTTAAACAGCACTTGGTGCTCAGGCATCACATAATAACATATGTAATGTAGGGCCATTCATACCAGAAGCAGATGGGTCTCTAGATCAGAATTTAAGATGAGGATTAGGAAGTTCCATTTCGGCCTTAACCCCAAATCACATTTTAAAATCAGGATTTAACCTGAGAGCCCTCTACTTGAATATTATTGGAATCAATTGTCAATCTGCTAATAAAGCCTTATTGGGGTCCTGTCTGACCCCTGACTTTTGTGTGTATGCTTCAACAAAATCCAAGCTAGCAGAAAGTGAATGGTAACCCCAATGTTTAACATATCCTTCTCCTCCAGTAACTAAAAGGAAGGGTTAAAATACCAAGGCAAGTCTCAAATATGGATGTTGAAGGAAATTTTAATGACTAAAAATAAAATAAATTACAAATGCTATATTAAGGATATTCATAGGCCTCTGTAGTCCACTTCCTCAGAGGCTATATTCTATATGTCCTCCCATCATTTGATCTTATCTGTATAAGATAAAAATAAAATTCTATGATTACTCACTTTATGCCAGGCATTGTATTATTTACAAATGCTATTTTATTCTATCCTGATAAAAAATACTCTAAGAGGCAAGGGCTTACTGGGGATCAATCCAGGGGTGCTCCACCACTGAGCTACATCTCTATTCCACTTATTTTGAGACAGGCTCTTACTAGGTTGCTGAAGCTGGCCTTAAACTTTTGATCCTCCTGCCTCAGTCTCCTGAGTAGCCAGGATTACAGGTGTGTACCACTGTGTCTGGATAAGAGGTAAATGTATTTATTATTCCCAATTTATAGATTAGAAAACTGAGGCACAGAGTGATCAAGTAAATTATCTATGATCTAGTCAGGGGAGGAACCCAGATTAGAAAATAGAGTGACTGACTCCAGGCCATACTCTCTTTCCCAAACTTTATGTTCATACTGTACTAGTTCATTAGTAGTTTTTTGGTTAGAGTATTTCTTCATTCCATCTCTTTATTTAGAGCTTGTTTATGAAGCAAAAACCAACCCAAGTGTCATTTCTTTCATGGAAAATCCTCTCTTTCCTCCATATTCTCATTTTTTTTACATACCCATATGACTTGGATGAAGTTCCCCAAAAGCAGGAGTAAAGATGAAGGATTGTGTGTGATTTCTGAAGGAAGTGCTCCCAGCAGAAACTGGTAAGGAAGCAGGGCATGGTGTCGCATGCTTGTAATCCCAGTGGCTTGGTAGGCTGAGGCAGGAAGATCATGAGTTCAAAGCCAACCTCAGCAACTTAACTCAGCATGATGCTTTCTCTAAATAAAATATTTAAAGGGCTTTGGATGTGGCTTAGTAGTTAAGTGCCCCTGGGTTCAATTCCTAGTATGAAAGGAAAAGAAAAGTAAACTGCTATGGGAGTGGAGAAGTAGGACAGGGAGGGGAAGACATCCATCAAACCAAAATGGGACATTTCAGGCAAATCCCAAGCCTCAGTCTGATCCCACAGGGGAACTCTAGAGGGTCTGCCGCAGTGTGGCTGGGCACAAAATCACGAGCCACTCACAGCCTTGTAGATTCAAACAGCAATTCTTTATTCCCGAACTGTCACCGGCACTCTACACGCACGTTCTGGGCAAAATCCACACTCTCCACCGGGCTCTGAATCCCAAATACTCTCTGAATCCCACGAGAACTCAACGGGAACTCAAGGCGCCTGAGGCAGCAGGATACGCCCTATTCCCAGCAGGAATCACCTTAAACCTAGAACCGCCCTAAACCCTGATCCACCCTAAACCCACCCGGATCCACCCTGGTCCTTGAGCAAGGTCACCTTTCATGCAAAGTCACTGCAAATGACCTGAGTCCACCATGGAGAGTCCTTCCTCTAAGCAACATGGGGTAGGCTGACAAGGGAATTGCCATGTGTCGTACCTACTTAGCTATGGCTCTCAGCAGGGTCAGTTATACCTCAGAGTTTCTGTTGATTTAAAGCAAGAGAACTAAAAATCTCCATACCTGCCAGTCACTGGCTTAGCATTCCTTGGAAGATATAAACTCATAGACATTTCAGGCTGTTAAGGCAAAGTAGCTAAATAGCCAAAGGTTGTTCTCTCAGAAGGACATGGAAGCTATGGGACTTTAGAAGCAAAAGAAACCAAAACTGAGGAGGGGCTCATGGAAATGGTAAAAGCAATGTGAGAGGATCAGGACAGAGCACCGACAGTGTCTGATAACCTTATAATGGAGTCTCTATAATCTATTATTTCAGAATCTCTATATTTTACCATATTACATGATGACACACCTCTGCATCTTTTTCTTTGCATCTAGCAAATGTTATTTGGATTTAATGCACCTTAATAATGAAGAGAGACCATGACCAGACTTGTAAATTCTCAATTGTTTTTTGTTTCCTCTGAAAATTCTTCACTCCCTACCATCTATGCTGGGTTCCATTCTTGTTAATAAATCCCCAACAGCATCAACCTCTTCTGAAAGCTCCCTTTGAAATCTGATGAGTGGAAAGTGCACCCCAACAGCTATTTTCATCCTAATAGAGATGGAATATCCATATTCACCATTCTACTCTTCAAGAACCAAAGAAGTTTTCACCCTCTCAACACCATCCTTTTCCCCTTGCTGATCCTAATAGTGATAAAGAAAATTCAAGAATGACTTTGTAGGTGACTTGAGATAAAAAGCAACCAGTAAATTTGTAATGTGCATAAATGAATATCTCATTTCACAACATCAATATTGAAAGAAAGTTCTGCATGTTGAGTTGTTACCATTGCAATCACTGTGAGACAGTCTGCTCATAGACTCAGAAAACCATCCTCCTTCAGTGCCTGCTCAGAGCTAGATAACACTAATGCTGAACCATTCGGCTTACATAGAATACATATAGCAAGAATGGAAATGAAGAAACTACCTGAAATTACTTGTACTATAAACATAAAATAGAAGCAGAAGATATTCCTTTATCAAATTTCTACATAATAATATCCAACATTACTGAACTTACTGTGGACAAATCCATGTATGAGAGTTAGTTAGAGATGTGTTAGTTAGTTTATCCTTATAACTACTCCCATTTTCTAAATGAAGAAACTCTGATCTGAGAACTTAAATCATGTTTTCAAGAGTAGATAGTCCAGAAGTTGTAGAGACATAAAGATCTGAGATCTGAGATCTGCAGAAATAAGTGACTAACATCAGTATCTGATCTCAGATCCTCGTGCATGTCTAGTTCTCTACACAGGATCAGAATGTGGGGGTTCTTTAGTGAAGTTCTTTCCAAATATACAGGGCCTATTTAATATCGATATCTTCAAATCATCTTGAAAATCCCACATCAAAGATATTCTTCCTCCCAATTGAACCTTAAAATACCTGAACAGCATTGAACACAAAAATTTTAAATCCCTCTTCAGAATCACCGAGCATGTACAGCTCTGCTGAACTGTTATAAGTAGATTGTTGGTGACAAAAATAATAGGAATAAGAATGCATGGGGCTGGGGTTGTGGCTCAGCGATAGAGCACTCGCCTAGCATGTGTGAGGCCCTGGTTTTGATCCTAAGCACCACATAAAAAAATAAATAAATAAAATAAAAGGGTTGTGTCCAACTATAACTAAAAAATAAAGCATCAAAGAGAACCTAACTTAAAGAAAAAAGAATGCAGGGACAATGTTTTTCCTATTAAACTGAATTATTTGGCATGCTTGTGTTTGAGAGAATCAGAATGTTTACTAAAATTGAAAACTATGCAGCTGAACCAATGTTCCAAAAGCTATAGTTAGCCATTAATTCGTGTACACATACAGAATAATATGTATAATTTTAAAATTCAGAACTTTGATTATTTTAATCTGATTTTGCCTGTATCAATCCTATTTAATTAAATGTCTAATTAAATAAGTTTCAACTGAACTATTAATTAAACTGAATGCCATTTGTTACTTAAAGCAATAATGATTTATGGTCTATATGGCTATTGAGGGTGAACCATATTTTATTTCATTTGGTATTTTAAACTTTATTTCATTCTTTCTTAGCTTAAATTTAATTACCAATATTCTGGGACAGAAAATCTTTCATGCCTCTTATGTATGGTATCAAGATGCCAGCAGGAAACAGATGGCTGGCTCAGGTTAAAATATTGAAGGAAAGCTTAATGAAATGACTATTACAAAGAGGTGGGAAAGCTATAAGGGATGACATAGTACCCAAGGCAAGAAAGAGAGATCTGAGCCTATTACCTATTACCTGCTCTTGAACTGAAGGGTCTTAGGGAGCTGCTGCCAAGAGCTAGAGACCTAGGGGAATGTTTGGGATGGCTACTGTCAGGTCCTTCAAGAAGAAGGCGAAGTAGGGAGAAAACAAAAACCTCTCCACTTTGCTCTTACTCCCCCTGCCAGTCTTCCTTCATTGTTAGAGCCCAATAGGAAGCTAGAGGATAGGGAGCCTGTTAATGGTCTGCCTCTCAGAGCACAAACCAAGGACATTGGCCCACTCACTAAACAGAGTATCCCTACAGTGTAGCTATTGGGTCCCTTTATCTCTGTAACTTCCACACATAGCAAGGATTTAACAAAAGTAGAATAAATAAGTAATTCCTCTCATTATGAGAAAAAAAAAGTTCATCAATGTAATCTGTAGAAAATCTTAAGAACAGAACAAGAGTTTTGTGCTATCCTATGTACATCAGTCAGATTTACCTCAAGACCCATTAAGCTGATGCTTTCTCAAAATAAGCACATGATGGAACTGGACACATTGGCACATGCCTGTAATCCCAGTGACTTGGGAGGCTGAGACAGGAAGATTGCAATTTCAAGGCCACTTCAGTAACTTAGTGAGGCCCTGTCTCAAAATAAATAATAAAAAGGGCTGGGAAAATAGCTCAGTGGTAAAGTTCCCTGGGTTCAATCCCAAGTACAGCAAAAAAAAAAAAAAAAAAAAAAAAAAAAA
>NW_026000249.1:30159738-30169677 GCF_001458135.2 Marmota marmota marmota
AAGAGAGAGAGAGCAAGAGAGAAAGAGCAAGAGAGAGGGGGGCCTGGCAGGAGGGAGTTTTTATAGCCCAAATCTAATGGGGCCTCTGGGTCTGCAAGCTGCCTTGTTGGCCCAAGGGCGGGTTAAGTGTTCAGACTTAAGCAGGGCTGAATGTTCAGACTTGAGGCAAACAGGTGATAAAGGACCAGATAGAGGGGGGTTTGAGTGCATGGGCTATCTTGCAGCCAACATCTGTTCAGCCTGCCCTGCGGACAACACAGTTCAGCCTGCTCTGCACCCAACATCTAGTCTTTTAAAAATGCTCACTCATTTATCACTTACTTAAAATCTGTCTCCTTCTACCAAAACCTGACAAGTTATTTTCTGGCAAACCACCTGTGGTGCCTTTATTACCAAATCCTGAAACTTCTGTTTCTGTTTCTTTGACAACACTTTCCCAGCATTCAACCATGTTGGACCAGTTTATCTTTCTTGAAAATCTCTGTTCTCTTTGCTTCCAAAGCATTCTAATATTTTGGTCCTTTACTCATTTATCTTAAGTTTATCCAGTCAAGATCTCTGGTCTCTTGTACATATTCTGTGAACATATTTTATTAATTTCTGTGGTAGACAAAATATTAGTAAACTCTGGAAAAGATGTCCATGTTCTAATCCCTGGGACCTGCAAATATGTTATTTTAATATGACAAAAAATTTATTATATGTGATTATAAAAAAGGTTTTCTTAATTGAGAATTGAATCGAGGGGCATTTTACCACTGATCTACATCCCTGGATCTGTTTATTTAAATATTTTTTTTATTTGGAAACAGGGTTCTTTAAATTGAAGAGGCTCATCTCAAACTTGGGATTCTCCTGCCTCAGCCTCCTGAGTCATGGATTACAGGCATGCACCACTATGCCTAGCATTATAAAGGATCTTGAGCTGGATATTATACAGGTGTGTTCAATGTAATCCAAGGAACTGTATAAGATAAAGGCAGGAGGATCAGAGTCAGACAAAATGCAACAATAGAACCGGAAGTGAGAGAGGAGAGAGAAAGAGATTTTAAAATGGTACATTGTGGAAGAGGCCTTGGCTAGTGAAAGTGAGACTCTAAAAGCTGGAAAAAATCAAGGAAATGGATTTTCACCTGGAGCCTTCAGAGGAAATACAATTCTGCCAGCACTTTGATTTTAGGATTTCTGGCTTTTGGAACACTACAATGAGAAATTTAGGTTATTTTGAGCCACGAAGTTTGTGGCAATTTGTTGGAGCAGCAATACAAACTAATATGACTGTCTTTTCAATTATTTATTTCTCAGAAAAATTTTCCAAATTCCAGAACCAAGGATTATCTCCTAGACATCTCTACCTGAATAGTTCAGCATCTCCAACACAACTAGTTCAACATTAAAATTATCACCTTTCTTCCAAAATTCATTTTTCCTGACGACTTTTCTAACTGCCCTTATTAAGTCATTTATTGACAATTTCATTGATGTATGATATTTCTGAGTGTTCTCATTGTCAGATACTGTTGAGACTATTAGAATGCAGGAATAGAAAAAGACAAAATCTCTGCCCCAATGGGGATCACATTCTAGAAAAATGAGTCAAAACCTGGAAACAAATAAATCAAATAGTTATAGATGGTGAAAACTTTATGAAGCCATTCAAACAAGGTAAAGTAGTAGAGAATGCTGTGAGGTAGGATAGCTGAGTGACAGCTATTTTAAATAGAATGGTCAAAGTCCTCTGAAAAGACCATATGTGAGCAGATATTTAGTTGAAGAGAAACAGTAAGAATGAGAATTTATGGCCAGGTACCATTGTGCACACCTGTAATCCCAGCAATTCGGAAGGCTAAAACAGGAGGATCACAAGTTCGAGGCCAACTCAGCAACTTCGTGAGATCCTGTCTCAAAAATAAAAAATAGAAAGGACTGGATGTAACTAGTGTTGGAGCACCCCTGGGTTCAATCCTCAGTACTACAAAAAATGAGAATATATATGGGCTGGGGATGTGGCTCAAGCAGTAGCGCGCTTGCCTGACATGCATGCCGCCCGGGTTCGATCCTCAGCACCACATACAAAAAAAAACAAAGATGTTGTGTCCGCCAAAAAATAAAAAATAAATATTAAAATTCTCTCTCTCTCTTTCTCTCCTCTCTCACTCTCTCTTTAAAAAAATGAGAATATATGGAAGACTTATGTTCCAGAAGAATGAACAGCAAATAGAAGATCCTGAGGCACAAATGAATTTAGATTCCTTGTATTTGAGTGATTGCAAGACAATGGGAGTGCAGCAAGAGGAGTGGAGAGTGGTAGAGACATGGGATCAGAAAGATGGGCAGAGACTTCTTCAGTTATAGACAGGAGTTCTGAGTGTTTTCTAAGTGTGATAGAAAACCACTAGGGGATTTTGAACAGGACAGTGTTATGATCTGACTTAGAGTTTGAAAACAAATTTCTATGACTACTCTATAGAGAACAAAAGGAAGGGACAAAAAAGTTCATTTAAGAAGCTAAGTAATGCATGATAGTGACTTGGCCCTGACGAGTAATAGTGTGAGTGGTCAGAATCAAGATCTATTTTGAAGGCATTGCTGATAGTACTTGCTTAAAGTTTGATCTGCTGACTAAGGACAGAAAATAGTCAAGGACAAACCCCTAAGTTTTTGAGCAATTGGGGAAAATGTGGTTGCCACTAAGTGAAATGAGGTTTGGAGTCACATATCAAAATTCTGTTTTGACATATGTTAAGATTGACATCCCTGGGTTTGGGTGCTTGCCTGTTATGTGTGAAGCTCAAGGTTTAATCCAGAGAACCAAAAACAACAACAAAATGAAGACTGACATTACTTTAGTTGAGTGAAGTATCAAATAGGTAGGTGAATACTGATAGGTAAGTTTGCTGTTTAAACAGGTACTTAAGACTCAAGAGAGATTCAGAAGTCATTAGCACAAAAAATGATGTTCAAAGCCACAAGAGTGAATGAATTTACTTAAGGAAGAACTGAACATAGAAAGAAAAGTGGTCTGAGGGATGAAACATGGAGGACATCACTAGAGAGAGATGGGAAGAAGGGGGAAAGTCAGAAAGGCAGATTAAGAAGGATCAGCCAGTGATGGTGGGAGGAAAGGAGAATGTACCTTAAAAGACAAATATAGAGTGCATTTTAAAAAAAGGAGAATGACCACCTATGTTAAATGTAGTAAGTACTTGTGTCAAATGAAGATAGATAATTCAGCCCTTGATTTGGTCAAATGAAATTGTTCTCATCACAAGAAGAGTTGTTTCCAAACAAGGGAGAGGATAAGAAAAAGGAAAGGGTTAAAGAGAAAAAAAAAGGAGATGAGGAATTTGAAATACCTTGCAGATTATTGCTATAAAAGGTGGGAGAAAATGAGATCATGACTTGAAAGAGACATGTGATAATGGAAGGGTGTTTTGTTTTAATATTGGAAATATATCTAAGATGGAAGATTTTATAGCATGTTTAAATGATGATGGCGATGGTCCTATATAGAGAGAGTAATTTCCAGAAGAAAGACCTCAGGTTTTACAGGGGAGGAGTTCATTATGTAAGTGTAGTGGTTATTATTGGTCATTTATTTTTACAGGTAGGAGAGAGAGAGAGAGAGAATATCAGTTCTGATAGAAGACATTGTAGATGTGATGAGGAAGACTATAAAAGAGAAAAGAAAGTAGGAAACCCAGCAACTTTATCAGCAAGACAAGGTGCATTTGTCAGGCTTTGATGAGGGCACAAATCGGTTATTGCTTAAAAATCATGATAACATTTAAAAATACTAGCCGTGTAAGTAATACATTAGTGAATTTGAAACATAGAAGGCTGTGGCCGGAGTTTGTGATGATTGAAGTTGAAATTAAAAATATTCCCCATCATGAATGAGGCTGAGTGGTCAGGAATGCAGTATATGATGACTGCTAGAAGAATAAGCCAAATGTTATTAAGTCTATGTTAAGGTAATTTAACCTTTTGATGGAAAATGAGAATAATATGATCTATAAGTGATGAAGACATCTATCCTGCCTGAAGGTCCTCTGAACAGCATTTAAGAGGGCTACAAAGGAAGTAGCACTGTCCTCAGAAAAACACCAGATTAAGATTAGAACAAGAAGGTTAAGGGAACATTAATAGATGAGATAAAGGATACAGGAGATTTTGTTGATGATAGGAGTTTCTAAGGCTGCAGAACTAAGGAACATGGAAGTGTGGGAGATGAGATCAGATTTGAATGTGCACAAAGCTGATGGGGGAAAATATAGATGATGTTTAATAACCTGGGAGATTTGCACTTCTGATAGTAACTGATGAAAACAAGGATGGAGAGAGGCTTATGTGGGAAGGGGAAAATTATTAGTTTTAAAATGGTCTCTTAGAAGAAGGTAGGGAATCAGCTCTGCTGAGATCAATAGCTGATATTGATGGCCCTGACAATGAAAAGCTATGTTGCAGATATTGTCTTGCCTGGAGCACTGTGTATCTATATTATAGGCTATAGAGAACCATGTCAGGCCCAGAGGAGTCATCCACTAGAAACAGGTGCTCTTTAGGCCAATCGTGAATCCTGTTGTGGGTGTGGTGTTGTGGCCAAGGGATGAGGATATTTTACCTGGTACTTTTGTCTAGACTACTTCTGAATCCCAGTCCCCCATGTCCAACTGTCTACTTAACTTTTTCCTTTCAAAAAGCTTTAAAAGATCTCAAGTTCAAGGTTCAATCTAACTTTCATGACCTCAAAACCACCCTAGATTTCATCTTCTTTCTGTATCTCCTTTCTTATTGGATGGTATACACCACAAATCCAAGAGTCATCCTTGACACTTCCTTCTTCTTAACTACCATATCAAATCTACTCACACAACATACCCCAAATCTATCTACTTTTTTCATTTTTAACACAAACTTTTTATAAGTAACACCCTAAAATAAGCCACTATCTTCTCTTCTCTAGTCTATTCTAACCGCCTCCCGTCTTCCATTCCTACTCCTAATACAGATGTCAGATAGCTCTTTTAAAAAATATAAGTCATATTATATTTATCCCCAGTAAAGCCCCTTCCATGAGTTTCCAATGTACTTAAAATAAAATTCCAACTCTTGCCCATGATATCTAAGTCCCAGCATGAACATGTCCCAGCTTATAGAATTCCAGCCACACAGGCCTTTCTGACCTTTGATCACTCTAAGTTTGTTACAGACTTTGGGATTTTGCATTTGTTATTCACTCTGCTTGTAACTCTCATCTCCAGATTTTCAAATGACTGGCTCTTTCTTATCATTTAAACCTTGAAGCAAATGTCACCTTCTCAGTACACCTTTGTCTTAATATGCAATATAAAGAGCCAATTCTCCCTGTCTCAGTCCATATCACATTATTCTGTTATATTTTCTTTATCTCAGTTGAAATTAATTTTGTTTATTTAATTGTTGACTTATGAGTGTGGAGTGAGTCTAGTTGGGAAGTTGTTATAACAACAACAGATGAGAGAAGATAGTGGCTTGTATTAGGGTATTGTTTATGGAGACCATGTCTGTTTCTCTCTTCTAGAATGTAATCTCTATGACAGTAAGAATTTAATTGTGTCCTCACAATATACCCAGTGTCTAGAAAAATGTTTGGTACATAGTAGTCATTCACTAATATTTACTGAATGAATGTGAAAAGTTTCTATTATTATCTAATTACTTTATCCACAAACTGGGTAACTTCAGCCTCACAGGATTACCAGTCAAAAAATTTGGATTTGGTACTGTGTATTTTAGTCAATTTTTTTTTTTGCTTCTGTGACCAAAAGACCTGACAAGAACAATCTTGGAGGAGGAAAAATTTACTTGGGAGCTCACAGTTTTAGAGATCTCAATCTATAGATAGCCAGATCCATTTCTTGGGGTAGTGAGGCTGAACATCAGGGCAGAAGAGGGTGGTGGAGGATAGAAGCTCACCAGGAAGCACAGAGAGTGCTCCACACATCAAAGCCAAAATATATACCCCAAAGCCATGCCCCAAATGATCCACCTCCACCAGTCACACCCTACCCGCCTTCAGTTATCACTCAGTTACTCCCTATCAGGGAATTAATTCACTGATTGGGTGGGCTCTCATAACCCAATCATTTCACTTCTAAACCTTCTTGAATTGTTCCACACACAAGCTTTTAAGAGGATATACAAACCAAAACATGGGGATTGAACCCAGGGGTTCTTTACCACTGAGCTAAATCCCCAGCCCTATTTATTTATTTATTTATTTATTTATTTATTTATTTGAGATAGGGTCTCTCAAAGTGCTGAGGCTAGTCTTAATTTAGCAACCCTCCAGTCTCTGCCTCCCAAGGGTTTACAGGCATACACCACCAATCCCCGCGAAAAATTTTAATGTAACATTATTTAATATATCATTAAATATTGCTCCTGAAAACTCTTTTTGGGGATTTCTATTTCTGCTTTTGTCTTTTTGCAAGGATAATGCTACTCTGATTTTGAGGAGCTCAACAAGATTACATTATCATAATGACTTCCTAGATCTATCCTGAAAAGCAACATACGTTTTAACATGCAAAATTATTTGGATGAAATCATGTTTAAGATTGTGATGCCTCTATTTACCAATGACATGCTGTAGAATATTTATTTAGCTCTCTAGCTCTTTCTAGAAAAAAACAAGATATCTGTCTTCTCTCTCTCTCTCTCTCTCTCTCTCTCTCTCTCTCTCACACACACACACACACACACACACACACACACACATTCTTCCAAACTAGCTATTTTTAAGTCAGCATGCATTCCAGAAAATAGCTTTATTTCATAGTAATAGTCATTTATTAGAAAAAGATCTATTTGTCTCTAAAGGATTACCCTTTTGTCTTCCAGAAAAATATATCAATAACCACTGTAGTATACAGGAATCTTTCCTTTCTTGATTTTTTTCTCTGTGCTACTGGGTGCCATTTGCTGGGCAGGTTGGGATAATGGTTGGTGAAAGTATACGTTTCTAAAGAATCCTGCTGAGGCTATGTGGAAAGATTAGTAATGGCTAAGAATTGCAGGCTGCTCAGTTAATTGATTTTTTTTTCTATCTAGAGGACAACCATTCCTTTATTTTCACTGTAGTTGGTGTATAATAGACTGATCTCAAGGTGTACAATGGAACTCTCTCCAGTTGCAAGAACATGTGCTTTTAAATAGAAAGCTTGGCACCAATTTAATAAAGGAAATTATATGGGCTGACATAAATGCTTCCCATTTGTTCCATGAGCATACGTTATCATTCTCATGACTAAAAACTGACCCAGAAGACGAATAACAAAAGGACGATAAATAAGTGTATTTATAGCAAGTACCACATGCCTCTTTTCTCATTGTATGTAGATTCTTTGTTCTTTGTATGACAGGAAATAAAAGTTCTTTTTAAATTCTATTTCTAAGAGGCATAGATAATATTTTTTTAAAACTACTCATTGTCTCGTATCTGTCATATACTTTCCATTTCTGAATCTATGAATCTTCACAAATACTAATTCTCAGAGATCCACTATAAAGCAAAATAGGTTGATCCCACATATCAGGTATTTTATTCCTTTCTGCCGGGACACTATGTAGAATTTCCCGAGTTTAAAAGATTTGTCCTTTCTTATTACATCTTCCCTAAAGGCTAGTTAGCAGGCAGTTCATGGAGAACATCCTATTTATTTCTGAAGCAGATCAACCCTATTGGCAGTTTTGGACTAAGATTCCACTGCAACGTGATAATGTGTTAGTTTTAATTAAAATATTAGTTGCAAGAAAAGCGAATTTGGTCTAGCTATTTCCTCTTGGACTCTCAATTCAACTTTCTAGATCTGATATACCTTGAACAAGAAGGAAGAGTTTCCAAGTCTTCTGACTTTGAGCATAGCAAGAAAAATAGCATTATTGGTTGGTATTTTATTAATGAAATGTGTCAATAATTCTTTTTTTTAACCCCTTAAAAACATTTGTGTCTCCCAGAGACTTGGGAGGCTATGGCAAGAGGTTCACAAATTCAAAGCCAGCCTCAGAAACTTAGGGAGGCTCTGAAAAACTGCTTAGCAAGACCCTATCTCTAAATAAAATTTTAAAAAGGGCTGGGGATGTGGCTCAGTGATCAAGCATCCCTTGCAATGCTTGGTACAAAATAAAAAATAAAGAACATTTGTGTGAGTGTCAAAGGAAGAGAAAGGGATCATGGAGATATTTTGTAGAAAGTATAATCTTTCGGAATTCTCAGAAAAACAAAGATTTTTCTGTGCATTAACTCTTCTCTGCTTAAAATAAAAGCATGATTAGGGAAGAATTTTTTTTTATCTCCAGTAATAGGACATAGTGAAATGACAATTGAGATTTCTGGTGACTTGTTTTCCCTTCAAAAATATTTTAGCTTGTGGCTAAGGATGTAGTTCAGTGGCACAGTGCTTGCCTAACATGTGCAAGACCCTGGGTTCAATACTCAGTAATAGAAAAAAAGGGGAAAAGCATTCTCTTGGGCTGGGGATGTGGCTCAGAGTGCTAGCCTAGCATGTGTGAGGTTTGATCCCCAGTACTGAAAACAAAACAAAACAATTTTCAGCTTCTAAGTCAAACTTTTAATCAGATTGAAAGGTGCTGGGCACACACACTTGTAATCCCAGTGACTTGGGTGGCTCTGAGGCAGGAGGATGGCAAGTTCAGGGCCAGACTCAGCAACTTAGCAAGGCCTAAGCAACTCAGTGAGACCTTATTTCAAAGTGTAAAAAAAAAAAAAAAAAAAAAAAAGAAAAAACACATTTCAGAAATAAGAGCTAAGTGCAAGGAAGATGTAATTTTAGCCCTGATAGGAAATAATATGCGGAGTTTGACTAGACAGACAATATTTCTTAAGAAGCTGAGAACATGAACTAAGAACAAACTTTGAACAGATAATATATGGCACAGATTGCAATGCAGAACTTGAGGTAAAAGTCAATGACATTCTACTATTCAATACTACATACTTTATCATCTTCTTTTTATTTCTTTCTTCTCTTTCTGAATTCTCTATAGCAGTGGTTTTCAAACTTTACTCTGGTGGCCTGTTAATACAAATTACTAGATCCACATCCTCAATTTCTAATTCATGGTAAAGCTCAAGCTCAGGAATTTGCATTCCTATCAAGTTCTGAGGTGATGACTATCTGCTTGACTGGGGAGTGTACTTTTAATAAAACCATTGTTCTTGACTGTTTTTTAGTCTTTAATTTCTGTGCCTTGACCTGCCAGGAGCTTAGTCCCACATCTGAAAATTTAGGTCTCTAGGAAAAAACAACCCAGGGAGAATTCAATTAATTAGAAAACAAATAAAACTATACAAAAATAAGAACCTACTATTCATTATTTAATTTTTTACTGTTGAAAATAAATAATATGCTTAAACATATGGCCAAGAACAGAATGTAATAAACTAGCTATCTTGACAGTTATTTCAAAAACCTCATTGGTATCATGATCTGCTAAAAAACATGCTAATAACAAAAAGCCCCTCTTCCCCCTGCCTAAGAATTTGGAGTAGAAAAAGAATGCAACTATGTAACTAGTCCAGAATGGCAAATTTTATCTGTGTGCACTGATTTTTGGCTGATGTCTGTCTGTCCCGAAGATCTGAGGCTGCTTTCAGGCTAAAACAAATTTTAAATTGTTTAGTTCAGTTTAAAACAGTAGTGGGAATAGGTAGTACTTACCTAAATGCCACAAAGTAAAGGAGGCACAAAAGTAGTTCATGATATGTGATCCAAACACATAAATGTGATTAATAAAGAAAGTCTTCTTACTTAGTGAGACCCTGTCTCAAAATAAAAATATAGTAAAAAAAAAAAAGGTTGGGGATATGGTTCAGTGGTAATGCACAATGTGTCCCTGGATTCAACTCCTGGTACAAAAAAAAAAAAAAAAAAA
>NW_026000249.1:30172956-30187721 GCF_001458135.2 Marmota marmota marmota
GGGGGTGGGGTGGGGGTGGTGCTGGGGGGATGGAATCCAGGACTTCATGCAGGCTAAGACAAGTGCTCTACTACTGAGCTACATCCCCAGCCACTAAGTAACAAAATTCTTACTTGATCTGTGCAAGCAGAAAAGGTCTAGACCTAGAGAACAGAAGATCTTAAGATCTTAAGGTCTCTTTCAATCAGACTATTCTGAATGTGGCTTTGACACTGCTGCCAATTGTGATAACTATGTTCTTGTTTTTGGCAATTTTGTGCTAGTTTCTTAGGATGGCCATACAAAATCCCATAAACGTGGTGGCTCAAGCAAAAATGTATTCTCTCACAGTTTCTGGAGGCTCATGTCTGAAATCAAGGTGATAAGATAAGTTTGGTTCTTTCTAGGTGGTTCTGCAGAGCTCTGTGTCATACCTCTCTCTTAGGCAATGGTGGTTGCTGGCAATTCTTGGCCTTTTTTAGCCTGCATCTGCCTCACTCCAATCCCTGCCTCTGTCATTATGTGGTATTCTCCCTGTGTGTCTTTTGCCCAAATTTCTCCCTTATAAGGAAACTAGTCATTGGATTAGGGACTACTGTAATTCATTATCACCTTATCTTAACTTGATTATTATCTGCAAGGACCCTCTTTTCAAGTAAGGTCACATTCACAGATAGAAGATTTTAGGAGTTCAACATAGCTTTTTGAAGAGTATAATTTAAATTACAAAAGCAATTAAACAAGATGCCACTTGGCCCCTGTCATCTCAGGATTCCATTATTTTCATAGCATTTAAGGATCCTAGTTCTATGGTAGCAGTTTCTACTGTAATTTCTGACCTAGAATGAATAGGCAGCACAAAAGTCATTAAAGATGTTGGAGTTCCCCTTTCAGATTTATTTCTCACAGTTAGAGTAAAAGGTATGTTCTCAGAACCTTTACAGGGTGAATGAACAGGTCTTATAGGATAAAGCCACTCTGACATTTCAATATCCCTAAGCCTTAGGATCCTTTCCACTATGGTATATCCAGGCAGTTTTCTAGCATTTCAGTTTCATTTACTGTAGGTCACCTCTGGGTCCATGTTTCAGCCAACCAACCAAATAAACTGTCAGAGCCATTTCAAGTCTCTCAAACTGAAACAATAAACCACAATCTTTGCTTAGTTGACCCTATTATAGACTGGATTATGCCCGCCTCCTCCTTCAAATTTATATATCGAAACCCTAATTCCCAAAGTGACTTTATTTGGAGATAGGATCTTTAGAGATGAAATTATAGTTAAATGAGACCATAAAGATGTGGCCCTAATCCTATAGAATAAGTGTCCTTCAAGAGGAAGAGACACTAAAAAGCCCTCTCTCTTTCCCTACACATATGCACAGAGGAAAGGTCATTTGGAGACACAATGAGAAGGTGTTCATCTACAAACCAGGAAGAAAGCCTTCCCCCAAACCCAAAACAGTTGGAGCCTTGATCTTGGACTTTAATTCTCTAGAAAATAAAATTTTGAATTCAAGTTATCCTGTCCTTGGATTTTGTTATGGTAGCCAAAACTGACTAATACAGGCCAATATCAATAAATTCTTCCTGGTCCAACTTAATGTTCCTTTCACATTGATCCTATATTTTTAAGATTGATTCCCATACATATCCCCCAGGTTGCTGACTATATATATTGACAAAATTCACTTTGTATTCTTAGCAGCTCCTCATGGGTCACACTTTGAAATTCACTCTTCAGGGACCATTGGGACTTGGGTTTAGTTATATATCTAGAAGCAAAGAGAGGAAACAGGGGTAGGTATTGAATAGGACCATCAGTGTCTTGCAAATTGACTATCTCAGTGAATACCACTGCAGTTTCTTGCAGCAAAGGTGGCTAAATTTTCAGATAGGGCAGGAAAGTCTGCATCTCCTCGCAAAGAAGGCTCAGCAGAACTGAGTTGGAGGATCCCAGCTTTATCAGCATCTTCCCATAGGATACCACCTCAATTTCAGGATCTTCTCCTTCCCAAACAATATCCTAAGTTTATTCATAGACATGCTGCAAGGCTGAGAATTTCGTTTGCAGAATTCAGCCACTGCTAGGAAGAGACTAGAAGTTTGATTTTCAGAAATCTTGGCAAAATTATCCCCAGTTGAGAACCACTGGTATTTCCATCCCTAGAATCTAGATCTATATCTAAGTTCTATGTGGATCTGAAAGAGAGAAATGTGTTATGTGATATTGGCCTCATGTGATTGTGGAAGCTGGTGAAGCAGTCAGGAAGGGAAGCCTCTAAGTAGGTTGGAATCAACAGGCATGAGGTGGAGCCCAGGGGAAAGGCTAAAGGCCCTAGATCTAATTGCCTGTGACATTCACAATGAGGGTATCTAGCTGAAGAGAGGCCCTTTTCCACAAAGCTAAGCAAACACACGTGGCCTCAGAGTCCATGAAACCGAAGGAGCTTCAGAAGATAAGAATAGTTGTTGCTTCTAACTATTTAGGCAAATGGATAATCTCAGACATGTCTGAGCTACAGAATGGCTACTGCTTCCCTTTCTGCCACTCCTATCTCCCTAGAATTTCCCTTGTAGCTGACTTTTCCCTAAAACAAATAGGAGGATGAATTCTGGGAAGTGTAGTTTAACCTGGTAAACTGACATATTACAAAGCCATTACAAGAGAGTTTGTTCAAATCAGTTTCCAAACTAAGTGCATACACAAATGAAAATATTGACCAAGGTGGGAGAATTTGCGGTTACAAAGATTAACCACAAAAGAAATTATGAGCCTAAATGGGTCAAAATCATATTAAGTACTAGGAGTCTTCAGAGCTCCTCAAATGAAAAGTGTATTGTGTAAGAATGCAAATTGTTTTTTCTTTATTAATGAGGTTGAAAAGGGATTTGTCTGGCAAAAATGTATGACTCTTGTACATTCAAAATGATTGCAGCCAAAGCTAAACGTCTAAAAGAAAGATAGACTTAATGTTAACAAGCACATTTGATGATTGTCTCTGGAAAAAATATAGGTAATTGGATGAAAATATTTTTCCAGTAATAGATGGTAGTCAATATTTTAAATACACTATGGAGATATTTATCTCAGAGATTCAGCAAAGCAGCAGCAACTTGGGTCAGAGTAAAAACTTTTATTTTCTCATTGATGAAGAGGCTGAGCATTTACTTCATTTGTGGTAAGAATATCTCACATTTTCTCTAAGATTTCTAACAACTTTCCTGAGGCTTCATGTAATTCATGCATTCATTCCACAAACATTTAATGAGCGAATACTATGTGCCAGTCACTTCCCTTTGTGCTCTCTATATAGCAGAAAATAAAACAATGAATCTGCTTTCAAGAAACAAAACATTACAGTGGAGGGACATAGGGCTATGATACAATGCAGTTCTAGTACCATATTAGAGCAAGTATTCAGAGAAAATCCATTTAAAAGGTGGCCTATGAACAAAGATACAAGTCAAGTGAGAGAATGATGAGGATTTCTAGAGGAGAGAATCACAAATGCAAAAGCTGCCAAGAGAGGAGCTGTTTGCCATCTAAGAGGCCAGAGTGCTTGGAATAGAATGCTCCAGAGAAAGAGACTTGGGAGGTGAAACCAAGAGAGATTCAAGGGCCAGACTCAGAGAGCATGATAAAGATTCTGTTCTAAGAGACAAGAGAAGCCACTGGAAGGTTTTGAGCAGAGTAACATGACCTGATTTTATTCTGAATAGATAGATAGATAGATAGATAGATAGATAGATAGATAGATAGAGTGTGGGGTGGGGTCAGTCTTGGGTATTGAACCCAGGTGCACTCTACCACTGAGCTCCATCCTCAGTCCTGTTTATTTATTTTATTTTGGGACAGATTCTTGCTAAGATGCTTGGGCTGTCCTTGAACTTGGAATTTTCCTGTCTCTGGAATTACAGGAGTATGCTATGGTACTCAGTTTTTTTGTTGTTGTTATTGTTTTTGGTTTTGGTTTTTTGTTACTGAGGATTTAACCCAAAGACAATTTACCACTGAGTCACATTCCCATCTCTTTTTATTTTTCATTTTGAGACAGGGTCTCACTAGTTGCTTAGGGCCTCACTAAATTACTGAGGCTGGTCTCAAACTTGAGATCCTCCTGCCTCAGCCTCCTAAGCTGCTGACATTATAGGCATGTGCTTGCTTTGTTTTCATTTTGTGGAAAACTGATGTCAGGGGGCTGATGGTGGCAGCAGGGAGACCAACGAGGAGGCCCTTTCAATAGTCCAGGAGACTAAAGTGGAAGTGAGAGAAATAGGGTGAAGTGACTGGATTTTGGGTATAAATGGAAATAGACATTATAAGATTTGCTGACACAGATGGCATGTGGGGTCAGACAGAAAGGAGCCAAATCAACATAATTACTAAAACAAAATTAAAAAAAAACTTCATATTTCACTTGTCTCTCCCTGTCTCTATTCCTTTTCTTCAACAGAGTCATCTTTTCTTTCCCTCCAAACACTTAGCCTCCTAACATTCACGTCTAGCTGATTAAAGCACTGACGATGATCTCTGTCTCTACAATCAGGGCATCCAATCCAACTCTACCCTTCTGCTCCTCTTCTTCCTATAAAAATCCTCTGCATGTAACTCAGTGGTGAAGCGTTTGCCTGGCATGCTTGAGGCCCTCAACTGCATCACCAACAAAGCAAAACAATAACAAAACAAAAATCTCTCAGCACCCGCTTCCTGCCTGTTTCCAGCTCAGTGCTCACTCTACCACCCCTTTGAAAATCCTCATGTCTTTTGAGTCGCTAAATACTAACTGTATATATTTATGGGACACAATGTAATTGATATAATTTTTGCTATGTACAATAAATTGAACTTTAAATATTAAGAAAACTGTCATGTCCTGAAACTAACTTTTTCATTTAGGTGTTAAACAGACATTATCTGATATAATTAATTCATATTCAGGTAGAAATGAATAATAACCTACATTAAAAGAGTTTTCTTCTCAAGAAAGTATTTTAAAGAGCTTTGAAATCATCCAAATGAGCTCTTTCCTTGCAGTGCCTATTTTTAAGTAGTAGTGATGGGTTCCATGATTACCTGCAAATTACACTTAGTTGGTGACTGTCCCCCACCCACACAGGTCATGTGCTGACTTTGCCCAAGACTCAGGCACATTTTATTTTTTAAAAAATGGAAGCTACAGGGAAATGGATCACAAATTGTTATTTTTAAGGAACAACTTTACCACAGTTCATTTATGATTATTAATAAATGAAAAGGTGAAAAATGTGAACAAAGATTCTAAGAAACACAGATATGTGTCCTTTGTTAAAGCCAGCAATTTTGAAATGCCCTCACAGCAGCCTGTCTTGGTATAGATGCCTCAGGAAGGGTTTGGCACTTAACTTGCTATATCATATGAGTCAGAATGATATTAGGGTCTCTTCATTTTATCACCTTAAATTATCAATTGGCACAGCGGGCATTTGAGTCTCTATTATTCCCTCTTTGCAGGGTAAATTTCTTAGGTAGGGGTTGAGTGGGTAGAAGAACATAGGTACTTTTGGGTCAACTTGGGTTTAGCTAAAAAAAAAAATTAAAAATCCCTTTGTATTTGCCATATTTTTTCATTTGGGAAAATATGAACAAATAAGGTCCTAAAAATATTATTACTGGACTCAGGTATTTATTGAGTAAATATAGAGGAGCTAGAGGCAGTTTGATCCACTTCAATTCTGTCATAGCATAAAAGCATA
Source organism: Marmota marmota marmota (assembly GCF_001458135.2). NCBI lineage: Eukaryota > Metazoa > Chordata > Mammalia > Rodentia > Sciuridae > Marmota > Marmota marmota. The sequence continues at coordinate 30,178,672 of NW_026000249.1, forward strand.
TATTCTTAGAAGCACATGTCATCTCAAATGGAGATTTGTGCATGGAAAATAAGCTAGCTATACTTGGTTAGATCACTAGTTGCTTATATAATATCCATTCTGTTTTTCTATTTCATTTAAAAATCCTCAATTTTATTAAGGGAGATAATACAACCAGACCAAAAAAAAATTAAAAAAAAACCCTGTATTTTCCAACTTATTGTAATGCTACATTAGAGTAGGTGGCCAAAATCTGCCCAGTGAAATATGTGGAGTTGTTTATTGTTGGGAGGGAATTTTGGACATGTTTCTACAAAGCAAAATAGCTAATGAATGCTTCTTTTGCATTTCCCAAGTCTTCTTGCCTTTCAAACTTGAATTTGATGAAATAACTGGAGCTCCAGCAGTTATCTTAGATCATGAGGCTACCTTTAAGGAGGGACACCACTTGCTGAGAGGAACATTATATTCCTGATGGTAGCTTTAAGTATAAAGCTATTCATTGTAGCACTGGAAATCTTCCCTGCCAATGTTACAATGAATAGCTTTAATCTTAAAATAGAAAGACAAGCCTGTAGTCCTTCCAAGTCACTATTATTGAAAGTGACTGTTAGTAGCCACCACATGCAATTTGTAACTGATACAAGGGTTTACTATATACTGACTTATCTTTGGAAGCCAATAATCTTTTGGAAAAACATGATAAGCTAACATTATTATATGTTAAGTGAAAGAACGAACAAGGGTCATGGTAGGAGCAAATGCCCCTTTATTGAGGAACAGCTCTGCATATTTATAGAGCCAGGGGTGGTTTGACAGTTGGCATGGGGTGCTTTTTGATTGGAGGGTAAGGATCAGGTGAGCCAGCAGGGCTAGTCTGATTGGTGAGTAGGATCAGGTAAGCCAGCAGGGCTCTGATTGGTGGGTAAGGATCATGTGAGCCAGCAGGGTTCACCATTGGACGGCTCTTCTTGGGGGATGGGGAAGTTAGTCTTTGGAGCTGGGGCGACTCCTAACATTAAGTATACATTTGAGCCTCCTTAGACAATCCTATCATTTTCCAGTGGATTTGTGAACAAAGTGGCCATTGTGACAGGGATGGAGGTTGTGTATAGGGTCAGAAACATGTACTACCACTCACTATGGCCAACCTGACTATAGCTACTGCTCAATGTGCCCAATCTGCCACCAGCAAAGACAAACACTGAGTTCCAAATATGACTCCTTCCCTGGGGTGATCAGACAGCTCCTTGGTGGCAGATTGATCCCATTGGGTAGTTTCCATCATGGAAGATGCAAAGGGGAAGTATTTTGTTCTTACTGGAATAGACTCAGGGCATGGAGTTCCCTACACAAAATGTTTCTAGTGAAACTATCACCCATGAATTTATAGAATGCCTCATCCATAATCATGGATCGTGGTGTTGCATACAACATTGCACCTAAACAGAAAGTCACTCCATAGCAAAAGTGTAGCAATTATAAGGCAGGTTGGCACACACCTATAATCCCAGATACTCAGGAGGCTGAGGCAGGTGATTACAAATTTGAGGCCAGCCTGGGAAATTTGCCAAGGCTCTGTCTCAAAATTAAAAAAAATAAATAAAAGTTAAAAAACTGTGGATGTAGCTCTGTGGTAGAGCATCCTTGTTTTCAATCCCTAACTCTGCTAAAAAAAAAAAATGTGCAGCAAAGCAATAGGCCCATCCATGCTCTTAGCATTCATAGTGTTACTATGTTTTCCACCTGAAGCAGCTGGCTCAATACAATTATGGAATGGCCTATTGAACTTACAATGAAGTAGATGCACAGCGCAAGACTGTGGCAAGGTTTTCCAGGGGCCTGTATATGTTCTAAATCAGTGCTAGTGTTCAATTATTGTTTATCCCCACCAAAACTCATGTTGAGACTTGGTACCCAGTGTACAAGCATTGAGAGGCGGTGGGGCCTTCATGAGGTGTATTGAAACACAGAGCCACTATCTTTGGGAGGGATTAATGCCTGCATTTTGGGAGTGGGTTATGTCTTGTGGGACTAGATTCATTTCCATGAAATCAGGTTGTTAAAAAGAGAGTTTGTCTTCCTTTTCTCAGTCTCCTGCTTCCTCACTCACTATGTGATCTCTCTTTGTTTTTCTCCACATAATCTCTTCTGAACACATTTGCTTCCATTCTGCTTCTCTGTCAAAATGTGATGCAGCCAGGGTGCCCTCACCAGACACCAGGTTATGCTATTTGGACTTCCCAGTCAGTCATTGGACTCATGAGCCAAATGAACCTCTTTTCATTATGAATTACCCAGTGTCAGGTATTATATTATAGCAACACAAAAGAGATTAATACAATCAGCTTTCAGCTGTTATTATTCCCCTAGCCAATATCCATACATTTAGGAATCAAGACATGGAAATTGGAGAGGGTCTTCACATTGTAATCCATAGTGATCCACTAGCAAAATTTTTTGCTTTCCACCCTGGTGACTTAAGACTGTGTTGGTCTAGGGGCTTTAGTTCCAAAGAAAGGAATGCTTTTACTAGGAGACCCAACAGCAATCAATGTTAACTGGCAGTCAAGAGTACTGTTTGGTCATTAGTGCGTTTTGCCTCTAGATGAAGAAGCAGAGAAGGGAGTTACTGCCTGACTAGAGTGATTAGTCCTTATTTCCAAGGGGAAATTTGGTCGCTTCTACACAATTAGGGCAAGAACAAGAATGTTTGGAACACAGGAGTTCCTTTAAGGTACATCTTAATACTCCCATGTCCGGTGATTACAGTAGAAAACCATGACCCAATTAAGGCAGGGCTGTCAATAGTCTAGACCCTTCCAGAATGAAGTTTTGGACATCCTACAAGGTAAAGAACCAAAAGAAGCCAGGTGTAGTGGGACATACCTGCAATCCCAGTGACTCAGGAGGCTGAGTCAGGAGAGTTGCAAGTTCAAGGCCAGCCTCAGCAGCTCAGTGAGGCCCTAAGCAACTTAGTGAGACCCTGTCTCAAAATAAAAAGTAAAAAGCACTGCAAATGTGGCTTAGTGGTTGAGCACTCCCGGGTTCAATCCCCACTATTCCCTGTCCCCCCCCAAAAAACAAAAGAAGTGAGGTGTTTGCTAAGCACTCAGGAAATATAGGCTAGGTAGTGAAAGAAGATAGTTATAAACCCAGCTTACACCCACATAAATATTGCATAAATGATGAATCCAATAGTTATGAGCATTAATTTCTTATTATAATATTTTATTTAATAATTTTATTTTTATGTATAATTTAATAATTTATCATTTTGATTTTTTTCCTGTTATTGCCTTATCATCTAAGTCTTATTATAAGTCTTATCAATTAAGACTTATTAAGTATAATAGACTTTTAATTATAAAGTTTATTTCATATTTAAGTTACAAATATAGGGAGCATGAACCAAAATATATAAATTGTGCATGTGTGTATATGAAAGAGAGATGTTTGTTTGTGTGTATGGTACCCAGGGCCTTGAAAATTCTAGGCAAGCACTCTGCCACTGAGCTATATCCCCAGTCTGAAAGACTTACTTTTAAGGAATAATATGATTATGTTATTGTGAAGCCTTGGTGGCTTAGTCTGTTCAGGTGCTTTAACAAAATACCAAAAACTGGTAGTTCATATATAACAGAAATTTGTTTCTCATGGTTTTGTTGTTGTTGTTGTTTTGGTACTGGGGATTGGGCCCAGGGTTGCTTTTACCACTGAGCTACATCCCCAGCTCTTTTTATTTTTTGAGACAGGGTCTCGCTGAGTTGCTTAGGGCCTCATTAAATTGCTGAAGCTGGCAATGAACTTGCCATCCTCCTGCCTCAGCCTCCTGAATTGCTGGGATTACAGGTGTGTGCTACCATACCCAGTTTATTTCTCACAGTTCTAGAGGTTGGGAAATGTACACTCAAGGCACAAGCACCTTCCATGTCTGGTTGAAGGCTCACTTCTTGGTTCATGAATGGTGCTCACATGGTAGAAGAGGTGAGCCGTTTCCCTCTAGCCTCTTTTATATGGGAATTAATACCATTCATTAATCACTTTCCTTGGGTCCCTCCTCCTAATACTATCACCCTGAGGATTAGGATTTCAATATATGAATTTCAGGGGGACACATACATCTAGACGATGGCATTTTATAAGCCCAAAGCCAGTTGAGTGGCCAGCAGGCCACAGATTTAGAAAAGGGTTGCAGTTGGATTCCAAAAGGTCTGGGGGAAGAATTCCTTCTTGGTTAGAGGAAATTAGTTCTTATCTGGAATGTCCCCAAGAAGCTCATCTTTTGAAGGCTTGGTCCTCAGTACAAGAATGTCTGAAGGTGGGACTTTTATGAAGTGATAGGATCATGAGGACTCTGACCCCATCAGTGGAACAATTTGTTGATAGTTGAATGAGCTACTTGGAGATGATGGAAACTATAAGAAGTGGCATGGTTGGAGGGAATAGGTCACCCGGGGTGGGGGTACCCTTGGGGACTGTATCTTATTTTTGTGTGTTTCTCTCTCTCTCTCTCTCTCTCTCTCTCTCTCTCTCTCTCTCCTTCCTGGCTTCCATGCAGTTTTCCTCCACCATCCTGTTTTGCTTCACCTCAGGCCCAAAGCAATGAAACCAGCTCATCATGGACTAAAACCTCTGAAAATGTGAGCCAAAAATAAATATGTCCCCCTTTAAGTCGTTATTGTCAGATATTTTTGTCACAGAGACAAAAAGCTGACTAATACATCAGTCTTAGTTCTATTAAATCCTCTGTTTGGACGAGGCCCACTCCCATTATGGAGCATAATCTACTTCACTTAAAGTCCATCAATTTAAATGTTAATCACATCCAGAAAAAAACATCTTTATAGAAGCATTCATAATAATGATTTACCAAGTATCTGTGCACCATGTCCCGACCAGATTGACAAAATTAAGCATCAGATAGTTCCCAGGATCCATCTTGGAAAGGATGTTCTTTATGGGAAAATGAAGTCCTGTCCTGTCCTGACACATGAAGAGCACGTTCCTAGTATGAATGAGCTAGGCTATGATGGGAGTTATTTGAAACCAATCTAAATCCTACAAAGGACTATTTGACCTGGCCCCATACGTGTAGCCACTGAAAAGAAACCATTTGGAAAATCAATTAACTTTCCTGTCATGAGTCTTTTCTCTCTATAGCTCAGTCCCCACTCTCTGTAGAGAGCTTAATTCAACCTCTAACAAAAGGTAGCTAGAGCAAACAGGAACACTCTCATGTTCCCATTTTCTGGGACTAGATGATTTCTAATACCGAATCCATCTCAAATTTTAGTATTCAAAGAACATGGAGCTCCTTCAGTAAAGCTGAGGCTGTTAAAAATATTAACTAGACTTGAAAAAACATTGGACTTTTAAAACATACTCTGAATGTCAGAACAAAATTAAAGGGACATTTGGGGATTCAGAATAAGTGTAAACAGTATTACATCAAGAAAAGTTAACAGCTTAAAAAGAAAGGTCTATTTGTATCCTTAAAAAAATTTGTTGGGATTCTGAACCTATTGAAAGAATATCATATAACATTAGGAAAGACTGTATTCAGATAACAGCTAGAATTACACATTGGAACATGAAGCAGAAGTGTAAAAAGCAGACTGAAAATGAAAAAAAAATAGTTCTGGGGTTGTGGCTCAGCAGTAGAGCGGGCTTGTGGCTCAGTGGTAGAGTGCTCCCTTAGCATGTTTGAGGCCCTGGGTTTGATCCTCAACACCACACAAAAATAAATAAAATAAAATAAAGATAGTGTGTCCAACTACCAGTAAAATAAATTTAAAAAATGATGAAATTATTAAAAAATAGTTCTCTCAGAATAATAGGAAAAGGATGAAGGAGCAGGTTTGGGAACCCTGATTTATAGTGGGTCAGTCAGAAGCACAGGTGAAACCACCTGGAGCTTACAATATGGCATCTGAAGGGAGGAAGGGAAGTTTTAGGGACTGAGCTCTCAACCTCTCTGACACTATTTCTAGGTAGATAATGTCAGAATTAAATTAAAGAATACTAAGCTGGTGTCCATTGCTACAGCAATGCTTCCTTGGTCAGGGGAGTCCCCCTACCCTCATAGGCAATCTGTTGTCAGAAGCATGCCATAGAGTGGGAGAGGCTGAGCTTGGTCTTTCCTGTACCCTTAGATATATTTTATTGTATAATTGTTTTTGCAGTTCTGAAATCTAACCCAGGGTCTCCCACATGTAGGCAAGCTATACCACAAAGCTACATCCCAGCCCTTTAGTTGCACATTTTTTTAACTAGTATAAAAACAAACACCTAGGGCTGGGGGTATAGCTCAGTAGTAGAACACTTTCATAGTACATGTGAGGCTCTGGTATGAGAAATAGAAAATCTGTGGTCCGTTTTCAGAATATGGTATATCTTAATTGGGATGTAAGATCCAATCTTAGTCATTTTGAGCGTCCCAACCTGCATCCAATCGTAGCCATTTTAACTACAGCCCTTCCCTTTTTCTGCCCCGGTTTTAAAATTAGCCAATCATGTAGATCAAAACCCCAAGCTCCTCCTATCAGAGCGTTAGGGATAAAAACAAGCAGACTGCCCACCCTAGTTTGCTTGTTTGCCTGACTTTGTACAGTGACATACCCTTCTGCAGAAGTAAAGTTTGCCTTGCAGAGCTAGTTCTGAGCATATGTTTGATTCCTTGTGGCACCCCAGTATTTCTAACACTGGCTTCCATCCCAAGCATTGAAAACAAAAATTATAAAATGAAATTAAATCCTAGTATTTTTGAGTTCTCAAAATGTAGACATCTCCTGTTTCCCCTCAAAAGTATTGGAAGCAGTTAAAAAACGCACTTAAAATTTAAGTCAGACAGACAACAGAATTGGATCAAATCCAGCAAATTTTGGTTTTGAAGATTCCTGGGAAGTTGAGAGCAAGAAGGCATCTGAAGAATAAGTAAATTTACCAATTAAATAATATAATGATTTATAAAATAGATGTAATATCCTAGAAATAACAAAGTCTAATGAAAATGATCTTTAAAAATCAATAGTCCCCAATGCTATTCAATTCTGAGACCCATTTTGTTCTATACATCTCTGGGGTTTTCTGCTCAACTTCCCTTTTCTCAGAATTTCCTTCCCCTCCTGCAAGACCATGTGCCGTGTTATTATAGTAGGACAATATGGCATGCCCAAGCCAGCCTGGGTTTCCAGGCTTTAGCCTAAGACAGTCAGGCATATGTTCACTCCTCATGCTGGGTATTAAACCAGGGACTCTACCACTGAGCTCTATCCCCAGCCTTTTATTTTGAGACAAGTTCTCCTTAAGTTGCTCAGGATGGCCTCAAACTTGATCCTCTTGCCTGAGCCTCCCAAGCCACTGGGATTACAGGTGTGCAACACTGCGCCTGGTTGGGAGATAATGTTTCACCCCACTTTAAAGGACTATGGTGAGGAATTAATACATTTTAAAGTTTGATACAAAATGAATGCTGAACATTAACTATTAATTATATTAAAGCTTGATGTCAATGTTATGTTAATATGTATAATATTATGAAAACTATTAATATCCAAATTTATTTTTGTGTTTAACTATTATAGAGACAGTAAGGGTGTGATCCCTTTTCTGAACCTTGTAAGAGTCACAGATTAACAAGCGAAAAGTATAACAGTTTTATTTATTCCAAATTGTACATGATATAGAAGTCTTCAGGATGAAGATCCGAAGACTCATGGGAAGCTGTCCATTTTTATGCTCATATTCAATGAAGATATGTAGAAAAATGATTGGATACAAATGGTATGATCTAATGGTAACAGGCCAAGTGGGGAAACCCAGCAAGACCTGTTTATTTTGGATTCTTCTTAACTTTCCATGAGGCATTCCTTTCTTCTGAGTGTAAGTCAGCAGGACCCCTTCTGGAATGAGGGTCTTCTGACCTACTATCAGATAAGGCAAGTTAGAGAATTTCTTTTCTTTTTAATTTTTTTTTCCTTGTGATGTTGAGGATTGATAGAGTGCAAGGCAAGCACTCAACCAACTAAGCTATATCCCCAGCCCAAGTCAGCTGTTACACAGAAAAGTGAGAGAAAGTTTAGAGTAATAGTTCTAGCTTTTATGGCTGGTTTGAGGGGAGAGGACTTATCTAGTTTCTTATCTAGTTGCCTTGGGGAAAAGAGAATTCTAGTTTCTGTGGCCTGGCTTAAGGGGAAAAGGGAAGCAGGAGAGAGAAGAGAAGGTCAGAAAGAGACTTTGCACATCAAAGTATGGTATTTTGCAGTAACATTCTGAGCCCCAACTGTATTTTGTATCAAGAGTCCATCCAGTCTGCAATTCCTTCTGGAACTGCTCTAGGGATGGTTTCAAAACTTGGGTCTGGTGATAGGGTCTCAGCTAAGGATGGTGGGGTCTCAACTATGGAATAAGAGAGAACTTAGTCAAATATTTAAGGGTATATGCTTCTCATTGAACATTTATTTATGTTCTTTTCTTTTTTGTCTTCTACCAGTCACAATTTCTTAGACAAAGTACTGAGCATTAAACTTCTTATTTGTAAAATTGATCTAATAATAGATCTGGTTCATAGAGAAGTTGTGAATTTTTTTTAATGAGGCTGTATGCCAGGTATCTGGCATATAACAATGTAGTACTAAATAAATACTTCATTACTTTAATTATTATTACTGCAATTCCACATATATAGATGACCAACACATCAAATGGCCAAGTTAATGTATGGAAGGTAAAGGATAAACCATGGTTTATACCTCCTTGTCAAGGAACATATAACCCATCAACCTATACCTTTCCCTTAACTCAGAATATCCCAGCCACAGTTTGCTCTTCTTACAGGTGTGTTCCTTTAATTTCTTTTTTTTTTTTTAATTTTTTATTGTGGGTTGTTCAAAACATTACAAATTTCTTGACATATCATATTCCACACTTTGATTCAAGTGGGTTATGAACTCCCACCTTCACCCCATACATAGATTGCAGAATCACATCAGTTACACATCCATTGATTTACAAATTGCCATCCTAGTGTCTGTTGTGCTCCGCTGCCTTTCCCATCCTCCACCCTCCCC
>NW_026000249.1:30190339-30212458 GCF_001458135.2 Marmota marmota marmota
CTGTGCCTCACCCCCCCTACCAGGAGACCAACTGCTTATGTCACCGCTGGTATTGATGAAGTTCTCTCCTCCGCCGCTTTCTGCTGACATCAGATCTCTGCCATGTTGGTATCCTATGCGAATGGCAGCATTTCGTTCCCCTTGCCGGGCAACCAAAGCAACGGGTGAGTCCTGACCGGCCCTCAGCAGGACCCGGACCGAGAAGCAGTTTCCGCGGGCTCCTAGCCCCGGTCCAGGGAAGTTCCGGGAGCCGGAACTCGGCCGCTCCGTGCTCGGTGTAAGCTCCTATAAGTGTAAGCTCCAAGAAGCAGTCCCTGGGGGCTCAGTTCCGGGCGCCGGAATTCGGCTGCTTAGTGCTTGGTGTATGCTCTGATAGGGGCAGGGTCCAAGAAGCAGCCCCTTTAATTTCTTGAGGTCTTTGATTGTCGCTAAGTGATCATAATAAAATTTGTGCTTCAGTGATGTCTTATTCCCAGCTGGGACTACAGAAGTTAATTTTAGCCAATCGATAAGTGCTATGTATTTGAGGAGAAGACCTAACATCCATAAAGCAAATGAAATCCTGGAAACATATCTTGTTCACAGTCCTTATAAGATGCAAGTTGAAGAGCTGCTTAAATGTTTGTAAGTAAAGGTTACAAAGCCCTATTTTGTTTTTCCGCTAGCAGGCTTTGCCAGACCCCCATTAAACTCTGATTACTATATTCCCCAATAAATATTTGCAGAATAAATGAATGAACACATTAACAGAGTAAACCAAATCTATAAACATGATGTTTGTGAAGAAATATCTTCAAGCACTAATTCTTAACTTGGGGGCAGAGGCATATGGGAAATCTTTTCAAGACACATTTCCAAGCCCCACAGACAGCCCACTTAGACCAGCATTTCTGAGTTATGCAACCAGAGAACTTACATTTTCAAAAACCTCCTCTACTGATTCTGTGAAATACCCAGGGTTAGGAATGTAAGCCTTAAGAAATGAACAGTTGAGCCTGGTGCAGTGGCACATGCCTATTGCCCCAGTGACTGGGGAGGCTGAGGCAGGATGATCATAAGTTCAAGGCCAACTTCAGAAAGTTAGCAAATTAGTGAGGCCCTAAGCAATGTAGTGAGACCCTATCTTAAAGTAAAAGGACTGGGATATAGTTCAGTGGTAAAGTACCCTGGGTCCGATCCCCAGTACCAAAAATAAAAAAGAAAGAAAGAAAGGAAAAGTTAAAGGCCTCAGAAATTCAAATAATTCACTTGAGTTAAAGGGTAACCTCAATGGAACTGGCTTGTTCCTTTTGTTGTGCCCTTGACTATCTCTGTGCTCTTGGACAAAGAACCAAGATGGCCTGAGGAAGCACAGAGGTCTGTAGAAAGAGACAGACTTGTCAAGCTCTCACTTGGGCATAAAATTACAATTACAATGTTGGCATTATTACATGGCGCAATATAGGCCAAATCTTCACCTCTCTCTGTAACCATGTCTTTTACCCTCTTAATCTGTGCAGAGTTTTTTTTTTTTTTTTTAAATTCCAGCCCTTGGCTCTGGGGTTGGTCATGTGTCTTGTTCTGGTCATTAGGATTTTAGCAAATGTAAAACAGACAGGGGAATGGAGAAGTACTCAATATTTCTGCTAAATCTGTTACTTTTAACTTATTTGCTATGAGATACAGCCTAATGGAGGATAACATAGGTGGATAAAAACTAAGTGAATGAAGGAGTTTAGGAAATAGAACCCTAAAATATGTCATTTTAACATACTTTATTACTTTGAACTGAAGGCACATGAAAAACAGCAAGTGTAGGAAGAGGTTTTATTTATTTGTTTATTTATTTATTTGTGCCAGGGATTGAACCCAGGGTTCTTAACTACTGAGCCACATCCCCAGCCCTTTTTATTTTTATTTTGAGACAGGGTCTCACTAAGTTGCCTAAACCCTCACTAAGTTGCTGAGGCTGGATTTGAACTTGTGATCTTCCTGACTCAGCCTCCAGAGCCACTGCGCCTGACCAGGAAGCAACTTTCTCTGAACCCTTCCCCCAGTGCAGTCAAGTATAGATCCTCCAAAAGGAACTAAGTTGTCATCAGTGTGAGTCTACTAAGGCAGTCGTTGGGGGGATACTTTTAACATATTCCCTTGCTACAGTCCAACTCTAGAGAAGACTGCCACTCTTATTGAAAATAATAGTTATGTGGTTATCTATGTTGTTTCAACCCACTTGAACTAAGTCCCAACCCTTGATTTTAGAGCATAACAGCAAGTTAATATGAAGAAACAAAAGGGGTTTATTCTAAAATACTATATAAAGTGGTCTAGGCTAGAGCCTTTCTAGAATTCTGGTTCCTTACCTCTTTATGATTTTAGGAAAAATAATAAAATAAATAGAAGATGGTAACATTGGTACATTATCCAATGGCAGAATCAATAAAGAAAAATATCTGGGGCTACTAATATAACTCAGTGGTAGAGGGCTTGCCTTTCATGTACCAGGCCCTGAGTTCCACCCCAGCACTGCAAGGATGAAAAAAAAAAAAGAAAAAGGAAGATATCAAGAGAAAACAGATCTGATTAAGTAAAAACTAAAAGTGGTCCCATTACAAAGCGAAATCAATCAAAATGAAAAGCAAATAACAAATGAATAAAATATTTACATAATAAATGATAGACGTGAGTTGGATATCTTTAATATGTGAAACCTCTTCTAAAATAATGAGAAATTATACATTACTGTGGCAGAATAATGGACAAACTCATAAACCATCATTTCACATAAAAAGAAATATTATGGCCAATAGGCATATAAGATATTCAAACTCATTAGTAATGCAGAATGCAAATTAAGACTTGCTTCTGGCCAAGATGCAGTAACAGGGATGAGATTTATTCTCACACCTGAAACAGTTAAGTAAAGGGAAAATCAATATATGAAACAACGGTTTTCAAGACATTGGATATCAGGCAATGAAGGACAGTCTCTGGGAGATGGGGAAAAATGAGGTAAAACCCGAAACTGTCCCAGGTTGCTGTCTGTGGAGAGTTTCCAAACTAAAGCACGTGAAGAGGCAATTCAGAGAAAACATGGAAAACCCTCTGGGCCAAGGAGATAGAAATGAGAGCCCAGTGAGACCAAGATGTCTAGAATTCACAGGACAGAATACTAGAAAGGATAGAGATTCAGAGACCCCCTAGAGATCCACAGATCTATAGCAGGCCTCCCTTAAGTATTCACAATGATCAGATCCTGTGTGATAGGAAACTACCCAAAGCTTGGGAAGAACCACTTGAAAAGATTAAAGTACTACAAGGTACCCACACAAGGCTGGGAATAGTCTCTATTTTTACCAACCACACTGGAAAAACTTGTAACTCCTGGCACATTGAGTAGACCAGTTAGAAAAATCTTGTCTTTGTACAAAGGAATAATTAGCCCTATATTGAGCACTGCTTCTTACCTCACAAATCATAAAAGCAAGACATGAGGGATAAAGTATTTCCAACTAAAGTAATTTCATTCTGATAGAAATAGTTTAAATATTTATAGAAAAAGAAAAAATATTTAGGACACAAAAATTCATAAAGTGTGCATCTGCATTGGTCAGGTTTATGTTACTATAATGAAATACCTGACCCGGGATATTTATCAAGTAAAGGAGGTTTATTTAGCTCATAGATTGGGGAGTCAAAGTCTAAGATACAAATTGGGGAGGGGCCATTGGTTTGAAATCTGATGAGGGCAAAGGATGGTAGCATAACATGGCAGAAACACATATAAGAGCAAGCAGTCACATCTCAAATAGTAACAGAGAAAAAGAAGACAAGTGGGGCTAGGCTAGCTCCTTTCATAACAACCCTCCTTCAAGAAATACCAAAGGGTCTGGGGTTGAAGCTCAGAGGTAGAGTGTTCTCACTTTGCATGCATGAGACACTGGGTTCGATCCTCAGTGCCACATAAAAGTAAATAAATAAAATATATTGGAAAAAAAGGAATACCAAAGGGGTTGCATGAGAATCACTAAAGGGGTCACATGAGAAATTCCCCATCACCCCAGTGACACAAGGACCTACCAGTAGGCACCACATTCTAAAGTTTCCACCACCTCCCAATAGTGCCGCTCTGGGGAACAATCCTTCAAACACAATGGATCTTTGGGGACACAGATATATTTAAGCAGTAACCAATCAAATATTTCCAAACATACAAAGAAGCAATAGAGCCTTATAATAACTAGCCTGTGTGAGAATAATTGATCAAAGGACAACAACACAAAACTAACAGCAATGCTAGAATTAGTAGACAAGAATATGTAAGGTAATTATAATAAGTGTACTCTGTATGTAAAAATTGCAGAGACAGAGAAGTTATTAAAAAGACCCAAATGAATGTATAGAAATAAAACTATAAGATATAAGATGAAAAATACACTAAATGGAATTTTAAAATCTTACTCATTATAAAAGAAAATATCAGTGAGCATGGAGACATAGTAACACAAACAGTCCAAAATGAAACACAGAGAAAAGATAATTTTTTCAAAAAATGGTCTTTATGCAGGAGGAAGAAGAGAAGGAGATAAAGGAGGAAGAGGAGAAGAAGAAGAACAAGAACAACAAAGATACATACCTCAAATTTTATGCAAAAACTAACTCAAAATGGATCATGGATATTAATGTAAAAAAATAAACCTCTAAAACTAGAAGAAAATACAGGCAAATTTGTGTGTTCTTGGGTTTGATAATGAATTTTTGTGTATATGATGAAAAGTATGTTTCATGAATAAAAAAATGGCAAGTTGAACTTTATCAAAATTAAAAACATTTCTCTGAAAAACATACTGTTAAAAATACAAAAACAGACAAATCTCAGGCTGAGCAAAAATATTTGCAAATTATTTACCAGATAAAGCACTAGTATCTGGGATATAAGAAGAACTCAACAATAAGAAAGCAAACAACTCTCTGGGCTCAGTGGTGCACATCTATAATTACAGTGGCTCAGGATGCTGAGGCAAGAGGATCAGAAGTTCAAAGCCAGCCTCAGCAACTTAGAGAGGCCCTAAGCAACTTAGCAAGACTCTGTCTCTGAATAAAATATAAAAAAAGGGCTGGGAATGTGGCTCAATGGTGAAGTGTCCCTGGGTTCAATCCCTGGTACCAAAAAAAAAAAAAAAAAAAAAAAAAAAAAAAAAAGCAAACGACTCAATTAAAAATAGGTAAAATGTCTGAACAGATTCTTCACCAAAACAATATGCAGATGGCAAATAAGCAAATGAAATCATATTTGACATCACTTGCTATTAGGGAAATGCAAATTAAAACTACAGTGAGTATATATAATCAGAGATATGATAAATTATGGTATAATGGTGTATTAAGAAATGTAATGCAAAAATAAATAAATAAATAAATAAAACAAATAAACTTTTCCTCCTCTAAAAAAAAAAAAACTACAGTGAGTATAACACAGAAATATTAAAGGATAAAACAAAATTATTACCTGACAATATCAAGTAATGATGAGGATATGGAGCAATTGAAACTCTCTACATTGCTTGTAGGAGTGGAAAAATGGTAGAGCCATTCTGAAAAACGGTTGGGTAGCTTTTTAAATTTACTATATGCCCAAGTAATCCCACTACTAATTATTTATCTTGGAGAAATTTTAAAAAATAACTTTTATAGTTATGTAAAAATTTGTTCATGAATGTTTATAGCAATTTGAGTCATAATTGGCCAAAAGTGTATATAACCCAAATATCCATTAGTTCAGTACACAAACTGGGGTATTCATAAAATGTAAAGGTATAAAAAGAGCAAATTATTGATACATTCCATTGCATAGATGGATCTCAAAGGCAGTATACTGTGTGAGAAGAGTAAATCTCAAAAGTTTCTCTACTATAGGATTCTATTTTTTGTGGCATTTTGAAAAGGCAAAATTATAGGAACAGGGAAGAGATTAATGGTTTTCAGTGATTATGGATGGATGAAGGAGATTTGGGAGGTAAAGTAGCATTGTGTCATAATTGTGGTAGTGATTATAAGAATCTATGCATGTCTTAAAACTCATGGAACTATATACATGCACATAACCTAATGAAATATCATTACAAACATATGAAGAGAACTAAAATGTAAAAGACTGATAATTACAAATATTGTCAAGAATATGAAGCAATTGAATTTCCTATATACTACTGGTAGAGATACATGCTTGTGAAATCACATTAAAACTCTAGTACCAATTATTAAATTTGAACAAATGCATATCCTGTAAGTTAGCACTTCCATTCCTTCATATGTAAAAACATAAATGTATAAATATGTTCATAAACACACAAGTATGTGAATGTTCTTAGCTAAAAAATGAAAATTCTTCAAATGACCATCCACAAAAACATGGATAATTATCTGACATTTTAAGGTAATAAAATAAAATCTTAGTTGCAATGCTATAACAAATTACCATAGTTTGGGAGCTTATAAATAACAGAAATTTACATTTTTAAGTTCTAGAGTCTGGGAAGACTATGATCAAGGCACTGGCAGATTCTGTGGCTGGTAAGGGCTCCTTTCTCCTGGACAATGCCTTCTCACTGTGCCTTCACATGGTTGAAGGGGCTAACTAGTTTTCTGGTTTCTCTTCCACAAAGAAACTAATCTCATTCATGGGGGAAAAGCTTTCATATCCTAATCACCTCCCAACACCCCACATTCTAATACTATCACATAGTCATGAGTGGTGGTGTACCCCTATAATGTCAGCAATTAAGTAGGCTGAAGCAGGAGGATCACAAGTTCAAGGCCAGCCTGGGACATATAGTGAGATGATGTTTCAAAATAAATTATGAATACCATCTTCTGATGAAACAAACAAACAAAAAAGGTTGTGGGGGAGGCCAGTTTGGGGGAGGTAATTAAGAAAAGCACAGTAAAGGAGTGTGAGGCTTCTTATGCCTGTTTCAGACTGTGCCTTCTCCATTGATGAGTTGCTAAAAATTTATTTTGTTATTTATTTGGCACCAGAGATTGAATCTGGGGTGCTTAACCACTGATCCACATCCCCAGACCTTTTTTTACTTTTTTTTATATTCAGACAGGGCTTTGCTAAATTGCTGAGGCTGGCTTTGAATTTACAATTCTCCTGTCTCAGCCTCCCAAACCCCTGGGATTATAGGCTGTGCCACTAATCTGGCCTAGATAAATTTCTGGCCTAGAAATGTATTTTTTATCTTTAATAAAAGAGAAAACAAGATTTAAATTTTTTGGATTACTGGGGATTAAGGCCAGAGGCACTTTACCACAGAGCTACAACCCTAGCCCTCTTTATATTTTAAGACAGGTTCTCATTGAGTTGCTTAGGGTCTCCCTAAATTGCTGAGGTTGGCTTCGAACTCGTGATCCTCCTGGCTCAGCTTCCCTAGGCACTGGGATTACAGGTGTGTACCACCACACCCAGCAAGAATCTCTAGTAATTTAGAGTCATCTTTTTCTTCCTGGACTGAGAGGGAAATATCCTTAAAAATTGGAGATCTCCTTTATTGACATAAATTCCTCTTACAAAAGGGTAATTTCCACTCTGTTCTCAGAGCTTCTCCTGTGTGGGCAGTTTCTCAAAATAATCACCTTGAAATACTCTTTATGCAACTCTGATGCACCCATAAAATATGTGGAGAAAAATAAAATACTCCTTATGCCAAAGAGGGATATTTTGGGATGTCATATTCTGGACTCTTATGGTACCAATAAGATAAAAATCTAAACACTGCCTCAGAATACCAATGATTAATATTGAATGTGTAAACTGCCTTTACCTAAGTAATGAAATTTCCAGGTTTATGAAACCTTCACTGACTGCTGGAAACCATGCATGCCCATAGTGTCATATATATCTCTCCTGGAAAGGACCCTCCAAGAATAACTTGTATGAGAATTTTTAACTTGAATCAACTGGCAAAAACAATTTGAAAATGAAGACTAAGGAACCAGGTTAGAGTTTCCTTCCATTAGTGATCTATTTGTGGATTGATGCTGAAGAAAGAAGGTAGCAGGTAGAAGATAAAGGAGATACCTTCTTGACTACCCCACTACTCTGTCTCCAATCAAGTGTCCCAAAGCCTATGATTTAATTATTTCAGGACCTGTGTAATAGTAATATTTCTAAAGTCCTACATGGCCCCCAATCGCAAATCAGTGCCATATTAGAACAAAACCTAAGATCTAATAAGTCATTGTCTTCATAGTTTTCAAGAAATAGACTGATTACCTTTGTGCTACTTGTTTTACAGAAAATAATGTTTTGCTGACTTGTTTGCTTGTTTATTTATGCTAGGAATTGAACCCAGCAGTGCTTAACCACAGAGGCACATCTTCAGCCATTTTTATTAAAAATTTTTTTTAATTTTTATTTAATTTTTTTAGACATGGATAGACCTTTATTTTATTCATTATTTATATGTGGTGCTGAGAATCGAACCCAGTGCCTCACACATGCTAGGCAAAAACTCTGCCACTGAGCCTCCCTTTTATTTTTTTTATTCTGAGACAGGATCTTGCTAAGTTGCTTAAGGCTTTACTAAACTGCTGAGGTTGGCCTTGAACTTGCAATCCTCCTATCTCAGCCTCCAAAACTGCTGGGATTATGGGCATGCACCACCACCCTCAGCTAAACATACTATCATAATTTTATTCTCCATGCCTGTCACACACACTACACTATATATTGCATACTTTAGGACACATAGTAAAAAGTCCTATTAATCCAAATTTATTTCATGAAAGAAGAAAATAAGGATGGGAGGAAGAAAATAAGAAAGAAACATGTTTCAGAGGAGTCCTAGAAGAAGAATGAATGGTGTGGGGGGATGTGAAAGGAACTTTCTACCTCTTGAAGATCTGATCATTTGAGTCTATATAACAAATGGAAAAATATAGACATTAACAGAAAACAAGGCATATAGGAAAACAAGGCATATAGATTTATTAACTTATAAGGGTGCAGGTGTCATACAAATTGTAAAACTCAAAGAATGGTCAGATGGTTGAATCTTACATACCCATTTCATAGGAGAGAGACAAGTGAGAGCTAAAGGCAATTTTATGGAAGAATAAGTTATTTTAGGGAAAATGAATGGGCCCAAAGAACAGGAAATAGCATGGGACAAAGTCTCTATGGACTCTAAATGTAATGTCATGTCAACTCTGATATTTTTTGCTGTAAGATATACTTCTGAGAGAATCTGGCCTTTAGATAGACTGAGATACTCAGAAAAAGTCCATTGATCGATGGGCAGGACAGAGCACAGGTTAGAAAAACCTTGAAGCTTCTTGTTTACTTTTTTCTGAATACTTATTTAAAAGTATTCAGCTTGTCATGTATCACATTTTGGGGTATCCATTTTTTCCTGAATGCCAAAAGTAGAATGGTGGCAATGCATGATTTGTGGTGGTGGGGTACTAGGGATGGAACCCAGGGGTGCTTAACCACGGAGCCACATCCACAGCCCTTTTCATTTTTTAAATTTTGAGACAGGGTCACGCTACATTGCTGAGGGCCTCACTAAATTGCTAAGGCTGGCTTTATGATCCTCTTGCCTCAACTCCTCAATTGCTGGGATTATAAGCATGCGTGCAATATATGATTTGAAATGAAAATACTTAATATTGCAGAAATGAAAAAGCCATGGGTCTTCATATGAAAAGGCATTCAAAGTAACAAACAAGATGAATAAAAATACATTTCCTAGAAACATGTTTCTGAAAAAAGAGAAATCAAGAATAAAGATGAAAACCTAAAAAGAGATAGGAAAAGAAAGTTTCTTTTTCTGTTAAAAAAAAAAATGAAAGTAATGTACCTTGGTCCAGATGGTAATTGAAAGTTTATGTTTTAAACATTTCATCTGCTTCAAGCACATAAAAATGATGAATATTAAAAACAGAATGTAAAGAGATATAATTGGGCTTATCAACAAGATAAGTATCTGGGGATGTAGTTCAGTGGAAAAGCCTCCCTGGGTTCAATCCCCAGTACGAAAAAAAAGTGATAGTATTCAAAATAACAAGAAACCTATAGGAAAAAAAGTTACACACACACACACACACACACACACACACATATATATATATATATATATATATACATACATAGTATTTGTCAAAAAATCATGAAACATGGATGTAAAATCAGTACTTATTAAATAGAAAGATAGACCATGTTCATGCTGAGTACAAATCAATACAACATGTTAATTCTGCCTCTTTTGAACTCTGAATTTAATTTCATCACCATCACAATATGGAACAAAATTTCTAACAGAATTTACCATAATAATCTTAAAATTTACATGGATTTTTTGGGAATGTTTTTAGTGTCCAAAAATAATCAAGTCAACAACAGCAATGAAAATAAAACAAACCACAGCCAGGCATGGTGATGCACTTCTGTAATCCCAGCAGTGCAGGACGCTGAGGCAGGAGGATCACAAGTTCAAGGCCAGCCTCAGGAATTTAGCAAGGCCCTAAGCAACTTGGTGAGACCCTGTCTCAAAATAAAAAGGACAGGGGATGTGGCTCAGTGGTTAAGTGCCCCTGAGTTCAATCCCTGGTACATAAATAAATAAATAAATAAATAAATAAATAAACTGCAGAGACTCACCCTAAACAGATATTTAAATTTATTTTAAACCAAATATATAATAATTAATAATTGTGAATTATGACTATTGGGACAAATAAGTTTGTTGGGGCTCAGAACAGTATACTCTGATGTATGACACCTGATATGCTCAGTATTTAGATCCAGAGAAAGGAAGGGCATCCCAGAGACATCTTTCTGGTCTGCCTTCATCCTTGTGTCTCCTTACAAAAAGAATCATACAAACCAGAATTCCTCTTCCCTTAGGTGAGTCACAGAAAACTGGAACTCTTTCCTAAAGCAAGCCATAAAACATAGAAAGGTCACTCTCTTCATTCTCCTTTCACTTTTGAGGATTCTCATTCCAGGGGGTCTTGCTTCATACTTGGAAGGAAGGAATGCCACACAGAGAGGCCAGGAAGAATCTGGAAATACAGGCCTCACTGGCTTCCTCCCTCCATCTATTACTATTAGATAACACTGTGTCATACAATCACGTTTCTACATGGCTGTTCATTCTTCATCAAACCTAAGTATAAAAATAGTTTCCCCTGGGTCTTTAAGTCTTCATTTCTGAAGGCTCCCTTGTCACATAAAATGTTAACCAAATACATTTTTTATATTTCTCTCTTATTAACCTGTCTTTTGCTACAGGAGTGTCAGCCATGACCCTTATGATGAGTAAGGACAGGAATCACACCTTTCCACCCCCACAAATCCAAGAAACTAAATAGAAAGTCCTTAAACTTGTGCACATATAGTAACTTGTTTGTGATAGATTGTCACTATGAATCAATGGGAAAAGGTAGATTAAACTATAATTTTTGCTAGGGCAACTGGTTGTTTTAACATTCTAGTGAATAACAGACTTGTGGGAAGAGACTCCTCTCCCCTAATCTTGCTATAAATGCCAATTAATTTAGGCACAACTACAGAACTTAATGGAAGTGAGATAGCCACACAAAGCCAGAGCAGATGCTGCATAAATTGGAATGACTTTTTGATTTTCTACTTTCCCTAAGTTCAAAAAGGATGAATACCTGCCAGAGAGAATCTCAGAGCAGAAAATGGTTGAAATTTACATACCATAACCCTCTTATACTCAAGCTTACAACACTAGTCCATTGAAATTTCATTATTTCACTAGTGTCTGTGCTTAAAGAATATTCACACAGACAAAACTTGTCTGCTTTTTAAAACTATATTCAGCAAGAACTAAACCAGTTCCTTATCTAGTGAGAAAAGCAAGAATCATTGCCCAGATCAATACTTTTACCTCCATTCCTCCAGTGTACTGAAAGCCTGTCTCTCCACAGACCACCACCTAACTCTTGTTTAATATCCTTTTACCTCAGTGGGCTCTGATATTACATTTTATCTAAGGGGCATTATCTCAGACTTTTCTCCCACATTTATCCATATAAAATTAACAACTAACTATGATGATGAAAACTTGATATTATCAAAAACAAATTCCAAGTGGAATAAAAGTAGAAATGTGTAAAACAAACTAAATGTTCAAAATTACTCACAGGGAAATATACATATGACTTTCAGAAGATTTCTTAAACTATAAACACAAAAGTTTTATAAAGTCAAACATGGATATAGTTTGTAATGTTATATATGGATACAATGTTTTTAATAAACATTACAAAATTTTATACATCAGGACATCATTAGAAGAGTAAAAAGATCAGAGACAAGGCACACACTGTGAGAAGGTATTTGTAATGCACACAAATAGCCAAGTATTAGCTTCCGGAGTGTTTAATGATGCCTGCAAATCAATAAATAACACAAATAACTCAATAGCTAAATGGGCAAAGAATATGAACAAGCAATTAACTGAAGAGGAAACTCAAATGGCCAATATGTCTAAAAAATCTACTGTACTAGAAATTAGGGAAATAAAAAATTGGAAAACAATGAGATGTCATGTTAGACCCACTTGGTTAGTACAAAATAATGACTATTATTTGTTTATGAGAATGTGGAGGAAGTTACTTTAGAATGCTACCAATGAGAGTTTAAACTGATAACATTACTTTGGAAGGTAATTCAACAATGGTTAGAAAAGTTGAAGATGTATATCTAATGACCCAGTAATTTCACCTTTAATTTTCTAGTAAACATCCTCTGGGAGAAGTCTTTTCTGCTGTCCTTTAATAAAGCTTCTACTTTCCACTCTAAAAAAAAAAATTTAGTAAACACGAGTGTTGATAGGAGACAGACAGACGTGAGTGGTGGGAACTCATGTTAAGGAAATAATTCTATAAAATGGCCCTCCTGTGCTGAGCCTCAAATGCTTTCACTTTTAAAAAGCAATTTACCTGTAGTCCTGCCCGGCTTAAGTGGACAGGATATGTCAAATTCCTCAGCAAACTACCTGTTATCTGCAGGAGAAATGTAGGACCAAAATAATGTAGATAAGAGGAACCCAAGTTTTCCTGAAGGGGAGACTTTTGTGACCCTTTTCATAGACCAGATCCTGGAACTCAGGAAGATAAGGACAATTCCTCCTAACCATAAATCTGTAAGAATTTATGGTTAAGAATCCAATTAGAACTGGTCAGCATGGGCCAAAGTGACTTAGAGTTGTCGTGGCAGTGGGGACTTGAAAGTCTGATATTATCCTGCTGACGGTCAAAAGTCAAGAGGTGGACCTGGGTGGGACTCTCTGGAAACTTCTCTGGGATCCCTAATAAAACTGGAGTACAAGAGCAGCATGTCATCCCTCTCCTTTCTGAGAAGACCTGATGTCTCCCTTGAGAGTGTCCCCTTTTCCCCCTTTCCCTGTCCCTTCTAATAAGCTCATGCCTCTCATGCCTGTTACTCTGAGCAACATGTCTGAAATCTTTCTGACATAGAAGAATCAGGGTTTTGGGGGAGGGGCTTCACACTGCCTCAGTTTCCCAGAAGGCCCCAACCCTGTGACAGTGTCAAGAAGTATTTTCATGTTTCTGCAATTTGACTTCCTGACCAAAGAATATTGATATGCTAGAGAATATGTAATTGACCCCAGACCCATTGGATAACTCCTCACAATCCTAGGGTATTACACTGATGCTTCTGCCCTCATTCAAAGGATAATAAAACTTAATTCCCCTGGAGCCATGGAAACATCCCAGGGGTTATAAACCTGAAGACAGAGATACTTGTCTTATCTTCCTTCTGAAGACATGTATTTACATTTCAAAGTCGGGGACTTTCCCGTTTTCTTTCCCAGGGGAGTTTGTTTATATCAGTGAGATTGAGCTCCCTCTCTCAGGAGAAGAGACACAGGAATATGTACATATATGGTCCCAGATGCACATTTTCGGGTTCTCCCCCTATAGCACAGACACTGATGTAAGGAAGGGTGATAATGGCTCTCATTGTAACAGTAGTACCCTCACCTTCTAAATATAGTCCTCATTGCTCTAAGGCTTATTTAAAAAAAAAAAAGTTTTTTTCCCTCTCTTTTTCCCTTTCCTCTTCCCTAACAAGATTAGGGAGACAGTGTTATCTTTTCTTCCCCTAGTTAACTGCCCTTAACACACCCAGTACAGGAAGGTGATGCCCACTGAGGATCTAAGAAGTAAACAGCTCCCAAATTAACAAGTGAATCCTAAGACCCCATCAGGGCCCCCTGGGACCCCCTACCAGAGCACACCTGGAATGTAACCCTTGAAGCTTCTTTAAAAGACCCCTGTCCCTCCTGATCCAGAGAGTCACAGACTTTGAGACAGGAGTCCTCTGTGTTTCTCCTTTGCTATCAAAGAAATAAACCTCCTTTTCCCTTTTTCTCAACTCATTTCCTCAATTGGGGACAGGGACCAAGTTTTCAGTTACATATTATAAATAATTGTAATATGGCTTATTCCTGAAATCTTGAGTTTATTTTCAGGATAATATAAACAAATACAGATATTAAAATTTTATTCATTTGCACAAGAGCATGAGGAGATATGCAAAATTTTTTATTCCAACACTGTTTATAATAAAAAAATATATAACTATAAATGTCCATAGAGATGGAACTTGATAGATTTTTATTAAATTCAGATTACATATGGAGCAAGAAAATAAATACAGTTCTCAGCATAAATACTAGCAAATTCTAAAATGCCTCATTTAAAAAACAAAATAGCACACCTGTAATCCCAGTTACTGGGGGTATTCAAACAGGATGATCATAAATTCTAGGCCAGCCTGGGCAATTTAGGGATATCTTGTCTCAAAATAAAATACAAACGGCTGGGGTGTGGTTGGTGGTAGTGCACTCTAGGGGGTCAATTCCCAATATCAAAATGAATGAAAAGGAAAAATAAAACTCAAAAGAAATTATAGGATTAGGGTAGAAAAGCTCAGTGGTAGAGCACTTGCCTGGCATGTGTGAGGCACTGGGTTTGATCCTCAGCACCACATATAAATAAATAAACAAAATATATGTATTATATCCATGTACAACTAATAAAAATTTTTTTAAAAAAAATTGTAGGATAGTATGCATAACATGATAAAATGTATTTCACATACATATAAATAAAAGCAAATTTTAAAATGTTTCATATAAAAGCAAAGCAAATTGTAAGGGTAATATATATAATATAATAACATAATATAATATATTTCAAATTTAAAAATGAAAATCAATCTCATTCAACTATCAATGGTTAAACTAGCCATGGTGCATGATTTTCTGTCTACTTTTCTGAGTTCTTACATGGGACCCTCTGTAAAAAAAAAAAAAAAAAAAAAATTAACAAGAGAAAAACAAGCAGAAATTTACTAACATAAATATCTTATATATTCATAGAAGACAGCAGTAATGAGTAATCCTCAAAGCACTGGCTTAAATGCCATCTTCTGCTGAAGCAAAAGAAGCAAGGGTAATGGGGTGGGTAGCAGTTTTGAAAGGTGGCCAAGAAGAGCAGGGTCAACAAGGGTAAAATTTGTTGTGAAGATTTAAATCCATGTCTTTTCCACTGATAAGAATCTCTAGTAATTTATACTCATCCTTTGCTGAGAGCCATAGCTAAGTAAGAATGACGCATGGCAATTTCTTTGTCAGCCTACCCCATGTTGCTTAGAGGGAGGACTCTCCATTGTGGAAATGGGCTTGCCTTGGACCCAGGGCATTTGCAGTGACTTTGCATGAAAGGTGACCTTGCTCAAGGACCAGGGCGGATCCCGGTTTAGGGTGGATCAGGGTTTAGGGTGGATCAGGGGTTTAGGGCAGTTCCAGGTTTAAGGTGATTCCTGCTGGGAATAGGGCGTATCCTGCTGCCTCAGGCGCCTTGAGTTCCCAGTTGGTTCTCCAGGATTCAGAGAGTTTTTTGGGATTCAGAGCCCCGTGGAAAGGTGGATTTTGCCCAGAACGTGT
This sequence comes from Marmota marmota marmota, assembly GCF_001458135.2. NCBI lineage: Eukaryota > Metazoa > Chordata > Mammalia > Rodentia > Sciuridae > Marmota > Marmota marmota. Next base: position 30,206,332 of record NW_026000249.1, read on the forward strand.
GTGTAGAGTGCCGGTGACAGTTCAGGAATAAAGAATTGCTGTTTGAATCTACAAGGCTGTGAGTGGTTCGTGATTTTGTGCCCAGCCAGACTGCGGCAATCCTTCTCTTCTGGGTACAGAGAGGGAGACACTCTTACAAATGGAGATTTCCTTTATATGTCTGAGCCTCCCTTACTGAAGGGTGTCTTTCTGTTTTCAGGCTTTCTATCTCAGCCATTTCTCAAAATAATGAACTCAAAATGATCCTTATGCCAAAGTGGCATATTTTGGGATAGCATTTTCCTGTCTCCTACGGCTTAGTGCTCAGGAATAAAAACAAATAGGCAATCTTGCAACAACATGGACATACCTCAAAAACTAAATGAAAGAATCTAAAAATGAAAACAATATGCTAACACTGTATAATTTCATTTATCAGATATTCTGGAAAAGGCAAAATTAAAGAGACATAGCAGATCAGCAGTTGCCAAGGGGTTGGAGCTGGGGTGGGATATTGACCATAAAGGAACACAAATGATATATGTTGTGTTACAATTATGAGAATGGTTACACAATATTTTGTTTTCTTTGTAGTATTGGGGATTGAACCAAGGACTTCATGCATGCTAGGCCAGCACTTTACCACTGAACTACATCCCCAGCTCTACTTTCTCTAAATTTTATTTTGAGACAAGTTCTCCTTAAGTTGTTAAAAGTGCCTTTGAACTTGAAATCCTTCTGCCTCAGCTTCCTGAGTAGCTGGGATTACAAACCAGTACAACCACACCCAGTGTTACATGACTTTTTAAAAAATACACAGAACTGTACCCTAAAAGGGTGAGTTTTATTGTAAATTACACCTCAACAAATCACCTGATTTGAAGGTCTTTTCTGTTTTAAGTATTTTATTTATTTATTTATCCATTAATTATTGGGGATTGAACCCTGCGGCATTCTACTGTAAGGGTCCCGCGAAACGTCGGAGAAAGAGACCACCAAGTGACCACTCATGCAATTGGCAGAAGGGGGGATTTATTGAACCAGCATGCTGGGGCTCCGTGCCCACTCAAGAAGGGAAAGCAGCCCAGAGCCCCGAGCAGGGGCTGAGCACTGCTTAAGTACACTTTTTGGGGAGGGCGGAGGGCTTTGTATACATCAGAACAAATCATCATTAGGCACGGGAAAATTGAACAACAACTCCTAAACCTGATTAGTTCATTCATTGGCGGGAACAGGTCAGGCTGGAGTGATAGGTCATTCCTAAGGAGGGGGTTACATTTAAACTGATTGGTCCAGGCCCTGCAATGCCTGCGTGCAACCACACAGACCCCTTCAGTTATTAAACAACCAGACAATCAGGGGAAATGTTTACTGGGCGGTTCTAAGCATTGTCTTAACAGCTAACTCAGACCTTGCAGCTTAGAAACTTTTACAACACCCGGTCTTTTACCCTTTAACTTTTACGCTTTAACTTCAATTTCTTTTACCCTTACACTACCAGTGAGCTTCATCCCCAGCTCCCATTTGTCTTTTATTTTGAGACAGGGTCTCACTAAGTTGCTGAGGCTGGCCTTGAACATATGATCCTCCTGCTGTTTCAGAACTAGGGTCTCCTGATATGAGAAAGTCCAGTGATCCATTTTCAAAATACAGTATTTAGCTTTACATGTAAAATAACTTGGGCTGTAAGAAAGGCAGCTGGAGGGAAGAACAGAATGAAAAGCTAGAAGTAGTTAACACCAGAGTGTAAAAATTCACAGCCCCTTGACAAACAAGAGAAGGAAGTCTCACATCACTAAAAGAGATAAATTGTACCAAAAGGCACTCAATCCAAAGGGACAAGAGAACAAAGGAAGGTGGGGACAACTAAAGATATATATCTTTAAATAATCCAATAGGAGACAGAAAAACCTATATGACTTTTGGGAAGACTGTACACTCCATAGTACTCAGCCAAGGAGTAACTCTAGGGAATAAAATGCTGGTTGTACCCAATTTGTGGGTGTCCACTCCCCCCTAGAATCCAGTCTTGGAAGACAACCAATCTAGTAAGATGGTCATTAAGGCTTCAGTTTTTGCTATGCCTTGTGTCTTAGTCTGTTTGGGGGGTTTGGACAGTTGAGTGTGTTTCTCACTGGGAAATTGAGGCAGTGCAGAGATTCCTCCCTTCAAACCCTGATTCATCTGACCAAATCAGAAATCTGAGTTCAGACATGTAGCTCAGAGTAACAGGCATAAGTTTATTAGAAGGGGAGGGAAAGGGGAAAAGGGGACATTCTCAAGGGAGAGAGTGGGTCCTCTCAGAGAGAAGAAAGATGGCATGTGCCTCCTGCCCTCTAGTTTTATTTGGTGATACAAAGGATGTTTCTAGGGAATTCTGTCCAGATCCACATCTTAACTTTTGACTGACAGCAAAATGACATCAGACTTTCAAGTCCCCACTGCCATGACAACTCAAGGTCACTCTAGATCATGCTGACAGGTTCTAATTGTAACATGTTCTTACTGGTATTATGGTTAGGGGGAATTATCCTTATCTCCCTGTGTTCTGAGATCTGGTCTGTCTAAAGATCACAAAAGTCTCCCCTTCAGGGTAACCTGTGTTCCTCCTACTGCATTATTTCTGCCCTGCATTTCTCGTACAGATAGCAGGTAGTTTGCTGAGGAATGTGACATATCCTATCCCCTACACCAGACACGGCTGCAGGTAAATTTTTTAAAAAATAGTTTTTAGCTGTAGATGGACACAATACCTTTATTTTATTTATTTATTTTTATGTGGTGCTGAGGATGGAATCCTGTGCCTCACACGTACTACATGAGCACTCTACCACTGAGCCACAACCCCAGCCCCAGTAAATTGTTTTTTAAAAGGAAAACCATATAGAGGTCAGCACAGTGGGCCCAATTTATACAATTATTCCCTTAACCTCTTGTTCTCACCACTTACATCTATATGTCCCCTGTCACTGCCTCAACTTCCAGAGTTGCTGGGATTATAGATGTGAGCCACATGTGTTTTAAATTCTTATTTATACTTCTGAAAAGAAATATTCATACTGTACAAAATAAAGTTGGTACAAAAGGAGAAAAAATTATAAAAACTAAATATCTTCCCCAGGGCAACAACTGTTATTTGTTGCATTGTGTGTCCTTGCAGTAAGTTTCTGTTCATGTGCAAATTATTTTTATAGAATATTCACATAGTTGCCTCATTATTTCTAATGACTTCATTGCATCTCTGTTTGTAATTTTTCATAATTATATAAAGTCGCTACTACTGTCCATTATACTCTCTCTAATCATTTGTTATATGATGGTATTGGAAGCATTTCATATGTGTGTGTGAATACATCCAGTTTAGATTTTCTAGCTTATGATAGGGTTCAAAACATGCTACCCAGCTGGGCATGGTGGCACATATCTGTAATCTCAGCGATTTGGGAGGAGGATCCTGAGTTCAAAGCCAGCCTTAGCAATGGCAAGGCGCTAAGCAATGCAGTGAGACCCTGTGTCTAAATAAAATACAAAATAGGGCTGGGGATGTGGCTCAGTGACTGAGTGCCCCTGAGTTCAATCCGTGGTACAAAAAAAAATACTACCCCAAAATATAGTACTTTGCAGATTGAATATTCTAAATTGAAGCAATGTGAGTAAAAACATGTGCAGGAAAGACTTTCTGGCGTTCTCTTAAAGCAGGTCATAAGACCCACATCTGAGACCCAGAGGAAAAGAGCATCCTTTTAGCAGAAGACCAAGGAACGTAGATAGATCTGAACAGTCTTTGCTACATTTCCCCCAGTTGATTAAATTTAACCCATAACCCCTTTGTCCTATTGAAACAAACTGGATTTGTGGCCCCTCCTTTGAATTTCACAGGAACTTCCTCATGCTAGGAGTACAAACTGAAGGACTGCAAATCCACGCCCTGACAAGCTGCCTAGGAATTGGAGAGTGGAGATCTTCCCCTCCCCAGGCCTGTGTAGCACAGGCTAAATCTATGAATATCTGTTTCTTACTTTTTGTTTCATTTCTCTGCCAACTTTTCCTTTAAAAGTTCTGCTGATGTTCAGAGATTTTGAACTTGGAACTTTGAAACAATAAACTTCTTCTATTTTCCTTGAAACCTGGCTTTGAATTAAAAAAACACCATTTTCCTACCATTTTGACTCCAGCTTAGGCTATCCTCCATCTTCCACCCCAGCCCCAGCCCACGGGGCTGGTGCCATTTGGTAACACTACCATAATTTCTTATGAACATGATACCGTCGGTTATTTGGGACAAGTTCTGCTCCTTCACAAGTTGAAGTATAACATTAGAAAAGCACACTGAGGCAAGCATATAAAGCAGGGTTTATTTTAAAACAGGTAACAGACTTCTCTGGGGAGGGAGAAGGGGACCATAGCTGGTGTCCTGGTATTCAAAGAAGTGAGTGTGTTCTGACTTTTTCTATGTCCTAGGCTTCCTTTGTTCTCTTACTCCCTTCCCCTTATCCTTCTCCCTCAGTGAGGAGGCCCAGGAAATGCTGGGTGGGGTGGCCAAAAGGTGGGAAACAGGTGACCTGGAGGAGCTATAGAGGAGTGATCCTAGCAGGAAGGGGGCATAATTAACAACTCCCTGTAGGGAGGGACAATCTCTTAGTCAGGTTACCTTGGCAACAGGTTGGAGCAGGGCCAGGTTATCTTGATAAGAGAGGCTGAAGGGCTCTGAAGGAATTAACATTTCAATTCCTCCGTTCTCTGGATCCACCCTTGTCTATCTGCCAGTCTTAATTCTGGCTTCAAAGACACCCATGTCACCTAAAACCTATATAAAATACATTCTTTAAAAAAGTAAGGCCAGGTGCATTAGTGCATACCTATAATTCCAGTGACTCAGGAGGCTGAGGCAGAAGGATCACAAGTTCAAGTTGTTCAGACTCAGCAACTTAATGAGGCCCTGCCTAAAAATAAAAAAAAATAAAAATAAAAAGGACTGGGGGTATGGCTTAGGGGTTAAGCACCCCTGGGTTCAATCCCCAGTACAAAAAAGAAAAAGGAAAGAAAGAAAAAAGGAAGAAAGGAAGGAAGAGAAAAGAAACAAAACTGTTGTGTTCAGATTCTCAAAGTTGCTTATATAGAGATGAGCAAATTAATGCCATAAATCATTCTTTTTTTTTTTTGTAGCTGAGATTATTGCTCCAATACACTGAGTATGTATGTGGACTTTCTCCTCTTCCCTGGTGAAGTCAGTAATTGTGCTAGACATTTCACTATTGCTTACTGGTATGTAGTTCTCCTCTCCTCCCAGAGCACAGGTATTACCTTACCTCCCATGTGAGTAGTTCCAGGCCAAATCAGGGACTGGATCATGTGTCACATCAACAAAATGAAAAGCCCTTATGAAACCTTCCAGATTGTCTTGTCTACTGGCAGTGATCAGCAAGGAAATGTGTTGATGGGGTAAAACTTCCAGTTAAACTGAACTGTTGATTTAGTGTAGGAGAAACAGCTACCTTGAAGAGTCTCCTAACTTATAATAAATTTTTTTGTGCCTCAAAAATAAAATTTAGGTGATAAGACACTGGGATTTAGGGGTTGTTCATAACCAAAATTGAAGCTTAGTTTATCCCGACTAATATAATAATGATGTTTTCCATTTTTCTTGACCTTTCTAAAGAATCAGCTTTTCATTAAATCTAGACATTTAGTTCTCTATATCAATAATGTCTGCTTTTGCTTCATTTCCTTTCCACCTCTCTGAGGTTTAAGTTTAAAATGTTCTTTTCCTAACCAACTGAGTTCAATTTCTTTTTATTTTTATTGGTTATTAAAATAAGTATTTAGGGCTATTTTCTTCTGAGTAATGCTTTATTTTATAATATATATCTCTTATATAAATGTACTTATATATTTTCAGACTGATATTTTCCCTCTTGTACCTGCTATTTAGGAAACAGTTTGTATTTTACTTTAATTCAGAAGTGGTAATAGATATTTTTCTTTCTGTTTTTGTTGTTAACTTCAACTTTCATTCATTGTGATCAGGGGATATTTTCTACCTCTATGCATGCCAAAGTCAACCTTGTATATTGTATTGTACAAATATTCTAGACCAAACAAGTTGCTTTCTCTGTGTTGTTCCAGTTTTATATATATATATATATAT
>NW_026000249.1:30212478-30317582 GCF_001458135.2 Marmota marmota marmota
CTTATAAGGGCATGTAAAACATTAATAAAATTTGCTACATGCTGGGTTGTATGCTAGACCATATATTACAAATTTCAAATGAATAAAACCATTCAGAGTTGTTCTCTATGATAGTGAAATAAACCAAACATTATTAACAAAAAGATAACCAAACAATTCCCTTGTGTTTGAAATTTTAGCCATGTTCATTTAAAAAGACAATAGGTCAGAGAAGAAATTAAAGTAGACATGAGAAAATATTCCAAACTTGTAATTAAATACAAGCTTTCATATATTTGTGGAATATATCTAAAAACTATGCATGTATGTAAGAGAATTTTATAGACTGTGTTCCTGGGGATATATAAAAAAAATCTGGCTTTATCAGGTACTAAAAATGAAAATTAATATCACTATTAAATATAAATTAACATCACTATTAAATATCACTCAAATGGCTAAAATTAAGAAAATGAAAATACCAAGTGTTACAAAGATGTGGAACAACTCAGACTTCATGTATTGCCGATGCTACTGTAAATTGGTACAACTACTTTTGAAAACTGGGAGTTTTTAGAATTTACTGCACATCGCATAATCCAACAATTTCATTCCTAGAAAAATACCCCCCAAAATATTTCCCTTGTGCATCAAAAGTCATGTGCAAGAATATTCATAGTCATATTATGTAAAATAGCCAAACATAGAAAGTAGTTCAGCTATTATCAGGAGAGTGGATAAATGTATACTATACATTTACTCAAAAAATAGCAATGAAATTTAAAAACTATTGCTATGTGCAATGATACTGATGAATTGCTCTCATAAATATAATGTTGGCAAAATGTCCAGGCAGAAGAGCACAAACTGCGAGATTTCATTTATATAGAATTCAAATATAGGCAAAATTATTCTATAGGGTGAGGAATCCAAATAGTGGTTTTCTCTGGGAAGAGACTGGGGTTTTCACTGGGGAGGAGACACATGGATCACTTGTGAAGTGCTTGTAATGTTTTAGTTCTTACCTGGATGGCAGGCTCATATTGTGATTTTTTTTTTTTTTTTTGGTGGCTGAAAACCTGTGCTTTCTACCTCTTATTTCATGCATTTTCCTTTAAAATATAAAATAATTGAATTGGAAATTACTATTTTGTCATATATGGCAGATATGAACAGGTAAATACTGATCTGAAACAAATTTGTATTTCAGAGAAAGACACAAGAGAATGCTTAGGTTTAAAATAGGAGTCACTCAAATTTTCATAGCTCACATTAGAAGCCAGAACTTGTGGTTTGAACGATGATATGTTTCCTAATTTTTCTCCCAAATAATTCAGTTTCACTCTCATTAAACACTTGTTCTTTTATTTAGTCTTCTTCTGTAATTTTACTTTTACAGGTTCTGCTAATTTTTAAAAAATATTTTTGTAGTTGTTGATAGAACCTTTATTTTTTATTTATTCATACACAGTGCTGAGAATCCATGCCAGGCAAGTGCGCTACCACTGAGCCCCAACCCCAGCCCCTGGTCCTGGTAATTTTTATAATCTAACTTTTATAGCTTTCATCTTCCTTCTGTAGCTCAAAACTTTTTTGCTTACTCTCAAAATGTGTCAAACATCCAACCATTCCTCACTCTACCCACCTCAATTTGCCTGACCAAAGCCACTTCAGCTCTTCGCTGAACAGATAATATATACTGCAACTAGTCTCTCTGTTTTTACCCCTGTTCTCTGATCTAGCTTCCACAAAAAAGCTAGAGAGATTCCCATTAAAAGTGATTAGACAAAGGGGAATGAAGAGAAGAGGGGATGGGAATAGGAAAGACAGTAGAATGATTCAGACATGAATTTCCTATGTTCATATATGAATATAAGACCAGTGAAACTCCACATAATGTTCAACCACAAGATTGGGATCCAAATTAGAATAAGTTATATTCTATATGTATAATATGTCAAATTATACTCTACTGTCATGTATATCTAAAAAGAAGAAAAAAATTTTAATTTTTTTAGATGTTGATGGACCTTTATTTATTTATTTATTTATTTTGTGGTGCTGAGAATAGAACCCAGTGCCTATCTAAGTGCTGTACTACTGAGCCACAACCCCAGCCCCAAGGAAAAAAAAATTAAAGATGATTTAATGTTACTCTTCTACTCAAAACATTCCAATGGCTTCTCATTCATTGAAAACCAGATTTGAAACCTTTACCTTAATGTTTTAGTTAGCTTTTGTGTTGCTGTGACTAAAATACCTGACAAGAACAATTTTTGAAGAGGAAGAATTTATTTGGTGCTCATAGTTTCAGAGATCTGAATCCACAGATGGCATGGTCCACAGGTCTGGGCTCCAGGTCAGGCAGGACATCATGGTGGAAGAGTGTGACTGAGAAAAGTAGCAGGAGATATGGTAATCAAGAAGCAGAGAGAGACAAATTCTGCTCACCAGGGACAAAATATAAACCCCAAAGGCATATGCCCATGTCTCTTGCCATCATTACCTACCGCCTAGAATTACCATCCATTAATCCACTCAAGTGGATTAATGCACTGATTAGGTTAAGGCTCTCAGCCCAATCATTCCATCTCTAAAATTTCTTACACTGTTGCACACATGAGCTTTTGGGGGGAGACACCTCATATCTAAACCTGTTGCGTTCCCAGTGACAAAAACACTCAGGGTCACTCTAGGGGAACTGGGCTGCATGAAATAACCACGCAAGAGACAGAGATACCTTTTTCTTTGGGGGTGCTGTGATGGCTCCTCTGACCTTAAGGGTCTACAAAGAGAGGGCGAGCTTGTGCTGACCCCTTTTATTGAGAAGAAGCCATTCAAATGAGGCAAGGGGTCAGGTTTCAAGGGGCTAAGTCTAGCTTCCTGATGTCTGCTGTCAGCAGATTGACTGACATCTAGGAAGGCCACACCCAAAGGCTGAGCAAGAAAAGGGGACACACAAAGGGCATTTCCATGGAACATTCTATCCCAAACAGGGCAAGGGGTAATATCACAAAGGAACAGGTGAGCATAGCTCAATCCTGGGGCTGCAGGAAGGCACAGCTATGCATGAAGACACATTCTGCTACTTCGAGGATCGGGGCAGCAGTCTAGGGCCACTATGAATGTGGTCAGATCACTAGGAAAGTGACCCACAGAGCCTTTACAGATCATGAGAAGGAAAACGCTGGTCACTCAGTGCAATGGCCCCCCACATAAACCATAACACCTAACCTAAAAAGCCCTAAAGATCTGACCCCAGCTCTTACTCCTCTGCTCCTACTAACTCCATGCTAGCCATGCTAGCTTCCTTTTTACTCCTCTAAAGTGATTGTCTTGGTTCTACCTCAGGGCCTTTACACTTGACTTTCTACTTACCTGGAATTCTCTTTCCACAGACAGCCATTTAGCTTACTCTTTCTTTGTGGATTGGGTCCAAATGTCCCCTCCACACACCGGCCTTGCTTGACCACCCTATCTAAACTAACATACCCTCTCACACAACAAATCACTCACTATCCTTTTTCTCTGCTTTTAACCCCCTTCACAATATATATTATTACATAAAATGAAATTATAAATCTTAGTTATTTGGATTTATGTATTCTGTACTAAACTGTAATTGCCATGAAGGAATTATGTAATTATGATTATAGAACTGTAATTGCCAGGATGGAATCTATCTTATTCCCACTTGTATTTTAAGCATCTAGAAGAACATTCTACCTATCTGAATGATGGAATAAGTATTAATGTGATAAACTATGATGCAAATTTGGCAGCTATATTTTTGTAAGGTGATATAGCTCATTTGACACTTGGAGTGGATCATTTTTAACACTCGCTACCTCTATATGACAAAATTGTTTTCAGTAATATTCATGCAAAGACTAATAATAATAATAATAATAATAATAATAATAATTTCCTGATTTTGTCTTTAGTTTTAACATAAATAATTAAAAACTGAAAAGGATATATTTAAAATTTAATGATTTAAATTCAATACAATTCTTTCATCTAGAAACTACAAGTCACAGTTAACAAACAGCACACTTTATAATTCACATTTGGTTTTGTTTGAAATTTTAAGCACAAATAAAAATTCAATTTGGTTACATAGAATTACAGAAAGGACATAATTGCAGTAATTCAACTTCTGTCTGTCTGTCTCTCCCCGCCCTCTCTTTTTTGCAGTACCAGGAACTGAATCCAGGAGTACTTTATCAATGGGCTACATCCCCAGCCCTTTTTATTTATTATTTTTTAAATTTTGAGACAGGGTCTCCCTAAGTTTCTGAAGCTGGATTTGAACTTGTAATCCTCCTGCCCTCAGCTTCCAGAGTTGCTGGGATTATAGGTATGTGCTGCTATGTCCAGACTCTTTCTTCTTCATTTTAATAATCACTATGCTGAATTCTTATGAGCTTACTCTCAAAATGAATGTGTAGAGCTAAGTCTGTACCTGTTGAGGACCCACTAGTAAGTGAGAGTTCTCTGAATCCATTTCCATAGAGATTACAAAGCTTATTAAAGAAAAGTAATTAAGTGAGTTAATATGAAGTGTGCATATAGTTTGTCGAAGCCTACCAACAACCACAGGAATTGTTTAGAACTTAGAATGATAATTTATTTGGGGGGAGAAATATTTATCACCAATACTGTGTAATGATATTGTTGGCAAAAGGTTATAATAATTTTTTGTGTGAGAAAAAATGGAAACTGAGGAACCAAGATTTTAACCTTAAATGGGAAAGAGAAGAGAAAAAGATATAAAAATATAAAAGCTAAGAGGTAGGGCTGAGAATATAGTTCTGTGTTAGAGTGCTTGCTAGCATGCACAAGACCCTAGGTTCAATCACAATATATACATACATACATACAAAGCTAAGAGTTTGTAAACCTTGAATTGGAAATATCAATATTAACTTCCAATGTTAAAATATAAATATTTGTATTCTAAATTCTCTTCCCCAAAGTAGCAATGACATCCCAGTAGCAATAAGCCTTCCTAGTGTAGTGCCTGGATCATTGTAAATGTCAGTTTCTAATTGTAAAGAGCCAAGATTCCTTGGAGGAATGACTGTTTCTAGATCTGGAGCAAGAAAGCACAAGAAGAGCCTGAGAAAATCTCATTGTACTAGAAAACTGGAAAATGCTTAAAGACTAATGGAACCAGGTCAAAAAGAATACAGGAGCTGGCTTCAAAGGCCTATGTGGGACGGTCTGAGCATCCAAACCAAATAACTGGAATTTATTTTAGCAAAACAAATAAATAGAAATCTCGAGAGTTTATAATAATATGAAGAGAGAGAGAAACCAAGAGACTCCTCTTTGAAAAGCCTGCCAGGTAGTCATTGGAAAAGAAATAAGAAAAATTAAATTAAATCTAGCCTGGTTAAATAAAGGAATTTACTAAAAAGCATAATGTATAGCTCTCAGAAACATCAGGAGGGCGTGGAAGCACCATAGTCAAGAAAAATTCCCCAAATCATGCTCTGCAGGGCACAGTAGTGACCAGGATACTGGAAGATGACATTAGAACTGCCAATATAGCTGCTGCTGGAGAGAGAAAATGGGGGTCATCTCTACTGTCACTGTTCACTGGAAAGGAATGTTATGATTCATCATTCAGTAAATAACGACAGAGTGTTTCTCTGGACCAGATATAAAGTGATCTATGTCTGGGGTTGCAGCTGGGTTGAAAACAAACCTCTAAGTCCACACAAATAATAAATAACCAAATTAGACATTATGTTAGGAAAACATGAGTGGTACAGAGAAAAAAATAATGTAGAAATTAGAAGTGGTGGCTTATAATTCACATTTGGTTTTGTTTGAAATTTTAAGCACAAATAAAAATTCAATTTGGTTACATAGAATTACAGAAAGGACATAATTGCAGTAATCAACTTCTGTCTGTCTCTCCACCCCCCTCTTTTTTGCAGTACCAGGAACTGAATCCAGGAGTACTTTATCAATGGGCTACATCCCCAGCCCATTTTATTTATTATTTTTTAAATTTTGAGACACTGTACACTGAGGATCACCCATATTTGAGGATCATACAGAAGCCCAGTGTGGCTGAAGCAGAAGGAGAAAAGGAAAACTGTAGGGGAGCCACAACCATGAAGGGTCTTTTCAACCACCGAATGTATTATAACTTTGACTCTAAGTAAAATGGGGAGTCATTGCTAGATTTTGAACCAAGAAATGATATGATTTGACTTACTTTTCAAAGGATTACACTCTTTATAAAATTAACTTCTGATTCAATATGTGAAATAATGTGATGTAAAAGTGAATGTAAGATTATCAAATTAATTGAAAATAACATATGCTAGAGTTTGGATCTTCTTTTGTTCTAGTACTGGAGATTGAAAATAGGGGTGCTTTACCACTGAGTTATATCCTTGGCCCTTTTTACTTTTTTGAGACAGCGTCTCACTAAGTTGCCCAGGCTGGCCTTGAACTTGCAGTCCTTCTGCTTCAGTCTTCAGAGTAGCTGGCATTACAGGTGTTCACCACCATACACAGCTTTAATTTGGATCTTAACTGTCCCCCAAAGGCCTATGTGTCCCCAGCCTGTGGCACTCTTGAGAAGTGGCGGAACCTTTAAGAGGTGGGACCTAGTGGGAGGAAATTAGGTCATGGGAGGGGGCATGCCATTGAAAGGAGTTTTGGGACACAGTATCTTCCTTTTTTCTCTCTTTGCTTCCTAGCCATCAGGAGGTGAGCAGCTTGTCCCACCATGCACTCCCTTCATGATGTACTGCCTTGCTACAGGCAAAAAGGTAACAGGGCCAACCAACCATGGGCTGAAACCTCTAAAACGGTGAGCCAAAATAAATCTTACATCTTTATAATCTGATTAGCTCATCTATTTGTTATAGTAACAGAAAGCTGACTAAAATAATAAAGAAAAATATCTTCATTATAAAAACACACATCATGAGGAAAAAAAAAAAACAACACCAAAAACCAAATTGACAAATTGGATTAGTTCAGAACTAAGTACTTCTGTTCTGTGAAGCACAGCATAGCTAAAATTACAGATAGGAAAAAATGGTAACAATGTTCAAAAGTGAAAAGTTCTTTAGATTATACAAGGAAATCCTACAAAACAATCATAAAATGACTTAAATCTCAATATAAATAACGGGGAAATGGTATGAGCAGAAAATATACAGAAAAGGAATCCCTGAAGTCTGAAGGCAAATAAAGAGAAGTTCCAAACCACAAACCTTGAGATGGTTAAAACCACCATGAGATGTTGTCTTATACCTGTTGACTGACATCATTTAGCTTAGTTTACTTTAATAGTGTGTGTGTGTGTGTGTGTGTGTGTGTGTGTGTGTGTGTGTTGCTGCAGATGAAACCCAGGGCCTTGTGCATTCTTGGCAAGTGCTCTACCACTGAGCTACATCTCCAACCTGAATGGTGTCATTTAGAAAGGTGGATAATATCAAATGTTGGCAAGGATGTGGGGATATAGCAAAACTCATGTATTGCAACCCAAGAATTCACTATGTCATCTGGAGAGTGACAGGGCAGTAGTTTATAACTTATTGGAGGGGAGGAAAAATGGCTCTTTCTACCCTTCCAGGTCTTTTGGATAGTTTATTAATTAAATTGACTTAAGGAAGATTTGCAGGAGAAAACCAATTTTAATTAGATACATACACATGACAGTCTTGCCAAGTTATGAGACTCAGGAAAACAACCAGGTAGTTGAGGCTACAGAAAAGAACAGAGACTTGGACTTAGGCTTCTGGGAGAATATGGAAACAAGTTATAGAACAATGAGAGGAAAAACTTCATATTGAATAAAGGTTGTCTAGTTATACACATAAAATTGTCTCAGGTGATAAAAGTTTTCTGAGTAGCTCTCTTCTTTTTTAAAGAAATTCATTTAAAGATAAATTTCTTTTTTTTTAAAAAAAGGGAATTTTATATTTTATTGTAGGCAGCTGAGGGAGAGTTAAAGAGCTTTTCCTGTGTTAGTTGGTTCCCAATTTCTTAATTCGAAGTAATCAGTACAGCAAAGTATATTTTGGGGTGACAATATTCTGATTATATTTGAGATTGCATGTTTTGAAGCTCATCAATATCTACCCTATAATTTGGCAATTTTGATTCAAGATATATATTCAAAAATATTGTCACTTGATAAGCATTATAGATAGAAAATATTGTCACTTGATGCTTAGCGGGAGCATGGGGCTGTTTTTTTTTTTTTTTCTCCAAGAGAAAATTAGCCTGAAAACAAAATATCCAACCAATTAACACACAGCATTTCGGTTGAAGAGAAGTGGAGAGGGCTAAGCCCTACCTCAGTGTCCTCTTATCTCCCATCCAGCCCTGGTGAATCATAAATGGATTCCTTAAAAGCACAATCAGAACACTGCTACTCAACATGAACCCATGAGTTATAGGAATCTTGCAAAAGGTACCCAAACATGCATGAGTAGATGTGAGAAATTGGATGATATAGGATTGTCCTGTGTACAAAGCAGAAGGTACATGAAGGATAAGACTGTGAGTTCTGGAAGCTGCATGTTTGGATTACTAGGAGACCTTGAACAACTTACCAACCTCTGTCCCACTGTCACTTCCTACACTCTATAACTTGGCTAGTGCTTATAAAACAGTGCAATTTTCTATTCCATAATAGAATATTGGGTGGCACAATGTAATTGTTTCCAATACTCCAATTATTATTATTATTTTTTTTGGACTGGGGACTAAACCTCAGGAGCACTGAACTACATCCCCAGTCCTTTTATATATTTATTTTTATTTTGAGACAGAGTCTTACTTAAGTTGCTGAGGATCTCACTATATTGCCCAGGCTGGCCTCAAATTTATGATCCTCCTGCCTCAGACACCCGAATAACTGGAATTATAGGCATGTGCCACCATGCCCAGTTCAGATTTTCCTATTTGAAGGAGGAGAAGTAGTATCAACCCCAGCAACTCTTCCAAATTCACAGGGACTAGCTTTAGGTCACATTTTCTAGCAGAGGAATCAGAACAGATCATTCTTGCAGACAGCTTATTTATTACTGTAAGAGGCTTCCAAAAGGAAAGAAGACCTTGGTAGGTTGTGTGAAATCCATTAGCTGAGCCCAAAGTGGTTCCTTTGCTTTGTGAAATGACCTGACATCATCACTTATCTCTGTTCCATGTCCTGGTCCAAATCTTCTGCCTCTGATAGCCAGATGTTCTTATCACTAGTTCTTTTTTTCTCCCTTCCTTCCTGTCTCACCCTTCAGCTTTTGATTCCTTCTTTCTTCTTTTTCCTTCATCTCACAATGACTCAAAATGGCTTCTCTTGCACTTTAAGGAACAAAAATATTAAGAACCACTCTGTTACTAGTATCCACTGTAGAGCCTGTGGACTTTGGAGTCCCCAGTGTAGTGAGAGAACTTTCACTTCAGTTTGCAATTCTGAATTGCAAAAATATGATCAGGATACAGAAGGAAATTGTTCTGTCTCTCAGGATTGCTATTTTTTTGTTTGTTTGCCTTGTTCTTATATGAGTGAAAATGCCTCAGTGTTTCACCACTAATAAGTAGAATATATATATATATATATATATATATATATATATATATACACACACACATACATATATGTATATGTATATATAGGTATTTTAGTATATAATATATATTTACATACACACATATATCAAATAGCTAAAAATATCCTTCAATTCTTACTTTATTGAGAGTTATTATGTGTTTGTTTTTATTTGTTGCTGTTTTGTGGTACTGGGGATCAAACCCAAGCCTCCTGTTCCCTAGGCAAGTGCTCTACCAATGAGGCACATACCCAGCTCCCTGTTCAGAGGTTTAATCATGAATGGTTATTACATTTTGTCAATGGCTTTTCCAACATCTGTAGAGGTAATTTTGTGTGTGGGGGGGTCAGCAACACTATTGAATAAAATTAATGGGTTTTTAAATATCAACTTGTATTCTTAAAATAAATCTCACTCATGGTATATTATTTTTATACTGTAATATTAGATTTTGTTTGCTCATATTTATTTAGCTTTTTATTTACATTCTCAAATGGTATTGGTTTGTAGTGTTTATTTGTGTATTGTATTTAACAGGTTTTGCATCATAAAAGGAATTAGGATGTTTCCTATATTCTCCATGCTCTGCAACAATATACAGTTCAGAATTTTGGAGCTATCTTACCTTTAAGACTTTGGTAGAATTCCCATGGGAAAACTTTTGCAACTTTCTTTTGGTGTAGAGTTATTCGTTAATGATTTTCTCTATTTCTTATATCAAAATGTGTCTGTTTAAACTTTCTAATTCTAATGGTTAATTTTCAGTAATTCCCTAAGAAAGTATCCATTTCACCTTAATTTTCAATTTTTTTCTCTTAAGTACTGGGGATTGAACTCAGAGGAGGCTTTACAACTGAGTTACATCTCTAGTCACTGCAACCAGCTTCAAACTTTAAGTTCATATTTATAGAGAAAATTCTGTGCTGTCTTAATAGATACTTTTTTCTCTCTCTTTCTCTCTTTTTTTGCTTCTTAATTTGTATATTTGGGCTTTCTTTCTTTCTTTCTTTCTTTCTTTTTTTTTTTTTTTTGGTGTTGGGGATAGAACCCAGTACCTCAGGCATGCTAAACCCATGCTTTACCAGCAAGCTAAACCTCTAGCCCTTACCCCATTGACAAGTTAGCTATTAGTGTTTCTGTTTTGTTATTTTTCTTAAAATAATTTTGATTTATTAATGAGGAATTTTTTTTCTATTATCAACTTTTCCTTTTAGGTCCATTGTTTAAAATCTTCAACTTTGTTTTTTAATGTTTATAGATATGTTTCTTGTGTTTTCTTTTTGTTTACTTTGCTCTTTTCCTAGTTTTTTCCCTCCTGTAGTTCTGGGGACATAACCCAAGGTCTGATACATGCTAGGTAAACACTCTGCCATTGAACTATATCCCCAGCCCTCCCAATTTTTTTTTAACCAATGAATTTTCCTGTCATTACTGCCTTAAATGTGTTTCATAGATTATGATGTATACCATTTTCATTATTTTTGTTCTTACGAATTCTGTAATTTCAGTCTGTATTTCCTTTTCACTCAGGAATTATTTAATTGAAGGTAAAAAAAATAAATTAGCTCTTTCACCTTTGTTTCCAAGTGAAAGAGCTAATTTATTTTTTCAATTTTTAAATTATTTTGCTTATTTCTTTTTGTTAGTAATTTTTCAGTTTTATTGTATCAGATATGTTATTTATAATATTTCTACATAATGAAAGTGAGTGATGTTTTACTTGTGACCTAATACATGATCAATTTTTAACAATCTGTCAGTGGGTACTTGAGCAGAAGTTGTGTCTGGATATGTAGCTCATGAATATTTATTAGATCTAGCGTATTAATTAAATTGTTTAGATATATTTTTTTTGTCCATTTGATCTATCTTGAATTAAGGTTTTATTCTTGGTGTGTTTCTACATGTTTTCTTGCATATACTGTAATTTTTGTTTTATAAATATAGTTGCTATATAACTTAGTACGTAAATGTTTTGATACACTCTATCTTCATTTTGTATGATGGCTTTTAGCACAAACATGTCTTCGTTTGATGCTTTGGGGCTTAAATTAGACTTTGCTGATATCAGCATCTTTATGTTTACTCTCATTTTAAATGTTTCCATTTGATTATTATGCCTTTCTCATTTCTTCATTTTTGCCTTTCTTAATTTCTCAATAATAGGTGTCTCTCATGGCATATGATTGGGTTGTGTCTTGTGAGAAAATCAAATGTTTTTGTGGTACTGGGGATGTAAATCTGGGACTAAAGTATGCTAGGCAAGTTCTCTACCACTGAGCTATCTTTCCAGCCCCCATGAAGTTAAAAATATTCTAATAAATAAGTGTACTAGTTATTGTAGGGGAAAATGTAATATATTTTCCTTACCCACAATTAGGTTCATGGCTGAGCTCCTATAGCAAAATACAGAATAACAAGAGAAAAGCATAACATATTTATTCAATATAAGTTTTAACCGACACAGGAGTATTGAGGAATGAAGACCCTCAAATCCAGAGGAAACTATATTTTAAAGGAAATTCATATAGAAGGATGTCAGAGAGCAGAAGCGTATGATCTAATGGTAATAAACTGGGAAGAACTTAGCAAGCCTGTGTGTTCAGATTTTTCTTGGTCTTTCTGTGTGACATTTCCTCTTAGTATCACATGAGGCTTTTCAGGGTAGAGGAGAAGAAGAAGAAAGAGAGTAACCTTCATAGGTTTTATGACCTACCTTGGAGAAAAAGGGGAAAAAGGAATTTTAGTTTCTTTGGCTCAGTTCAGAAAACAGAGACAGGGGAAAGTCAGAGCAGCCTAAAAAAACAAACATTTATTATGGTACAGTTTTTATGGGTCAGGAATCAGGCAGTCACTTCGCTAGAATTTTCTGGCTCAATATTTTTCACAAGGCTTCAATCAAATTGTCATCCAGGATTTAGTCATCTCAAGGTTCAACACTTGGAGGATGCACTTCCAAGTTTTTTTAGTTGCCGGGCCTCAGATCCTTGCTGGTCATTGGCTGAAGATTTTAGTTTTTTACCATGTGGACCTCTCCACAGGGCAGCTCCCAACATGGCAACTGAACAAGTGAGCAAGACAACAAGAGAAAGACAGAAGCCACAGTCTTTTTGTAACCTAATCTTAGAAGTTACATTAGTTTTGCAACATACATTTCATTTGGAACAGGTATGCTCAGCCTACATTCAAGGGAGGAAATTACACAAAGGCTTAGATTCCAGAAAGCAGAGATCTTTGTGGAAAGCTTAGAGGTAGCTTATGGTCTGCATTCTGGCCCTCAACAATTTGATTCCCTTCCACATACAAATTATGCTCATCCTTCTCAAGATAGTACCATCTCAAAGTTCAAAATCCCATCATCTAAATGCAATTCAGGTGCAGCTACTTGGGTCTAGTTTCTCTTGTCCTGCAGACCTGTAAAATTAAAGAGACAAGGTGTCTTCCCCAACAGCTGAGTGGTGTCCTTAGGCTGCTACCTACTCATAGAATATTAGGCATCTGATCATCTCTTTCAGGTTGTTTCCTTTTTATCCCTTTTGGTTGAAGCTAGTGGTGTTTTTACTGATACAGCTTCATCAATAACTAAGTGGATCTCCTATAAATATTGGTGGGGTTCACTCCATTAGAGAAAAGCCACACCCCTATATATCTTTGAGGTAAGCACTTCTGTATTTTGTGCTGCTCACACCATGGTTGGACAATATCTTTAAACTTTTGATTTATGAAGTATACCCTTAATCTCCTTAAAGGGCCATAAGTGTGATTGAATCTAAATTTGAGGATTAAAATAGAACCTTTGGTATTTTGTAAGTCTTAAAAAGGGATTTTACAGTCACATCCTTCATTTTAGGCAATGTTACCCTGGAAGTGCCTGGATTTGATGTATTCTCAAAAACCATTTCTTAATTTTAACATTATTTGCCATTTGGAGAAGTCAAGGATTTTCAAAACCATAAATCTTGGCTTCCTTTTTTAAAACAGTCCTTCTTTCAATTTCTCTCTCCTTTCTCACACTTTGTTAAAAGCAGCAAGAAGCAACCAGTGATACCCTCAATGCTTTGCTTAGAAATAGCTTTGGCTTGGTCTCCCAGATAATTAGGCACAATTTCTACTTTCTACAGTACAGACAATGGCTCCATCCCACCAAGACATTATAATAATCCCCTTACTTTGAGAATCCAAAAATATTTTTCTCACTGTCCCTAAACCTTCACTAGTATCTTCCTCAAAGTCCAAAATTTTATAATGCATTCATTGCACTTTAAACATTGATGAACACTCCTCAAATCCACTGCCCAGTTCCAATGCCATGCCCACATTTTAAGTTATTGGTTATGGCAGCACAAAATATTCAGGTACCAAAATCTGTACTCATTTTAGTTTGCTATATAGCAAGGCACCCCAAACCTGGGGGACTTAAAGTGACAGATATTCTTTTTTTAATCCCATACCTTTTATGAGATAGGAATCCTGGCATGAACCAGCTAGTTGCCACTTATTTAGGATTTCCCACAAAGGCTTAATCAGTTTGTGGATGGATTTAACTTGCTATGGTGGGCAGCTTCTAATTATATGAATAATATTCTTAAGTTTTTAAATGTCATTCATTTTCAATACTTTCTCTCTGATTAATTTTACTTCTTTCTGTCTCTCCTTTTCATTATCTTGATTGTTTTCTTGTATTCTGTTTTACGTACCTTGTTAAATTTCACTTGAGTCTATTTACCCTTGAGTATCTTATAATTGATTTGTTTTTTTCCCCCATTTTTGTCTGTTTAATTTTTAAAAATGAATTAAAGCAATTTTCTTTTTATATATCTCTGGTTTTCACCATTTTATTTCATAGTTTCTGAATTTTTACAAGGTGGTTTCTTATATTTTCATATATATATATTTAATTATATTTAATTCTTATAGCATTCTTTTTACTTTATGTTTTTTTTATGGGAACTCTTCCTCATTTGTGTGAAATTTTGTTTTTAATTTTTTAAGAATAGTTCTTTATGAATTTGATTTTCCATTTGTTGATCTTTATAACATTGGGATGTTTTGCAAGATTCTCAGTTTAGTGAGTTTCTTTCTCTTGACAACATCCAGAGACATTAAGCACCTTTGTCTGTTTAGGTGTAATGGAAAAGGCTTTGTGTCCTCTGGTTTTATGATTCTCCTTTGTCCTGTAGGGCCTTACATTTTACCCTTTTAGTTTCTTTTCTCTTTCATGACCTAATTTGTCAAGTGGAGTTTCTTTCTTCTTTATTGACTTTTTTTTCAGCAGCTTTGTGTTTCAAAGATTGACCCTTGAAACCATAAGTACTTTTAAATCCCTTCCCTGTGATCTATGCTCTGATCTATTCAGATGCTTTTTTAGAATATTCAGACTTAAGGTGAACTTTACCTTTCTGAGGCTGATTTTGGATCAATTGTCAGCCCCTTCTCTAGGTTTCCCTTCCATTTCTGCCCCCCCACCCCATTTTTCCCTTTTGACTTGTGGCTAGACATGGGGTTAAGATAGTAGCATGGGAGATTGTACTGGGATTTGGTGGTTTTCATTTTGTTTATCTATGGTTCCTTTAAGGTTCTGATACTATCAGTCTTGAAGTTATTCTGAAAGCTCAGTTTTTGTGTGATTTTACATTCCATATCTTGTTATTTGGTATTGTTTGGGAAAGATGCATTAGGAGAATGGTAACTTGGTACCATTGTCTGCAGCTACCTAGAATTTCTCCTTTCAATTTTTGTAGCACCTCTAACTGCTTTTTTCAAATGTTGGCTTTGAAAGTTTGGAGAGGGCAGGAACCATGTCTATCTTGTTTTGGTTTATCACATTTGCCTAGTACAGGTACAATTACTGTAGAATCAAAAGAATACTGGACTTCAGTCTAATGTAATGAATATTCGACTCTGAAGACATGTGTTTAGATACTTAGCCTATTTAGGCCTTAGATTATTTATCCATAGCAAAAGATCTCACAAGATTATTATGGAAAGCTGGATGTGGTGATGCACACCTGTAAGCCCAGCAACTTAGGAGGCTGAGGCAGGAGGATAACAAGTTGGTGAGTCCAGCCTCAGCAGCTTACTGATACCCTGTCTCAAAAGATAAAATTAAAGATAAAAATAAAAAAAGATTATTATACAAAAAGATCAAAGACAAAAAATACCTACTGATGCTAGTTAATACTTACTCAACACACACACTAACATACACACATTAAACTCCACAGTATCCTATACAGCTTGCTCTCTTATTTGGTAATGACACTAGACCTTAATATTTGTAAATTTTTACAAAAAAAATGAATCTACCATCATCATTTTGTTATAAATATAAGTATCCCATGTCTCATTTGTTAAGATCTGGCTTAAGAAAACTCTCTTTGCATCTTCTTAACTTTATTAAAAGATATAGAACACAAATTAAAATATTAGTTCATATTTTTCACATGGGTAGGTAGTCTGTATTCATAGTTTATGTTAATACAAAAAGAGATAGTACAATGAAAGCCTACTTTTCCCTTGAAAATTTAGAAATTATAATAATCCTAATCATAGTGACAATAACAATAATACATTGCTGTGTTTTGAATATGGTTTAATTTGCTTGGACTTCAATGCAACAATCTTGAGTGGTGGGCTCTAGCAGGAGGAGTTTGGACCATGGAGACAGAGCCCTCACAAACAAATGAATAGTTTTCTGGTATGAGTTCTCATTCTCATGAGATTGGATTAATTACCATGAGAAGAGATTGGTATAAAGCAAATTTGGCCTCCTTGGCTATCTCTCTTACTTCTCATCCACATGTGCCACTTGCCTTTGTATTTTTTGCCATGAGTTGAAGCACCATGAGGCCCTCACCAGAAGCCAAACAGATGCTGGCACCATGCTCTTGGACACCCCATTCTTCAGAACCAAGAAAACAAATAAACCTCTTTTCTTTATAAATTATCTAGTTTCGGGTATTCTGTTATAACAATAGAAAACAGACTAAGAAATTCATACTAAGCGTTTACTAAATGCCAGCCACCATTTTAAATACTTTCTTTTTGGTATCAGGGATTAAATCCTGGGGTGCTTAACCACTGAGCCACATCTCCAGCCCTTTGTTATTTTTATTTTGAGACAGGGTCTCACTAAAGTGGTTAGGGCCTTGCTAATTTGCTGAGGCTGGCTTTGAACTTGGGATCCTCCTGCCTCAGCCTCCCAAGCTGCTAGGATTACTGTGCCTGGACACATTTTAAATACTTTCAAGTTATTTAATCATTTAATATTTACAAAACTCCTACGAGGTAGGTTCTAAACTACAAAAGAAGGGTCAACGGTCAAAGGAAGAGGATTAGAGGAGAATGAAGAAGAGCAGACATTGGTGCAAGCTGGGGGACCTATAGTCTTAGGTAATAGTTAAATTTTTGAATCATCCCATCCTCAAGGGAGAGCCTAGCACTTTTTACTGTGATGTCTAAAATGCATAGCTTCAAGGCAGTCAATTAAGATGCTCTTATTTTTCACAGCAGTTCTCTTTAAGATTCTTTGACTTGGAAAACAAATGAAGCAAAATGAAGTTAATGACTCTTTCAAGTCTTTCCATCAAAGCCTCTCAAATTATATCCATTGTATCAGTGCAATAAAAAAGGCCCCATTAAGAAAAAAATAAGTTGTTCTGAACACAGTGATGAAGGAAAAGAGGAAGAAGAAGTTTGAACTAAATGAAATTCTAACATTGGCACACTGTTGCTGCCAGACACAGATAATAATGAGAGCTACAGAAAATGAAGGGATTGGCATTGGGAGGGGGCATCACCATTTAAATTTCTTCCCCTGGACACCTTCCTTCTTGTAGTCCAGGTGTAATCAGAGCATAAACAACAACAACCACAACAGCTGCATGAGAAAATCAATCCTCCATCTATATTATTAAATTTAGGAAAACAATGAGAGGATCTGGACATCCCCTAGAACCCTTGACATATGTGACTTTTGTGTTATTGGCTATAAATAGCAAATCAAATCCTTGGTTTTCTTGTATCCTTATACAATAGGTTCCCCTTTTGACTTTCTCAAAGATCATTAAGTTTCAAATCCCACACTGAGCTGGGAACATAATTATTAAGAAAAAATAAACCTCAAACAGATTGAATTACTCAAAAATACACAAAAGAGTCTTGAAGTCTTCTATTCACTTGAAAAAGTGAAAAGAAAAGCCTTTGTCAGCTAAACTTTAATCAAGACATGTAAAATTTAGCCTTTGGTCTGAAATATCTTGGCTATACTAGGGTCCACTTCAGTCATTGAAAAACCATAAAGACATGTTAGGAAGTTAATCTGAATATTATCAAAATCTTACAAAATAACCAGAATATCAGGCAAGTATTTTATGTATCAGAATAAAAAATTGAAAAATAGATGATTTTTTTTAGTTATACTGAATCCATTTTAGAGGTGGTCAGGGAAAACAGGGAAAGAAAGGGTTCCTAGAAATTATCCCAGATGAGGCAAGCAGAGAGGGAGACATGCCCATCTTTTGATATGTCTTGAAAGGGGTGAAATGGAGAGAGTTGTATTTTTCTTTTTCTTATTCCACCAGGTTACATTAATTGGATTCCGTGATTTAAAATCAAAACCTTTGATTAGCTACAGATTAGTCTCATCTCCTCACTTCCTGAGCATGCTTTGAACTGCTTGTAAATAACAGTTCTTCATGATGGCAAAAAAAAAGACAGTTAAAACCCTCCATGTGCCAGGTATATGGTGGTACAATCCTGTAATTCCAGTCATTTGGGAGGCTGAGGCAGGAGAATTGCAAGTAGGAGGCCAGCCTCAAGAATTTAGCGAGGCCCTTAAGAAACTTAGCAAGACTCTGTTTCAAAATAAAAAAAATAAAAGGGCTGGGGAAATAGCTCCATGATAAAGTGCTCCAAGGTTCAATCCTCAGTGTCAAAAACAAAAACAAAAACAAAAAATCCTCCTCCCCCTGCTTCAGAGCATCAAGTCATGGTTGTGAAACCTGCAGTGGCCATCGGATTTACAAAGGTCCCACTAATTCAGCTTGCCCTCTAGATGCCTTTAATCAGAAGAAAAGATGAAGAAATAAAGGATTTAGATGGCTGTAAGATAGTTCTTTAACCTAATAAACAAGATGGATTAGATTTAGAGGAGTTTAAATGTCCAAAATATGAACAAGAATGAGATTGAAAAATAGCATTCATTTTGCATGTTCCATATGGTGGTCACAATGAAGATACTTCTTTTTCAGTAATATTGGGACAGCTGGATATTTGACTCATTACTCCTGTCCTTTTGTTCTGACTTTTAGGCAATATTTGTTTGTAGCCAAATTCAAAGAGCAGACTGCAATAGGAACAAGACTCATTTGTGGGCAATACCTCTGAGAGGAAAACTTAAATTCCCCAGTCAGAAAAAAAAAAAAAGCATTCACTGAGGGATGTATCATATAGAAAAGTGATGAGAAACTCAATCCATACCTGGAGTTTGGTGAAGGTCACTTCAGGATAATGATGAGGGAAATGAAGCTGTGTATTTGTGAACCAAATTAATACACAAATCCGTAAAACATGCAGGCTAACCACAAGATGAATGCATAGCCTTCTTTCCACCAGATTATAGTTTTTAACCTCCTGGAAGGATTACCTTTCTGAGTGCTGACTCCAAGGAAGGCTACCCCCTGGTGGGTTGTCCCTGACAGGTATAAATGTTACCTTTTATCATCTATTGTCCACCAATGACAAAAGGAAACTCATTAAATATAATTTCCAGGCTCTTAGAGTTAAGGTTTCCTCAGTGGCCTGAGAATTGCTTGCAGGTTTGGTATGGTGCCAACTATTTGTTGAATCTGGGCAATGATCCTGCACTCATATAAATTCTAGAGTTAATGGTGAAATAATAGAGTCACAACTGGTGGGAAGCATATTTTTCTCTCCTGAAGAATGAAGGCCCTGCAGATGTGTGGTGAATGCATCAGTGTTTCCTGCCATTGTGAATTCTCCTAAAGCCTCCTCTTAAATCCACAGTGCCTCCCAAAGCATTTCAAGTTTGTGGCATTTTCCATTATTCTTAAATATAGCATTTTCAAGCCTTATTTACTTAAAGCTTCAGTGTACATTTGTGAAGGAATTTCTTGGCATGTTATTTCAAGTGATGTCATTAGTTTCTCTGTATGATTAAATGCTCCCAGATGGCTTTATGTCAACCACATACAAAATATCCCACTGTCCACCTCTCTGAATGGCAAAATTGATTTTGTTTATTTTTATGGCATTTCTATTCTTACCCTTCTGGTGATGTCTGCCAGCTAAACAATTAACTGGAATTGGACAATAGTTTATTTACTCTCATTTGCTTACTATACAAGGCATACATTATTATTTTCTGCTCTGGTCTAACCAGTATTGAATCCATCAGGTGCCTATTGGCAGTACCTGGTACATAGCAGATGACCAATTAAAATTTACTAGATGAATTCATGAGTGGATTAATCTCATATGTACACAGTTTGTCTTACTATTTGGATCTCTGGCTTGCGTTGCTATGCACAGTGGAAAGGTGTTTACAGGAAAAATATTTTTCCTCTTCTGTATTCTCAAAATACTTCTGATCACTAAAATGTGTGAAAGTTTCTCACACCAGCTCTCTAACACCAGCTTAGTGTTCTATAATTCAGCTCAATTCTGGAATAACTAGAGTTAGTGAAGACCCCATAAGATTAAGGGCTGAGCCCATAAAACTGATCCCATTTCAGATGCCAATCAGAAGTATTAGGTTCCCAGGTTACCCACAATTTCTGTTGGACTTAACTATAAATCACAAGGTTCCTATGACCCCCTTCTTGGGTTTGATAATTTACTAAATGGATCACAGAACTTAGGAAAATATTTTACTTATATTTATCCATTTATTATGAAAAATAGTACAAAGGATACAGATGAACCACAAGATAAAGAGGTACATAGGGTAAAGTTCAAAAGTTTCCCAAACACAGGAGCCTCTGTACCCATGGAATTGAGGTGTGCTACCTTCCTGTCATGTGAATTTGTTCTCTAATCCAGAAGTTCTCTGAATCCCATAGATCAGGATTTTTTATTGGCCATGTTAGGGATGGAACCCAGTAACCCACACATGCTAAACGCATGCTCTACCATGCAGCTACACCCTCAGCCCCAGATCAGGGTTTTGTATGAAGACTTCATTATGGAGGCAAGACCAATTATGATCTCATCTCCAGCTTATCTCCCCTTCCTGAAGGATGGAACATAGAGCTAAAAGTTCTAAGTTACTAATCATGGCTTATTCTTTCTGGGGACTAGTCCCCAGAAAGGGGACTCATTAGAATAAAAGATGCTCCTATCACCCAGGATATTTCAAAGACTTAGGAGCTGTGTGAGGAACCAAGGCCAAAGACCAAATAGTAGAACAAAAAGAAGTACATCAAGAACCCCTATTTTTTAGATGTTTATTTCTGATTGTTTATGAGCTCTGTGCCAGGAACCAGGGACAAAAATCAAAATATATATATTTCTTATTATAAACCACAATATCACAACAGACAATTTCAACAATTGTTCCAATGGATAACTTTGGGAAATTCATTAGCATGGAAGATCTAGAAATAGGACTTGTTCCAACTTTATCAAGGCACAGACAGCCCTTGCTGATTTAATTGCCTGCCATGCAAATGAAGCTTTAGAAGTGAAAGTCGCTGCTTGCTATATGAGCTTAGAGCTGGACTGTGACCTTGAAATTGTATACTATATTGATGAGCATGGGCAAGAATTCTCATCACCACTTCCCCCAGGGTACTGGTGCTTGCATTATTCCTGGAAGTAAGTAGACTATTTAAAAGCGCATATTTGTAGAACATTTCATTGTAACTATGTTCCTTTACAGACAGGTAGTTTCTTTGGAAGTGTCTAATGTACATAATCCTCTTTATGAATTACAAACAATTACTGGTTCCCATGCTTGAATGGTTTTATCTGCTTCGGTCCAATTAAATTTGGTAGGATAAATATTTGAGAGGGCGAGGTGTGTGGTTTCACAGGTAAATCTGTGAACATTGCTTCTTACTAAGTTCATTGTGTATAAGCTGCTTTTTGTGTTAACAGCATTCAAAGTGCTTCCCTGAGCCTTCATCAAATAAATGTCACTCTTTGTATTAAGCCTTCCAACCTTTCTTTTTGGAAGTTTACTGCCCGATTGTTTCTAAATAATGCATTTGACAGAAGGAGATAACCACAGAGACTTCCTCAAAGAGTATCACATATTTAGATACAGTTAACCAAAAAAGACCCCTATTCAGAAGGCTATACTTAGATACCAGCTGTTTGTTTTGATTTCTAATTCATAGTTACTCACTAAATGGATTTTTGCAACATGAGATGGAGGAGGATTTCTTTTGGTGATACAGTTTCTGTATATTAGGTTTTCTCTTTGAGATGAAGAAGTTGAAATTAAATGTTTTCAATGACAATGAGGTTTTTTTTTTTTAATTAAACTCAGCCACTTTTGGCCCTTTCTCTGCTCAGAGAATGGCCACTATTTCTTAGCATTACAAAAGTCTAATGTTGTATTTTAATATTATCATGAAATCGAATGATATTTTTGAAACATTTTCATGTATTTGCATATTCTACAACTAGACTTTAGGGATTTCTTGCCTATTAGAGCACCCAGTTTCAGTGTTTCCGAAGAAGAGTTCATGCACCCACCAGGAGAAGTCGGTCATGTCTCAGCATCCTGAGTCATATTAAATTTTTACTCGCATCCTTAGGAAAACAATAAGCTGAAAAAGTCAAGCTTTGGAGAAAGAAAGAATTTTCATAAATTCATTTAGGATATCAAAGATCAAGCATGGGAAGCTCTTAGTAGATATTTCCAGTGTTAACTAATATCCTACTGTGTTTCTTGAAGTTTGTAAGGCCATGCATTCTCCTTCTGGCTAATGGACCATTGTTAGAGTCTGTAAACAAGTCAAAATAACACCTGGCATTTTGCCAGGGGAATGTTAAGAGTTCCAAACAAGTCTGGATGGTGCCTGNGGTTATTTTGCTGCAGCCAGCCGGACTGCGGCAGACCATGATAAGAAATTATGAGTCTCTCTTCTGGTTCATCAGTGAAATGTCTCTATTCAATCTTTCCTTTCAGTGGTGAGCCTGGAATAGTACATTAAAATGGCAGAGCTGTGAGATTGAAACAGACTGCTTTGTTAGATCATCTCAGGGAAGATGGTTGCACTGGTGGGTCACCTGACCTACAACAGACTTTATGTGGTAAAGAAATAAACTTCATGTATCAACCTCCCAAGATCTGGAAGCTGCTTATTATTACCATCTCATAACTCAATCCAATTTGGCCTAGAACAGGCTCAGATTTCTGTATTTATTCCATGAGATTAAGATGATACTTCTTTCGTTGTATGAAAGCCAGGACATGAGTTTTAATACTCCATGATAGGAGGAAGAAAAAGCACTCCTTCTGAATGAATGGACTGTGGGACAAAGAAAGAAGACCAATGGAGATCCAGAAAGGCAGGTGCTATGGTCTGAATGCTTATATTACTCCAAAATTCATATGTTAAAACCTAATCTCCAACACAATAGTATTAATAGTGGGGTCTTGGGGAATTGATTAGATCATGAGGACTTTGCCCTCAGAATGGGACTACTGCCCTCATAAAATAGGATTGACAGATCCTGTTTTCCCCTTCTGCCATGTGAGATGTAGTGAGAAAGTGGCATATTTGAAGTAGAAAGCAAATACCACACATTGAATTTGCTGGTACCTTGACCCTGGACATCCTAAGTTGTAGAGCAACTAATGTTGTTGCTTATGAATTACATAGTGTCTTGTTATAGCAACCCAAACAGACTAAGAGGGAAGGCATGGGTGAGGGCTTTTGTTCCACCATCTCTCAGTATTGGAAGTGGGACAGTGGGACTATGGGTATTTAGATTCTTCCAAATTCACCTTGTCCATTTTATTAACTATTTTTCATTATCTAGGTTTAATATTATCATTTAGCACTGGGTACAGTGGCACATGCCTATAATCCTGGTGGCTCAGGAGGCTGAAGCAGGAGGATCACAAGTTCAAAGCCATCCTCAGCAACTTAGCAAAGCCCTAAGCAACTCAGTGAGACCCTGTCAATCCCTGGGTTCAATCCCTGGTACCAAATAAACCAATAAATAAATAATACTATCATTCAACAAACTAAGCTTATTCCACCCTTGTGAAAATTTTGTTGTTGCCCTTATGTAATTCGGTTTCATTTCCCTGTTTGTTTTTAGGGTCATATAGCACTCATTTGGTATTCACTACAGAGTCAGGATTCAACGGAATAGAAGCATTGCCATCCAAAACTGACCTCAGAAGATAAATGATTTCCTTGGATAAAATGCAGATAGTCAGCGCATGTCCAAACTCCCTGTACTTCCTCTGCCAGCTTTGGTGTCTCTGACCAAGAAAACATTTTCCATTTTTCTCTCTTCTGAATGCATTTGCAAAATGTTCTACTGTATCAGCAAATTCCCTTGCATTCTTAATATTCTCAATGTTACTTGGGCAAGATTTACTCTTCTATTATTATGATGCTCTCCCAGAATGGCTTACAAGTGCTGTTTTCCAAATTGCATTGACTTGGCCTTTACTACTGTGTTGATACACTTATAAGCACACGCTTGTAAGTTGCTTGCTGTTGGTGATCTCAACGAAGTTCTGATTAAGTCTGTCAGTCTCATCCACATCTCATAGAAGCTGATGCTTTGCCTCCTCCAATTGCAGTTTCAGTTGTTTAACCCATTGTCATACATCATCTTTATTTATCACCACCTAAGCTGGCAGTGAAATTGGTGGTAATTACTCTGTCCTGAATTGCCACAAAATTTCTTTGATCTCATTTAATAATATGCTTTATTTTAGCTATAAGTCCCACATAGCTTTAATATAATCTTGTATAAATCAGCACAAAGCAGGACTGTCATTGATACACAAAGATGAAGTCAGGAGGTTTAAAGATTTGCTTCTTGATTTCATCTTAAAAGGTACTTTTCTTTCTAATACTTAATAGATGAAAATAAATACCTGTAGCTAGAGTGATGTGAATGTGGCTGAGAAGATTTGAAAAAATACTTCAGTCCAAATAACTAGGTACCTTTTCAAGGAGGCAAGGCAGAAATTATTTTGTAACCTAAAAATCTGAAATTGGAACAATTGCATTATATTCAATTTGAATAGATAGGAGTAGATGGACCTAGAAAGGAGGAGTGAAAAATTGTATCTAAAGAGGGTGACATACTGGGCTTTAGAGACATAATTATGTGTGTGTGTGGTGTTGCTGGGGATGAAACTCTGGGCCTCCCACATGCTAAGCAAGCATTCTACCACTGAGCCCTAGCCCCAGCCTGGGACATACTCATATTACAATCAACAAATATATTCTGATATACTGTGCCTGCCTGCTCTATTAGAATAGATTTCCACGGACATAACTATCTATCTCTTTTGGCTCTAAGTTCATGCTGACCATGAAAATTTCAAATTATTATTTTGGTTTCTCTGAGACCTTGATACAGGGTAGGAAATGCACTGGACCATGGAGATGAGTATTTGAATTATGGGTAGAGTGACCATATATTCTGTTTTGTCCTGGAGAGTCACAATTTGCATCTCTTACCTCAGCTTAAGATTCCCATTTTTCAATCTTAAAGTGTCAGTTTGGACAATAAATTATATGGTCATTCTAGTTTGTGGGAAACTCTTTTGCAAAAATTATTTGAATGCAATTTATACACTAGTATCTTACAAGTTTGGTTAGATGTAGTCTGTCCCTGAGACCTCGATCAGCACAAAATAGATTGACAAGTTAATTTGATAGATCTGTAAATATTACTAACAGATATCAACCTACAGATTCTACCAAGATGGTGCCATCCTGTGAAATCCTGTCTAACCTCTTTTTAGACATCTCTAACTCATTTCTAAGTTTTCTCTATGAGAAATTTTAGTGAGTTTGCTTATAGATTTTTCTGCTAGATTGCACTTAACTTTCTAGGCAATTATCTTTTAAATTGTCATAAGAGATTAGAATTTTAAGATGTGATATTCTTAAAACTAATTGCAGCTCTCATGAAGGGTCTCAAAGATATTTGGAATCAATATGAATAGTTAAGGTCACTATCTATCAGTCCCCACACATACTGAGGTTAGTTCAGGGTGCTTGAAGAATGAAGACTGTAAGAATTTCAATTCAGAGAACTGCCATATAGGTAATGGCAGCAATAAGAATAGAATGTTGCAGGAGGCTGGGGTTGTGGCTCAGTGGCAGAGTGCTTGCCTAGCACGTGTGAGGCACTGGGTTCAATCCTCAGCACCTCATAAAAATAAATAAATAAATTAAAGGCATTGTGTCCATATACAACTAAAAGTATGTCTTAAAAAGAATAGAATGTGCAGCAAAAGCTACCAGTTGAAGAAAGATACTACTACCCTAAAAATAGTTGTCCCATTGTTAATACTTTGGATGCCTAAGATATAAATTGTTGTCCTGATGATTCTAAGAAGCTATCTTAGTAGACTTCATATGGACTCATGTACGCAGCAATTTCCAAAGGAAAGCAGGATCATGACCCAAGTAGGAACTGGCTCATGAGTGGCCTGTGGCATCTGTTTTCTTTACTGCCAGTGTTTTTGATATTCTTTGCTGTGAAGGTAGATATGAATAATACATTAATATTTCTGATTATTACCATGTGGATATTTTCTTGAGGGACCTGTCACACCAATAATAATACAGAATAAAATAAGACAGTAGAAGTTCATTATTGTAGAGGGCATATTTTGAAGTTCTATTTGGGACTATCCCATGGAGACAGTGTAGAAAAAAGGAGAAGGAGAGCTCATCCTGTATCTTAGGGATTGTTGTCAAAGATGTTTTCTGTTTGTGAAAATAGTGGTCAATATTTGCTTATAAGTGGGATGGCCTTATCCTTTTAAGTGTTAGCGTTTTTTTGGTCTTGTATGTCTAATTTACTCAGAATTTTTTTACCTCTATACATTCAAAGAAAATCTATTCATTATAATTGTACAAAGGGGTTTTACCCATTAATACTGTTGAATACTTCCTCTCTTTAATTATGATGAAATGATTCCTCTTAACTGGGACAACATAGGTGATCATGGTGATGGGCATGTTTGTGATCTGTGATTTTAAATAATGGGAGAGGGGCTGGGAATATAGCTCTGTTGGTAGAGTGCTTGTCTCACATGTACAAGGCCCTGGGTTCAATCCCCAGCAATAATAATAATAATAATAATAATAATAGGAGAATGAGAATCAGTTTGTTTACCTCAACTGCTGGCCTATGAAATGGAATACCTATAAATATCCTTTTCACCCCTCAAGGAGGCCTGCTGACTTTTCTGTATTTGATAGTACCAAGCTGGACTTCTAACCTCCTGTATCTATTGTTATGCAAATGAATGCCATTAGTCAGGAAGAAACAAGGTGAAGAGTCTGATACTTAAAATGTTGTTCTTTGACCCACTTGAATCAAAGTGTGGAATATGATATGTCAAGAAATTTGTAATGTTTTGAACAACCAACAATAAAAAATTAAAATGTTGTTCTTTGGCTGAGGCTGTAGCTCAGTGGCAAAGCACTTCCCTAACATGTGTGAGGCAGAGGATTCTATCCTTAGCACCACATAAAAATGAAACAAATAAAATAAAGGCATGCTGTCCATCTACAAGTACAAAAAATTTTTAAAAATGTTGTTCTGTAGATGATATAGTTACATCTACTTGATTTTTTGTGTGTCTGGTGCTAGGGATGGAACTCAGGACCTTGTCCATGCTAGGCAAGCACTCTATCACTGAGCCACATCCCCAACCCTTTTAAAATTTTATTTTGAGATAGGGTTGGAACTTGTGACCCTCCTGCTTCAGCTTCCTAAGTCACTGGTGTACATCACTTCACTTCAATTGAATTGTATCAAATATTTGTCTGTTTTACCTTGCTTTACTTTTTTCTTTCCCCTTTTATTTCCTTTTTATTTGACCAAAACCACCATTACTGGAAATCAGGAAAAATGACTTTAAATGATTCCTTAAATGATATAATAAATGATATAAGCATAATCAGTAAGTCAAATAAATAATGCTGCTACAGATCCTATTTATTTTGAAGTTCAACACTTGTTGATATTTTTTCCTGAAAAAATATTTTTACATTTTTGTAAAAATTAACTTTAAGGCTGGGGATACAGCTCAATGGTAGAGCACTTTCCTAGCATGTGTGAGGCCTTGAGTTCAGTCCCCAGTACTGCAAATAGCTTTTATTTCTAATTTTAAAAGATATATTCCTAGAGTACAATAAAGCATTAAAAATTTTATGATTAAAAAGGCAATACTATCAGTACAACAACTCTATGGAGATATAGTTGATTAATCCCTAAATCCAGAAATCCCAAGAGACTTTAAAACTGCTAAAATTAAAATAATTAGTAAAGGCCTGGATACAGAAGAAATACATAATAATTAATATCTTTTATTTACATTGTCCGTAACAATTTTAATATGTAAATATGTAAGTTGCCTAGTATTGTTGCCAAAAGCTCAATCCTTGTCCCCAATGCCAATCCAATAATGAGTGCACAGTTTTGAGAAAAAGGAAAAAGAAGGTTTATTGCTTTGCTAGCAATAAACACAGGGGACTCCTGTCCCAAAGAGTGTGATTCTGCCCATCAGCAGGAACAGGGGGCTTTTAATGAGGTGATTCAAAGGCTACATTCCCTGTGTTCCCCATTGGAGATGTAATTCACTTGTTAATTTGGGAGATAGTTATTTTTGAGATTTTCTAGTAGCATCCCCCAAATCTGGATTAGTTCATTCCTATGGTGGGTGGGTGAGTACTCAAGGACAGATAACTCTGTATAGAATGGACAAGAAAGGTAATCCTGTTTCCCCTAAAATTAGGGACCAGGAGAGATTAGGGAGGAGCAGAGAGAGAAGAAGAGAAAGAAATATGCCCCTTTTAAAATTAAATTGCAGTATCAGAGCAGCAAGGGCTATATTCAAAGCATAAAGTGGACTGCTGTTATGTTAAGACACATAAGTAGAAAGGTATAGAAACCATAGGAAGCAGGGTGTGGTGGCACACACCTGTAATCCCAGTGGCTCAGGAAGCTGAGGCAGGAGGATAGATAGCAAGTTCAAGGTCTCAGAAATTTAGTAAAGCTCTAAGCAACTCAGCAAGACCCTGTCTCTAAACAAAAGTAAAAAAGGGCTGGGGATGTAGCTTAGTAGTTAAGCACCCTGGTCCCAAACAAAAAAATATTTTTTATGGTTTATTTAAAAATAAACCATATGAAGACACATAAATATCATAGTAAATAATAAAAATCAATAATACTTAAAGGGAAGACACACTGTAGTTGTTTTGTTTAAAAATGTAAATGGTTTTCTAATTAAAGAAGAGCATTATTGAACTTCTAATCTGTATCCCTTTATGTGAATTTGATAAAAAACATAAATAAAATCAGCATACTATAGTGATGAAGCCACTTCAATATTTTCAGCAAAATTAATAATTGCCAAGCTATGGAATCTACCCAGATGCCTGTCAATAGATGAATTAATCAAGAAAATGTGGTATATATACTCAGACATAAAGAAGAATGAAATAATGGCATTTGCTGTTAAATGGATGGAACTGGAGAACATCATGCTAAGTGAAATAAGCCAGACTCCAAAAATCAAGGTTTGAATGTTTTCTCTCATATGTGGAAACTGGAGCAAAATAAAGGAAAAAAAGTGGTGAGTGGGGGTGGGATTTGATATCATAAATATATAAGGAAGATCAGTTGAGTGGAAATAGAATGGGTGGGAGGGAGGAAGGAAGGGAAAAAGTAGGAAATGTAGAATGAATTTAACAAAATCATGTTATGTGTATATATAAATGCACCAAAGGGATTTTCACCTTTATGTATATGTAAAAAGTCTCAATCAAAATATATAAACAAACAAACAAATAAATAAAAGATGAAAGGAAGATCAGTAGAGGAAGGTGAATAGGGAAGAGGAGGAGGAGAGGAAAAGGAGGTGGGAATGTAAATTGAAATCAAATTACGTGCATATACGATTTTGTCAAAATGAACCCAACTCCTATGTATAACTATAAAGCTCTAATAAAAAATTTTAAAAATAAAAATAATTTTATAAGTTATATGCAAGAATAATAAGCAAAGACTTGTCAACAAATTATGAAAAATAAAAAGTGGCTGGGGAAATTTGCCTTACTACCAGAGATCTGTAAATCTACTATACTTGAAATGGTATTGAAATAACCCAGTGATAAGGGTGGGGTGCAGCTTGGTGGTAGAGTGTGTGCTTAGGATGCATGAGTTCCTGGATTCAATTTGCAGCACAAGTTATAAGAGGTGTGCACACGAGGCAGAAAGAGAGAAACAGTGTGAAATGACCCCAGAATAAACATATCAGTAAAATAGAATAAAAAGTTAAGAAATTGATCAAAATGAAGGGAAAATTTTATATAGACCAACCATTTTATTCCATCTTTATGGAAAACGGAAAGTTTATCCTTGTTGAGGTGGTCGCATTACTAAATTTCCATCTGATGGGAAAAGGCTAGATACTTACTGCACCTAATATATAAAAATGAACTCAGATTAATTCAAAATTTTAATTCTATGAACAAGTGTTAGACTTGGAAGAATATTTGCCTAATATCATAGAGAGAATGGAAATCATTCTAAAGAAGATAGGAATTTAGAATTTATAATGGAAAAAAACAGGAATATTTTAAAACAGTATAAAATAAAAACAAAATGCAAAAATGAAAATATGGCAAGTCATTGTAAATGCAACCTAGAAAATGAAAATTAGAACAAAAATGAGGGCTGGGGATGTAGCTCAGTGGCAGAGTGCTTGCCTAGCAAGTGTGAGGCCCTGGGTTTGATCCCCAGCACTGCAAAAAACAAACAAGCAAAAAACCATTAATTTCACACCTTATCAGAATGCCAAAACATCATTTAGGACTTTAAATGTAAATGTCTTCATATTTGAACTGATATATCGGCCCTTCCTGGATATCAAGCCTACCATCATTCAGACTGGAAATACATCATCAACTCTCCTAGTTCTCAGGCTTTCAGATTCATACTGGAACTGCACTGTCACCTTTCCTGGGTCTCTAGCTTGCTGATTACAGCTCAGCCTCCATATCATATGAATCAATTCCTTATTATAAATCTCTTTCTATCTCTGTATGTCCTATTGGTTCTGCATCTCAAATGTTCTATAGCTATTAAAATGAGATAGACACCACATACAAAGATGTTGTGTCTGCCGAATACTAAAAAATAAATATTAAAAAATTCTCTCTCTCTCTCTCTCTCTCTCTCTTTAAAAAAAATGAGATAGAGCTGTATTTATTGATCTGAAAGATATCAGTAAGCTGTAGTATAATGTATATGGTATGATTTCACTAGTGTTAAAAAATTTTAAAAAGGTGTGTGTGTGTGTATGTGAGTATGTGAACAAGTGTACTTTCTCACTCTTATATTTAAGCAGGCAGGGTAAATAACTGTGAATGGATTCATACCAGGCGTGTACATACAGTTCCCAGGCTACTGGGGGAACAAGAGAATGGAGTAGAGAGATCATTAAACTTTCACTAGAATATTTGTAGCGTTTAACTGATTGTAGTAAGTTATGTTAATTTCATAGTTTTTGAGATAAAAATCACATGTCATAAAATTCAGCATGAGACTCTGGACTCAATCCACATCCCCCAAATTTACAGCTTTTACTATTTTATAGTGTACAATGCTGTGATTTCTAGTACATTCAGTGTTGTACAAGCATCAACAGTATCTAATTCTAAAAAATTTACACCATCACAGAAAGAAATCCTATACATCCCAGTTCCACACACCCCACATCCCCTGTTGACCATTGATCTCATGCATGCTAGGCAGGCACTCTACCACTAAGCTACACTCTCAGCCCTTTTTAATTTATTCTGAGACAGGGTTGTGTTAAGTTCCAGACTGGCCTGGAACTTGGTGATATTCCTGCCTCAGCATGCCAAGTAGCTGGGATTATAGGCATTGACTACTGTATCCAGTTGGAAATAGGATATGGCTAGTGATGCTGAACAGTTTTGTATGTGCTTATTTGCTGTGTAGATTTTCTTTTGTGAAAGGTCTGTTCAAAGGTTTTATTTAATTTGTATTGAGTTGTATTTTTATCATTTAAAATTTATATGCTTATGTATATAATATGACTGACAATAACATAAATTCAATTTTATTATTGAGAATGAACTACATCAAGAACAAAATAAAGTATCTTTTGGTTTAAAATGAAAGAAAGAAAGTAAGAAAGCAAGCAAGCAAGCAAGCAAGCAAGCAAGCAATTAAGGTCAGATGTGTGGGTCCTATTCCAATCTGACTTTTATCCTTATATGAATAGGGAGACACCAGAGGTGGGTGCAGAGAGCAAAGCTCATGAGAGTAAACAGAGAAGGTAGCTATCTGTAAGTGAAGGAGATAAGCCTCAGGAAAAACCAAATATGAAAATTCCAGCCTTCAGAACTGTGAGGTAATGTACTCCTTTTGTATAAGCCACTCAGTTTGTAGTATGTTCTTACGGCAGCCCAAGCAGACTACTATAATAATTAAGAGTGTAATTGCTGAGTCATATGGTAAGTCTATGTTTATATGTTTAATTTTGGGGGTTGGGTACTGGGGATTGAACCCAGGGGCCCTTAACCACTGAGCCATATCCCCAATCTTTTTAAAGAATTTATTTATTTTTGGTACTGGGGATTGAACTCAGGGGTACTCGACCACTGAGCCATATCTCCAGCCCTATTTTGTGTTTAATTTAGAGACAGGGTCTCACCGAGTTGCTTAGCTCCTTGTTGTTGCTGACGATGGCTTTGAACTTGTGATTCTTCTGTCTCAGCCTCCACAGCCACTGGGATTACAGGCGTGCGCCACCACTGTCCCAGGCTAATTTTTTAAATTTTGAGACAGGGTCTCGCTGAGTTGCTTAGGGTCTTGCTAAATTGCTGAGTCTGGCCTCAAACTTATGATCTTCCTGCATTCGCCTTCAAAGTTGCTGGGATTATAGCAGTGTGCCACCATCCCTGGCTTACTCTGCCATTTTTGCGAACATCACTCTTCTAATGAAAAATTTTATAAATGACACATGCTGCTGGTAGAAATGAAAACTGCATAGAATGTATGTGAATTTGAAGTGAAAAACAACTTAATTGCAATCTGCAGACATATCCATCCTTAATAGTTTGGCTTATATCATATATAAAAATTGATTTATATAAAACATATATATTGAAATATTTATCTCTCTATATCTTCTTTGCTACAAGTACTCTACCACATAGATGTACAGTAATTTTACTTCTTTCTTATTGATGGATACATGTATGATTTCTGTTTTTTTACTATCATATAAATATCATTACAAACACTTACATGTACCTCTTTGATAAACATGAGGGTTTTTTTTTGTTTTTGTTTTCGTTTTTTTTTTTTAACACAGGGGTGCCTTAGTACTGAGCTACATCTCTAGTCTTTTCGTGATCTTCCTATCTCAGTCTCCCATATCACTAGAATTACAGGTATACACTACCACACTGATGACATGAAATATCTTTGACAGATTGTTAGAACTGAATTGTTTAAAACCTATATTTAAATTTTAGTCTCTTCTGTCAAGTTAGTCTCAAAAATTTCTTTACCAATTCCATCCTCCCAACAATGTGATAGAAAACACATTTTTTGCCAATATGAAGTATTATTTTCATCTTAACAATATTTTTATCTGTTTAGGAAAAACAAATATATGTGAGTGTTTTGTTTTTCTGTTTTTGCATTTCTCTGGTTGAGTATTATTTAACAAATTTTTATGTACTTTTTAAAGTAATGGTAGCCAGTACTTATCCATCTTTCTCATTTTTAATTAAATAGTATTTTTAAATATCCTTTCTTTCTTTTTCTCTTTTTCTTTTTTTGGATTGAAACTGAGGCTTGAATATGCACTCTACTTCTGAGCTATGCCCTAGCTCCTCTTGATATTATTTCTTTCATATATGTGTGTCGTGTGTGTATATGCATATGAATATGTATAGCATGCAGGTATGTGTGTTTATGTGTATGTAGGCATATTTTTCCAGTGTGAGGATAAAGAAAATTTTGTACACTCAAGGAATTATAAAATGTGTAGCCCACAAATACCTTTAAAAAAGAAGTCTACTGTATCTGTACCTTTTCTTGAGACCAATATCTTCCTTTCCTGAAGTGTAGTTTTCCTTTTACCAAGCACAGCAGCAAAACTCATTTCTGTTTACATGTTTGCTGATGAATTATGTTACAGAATTTAATGTTAGTCTGGATTGAAAACTCCACACTGTTTGCACACGTGTGTATGCAGATTGTGGGACAGGGGCATGGAGAAAGGACATATATATATACATGTATATACATTTATATATATGTTATATATATATTTATATATATTATATATATATTTATTGCATTAAATTTTAATTGAAATACAGAGATAGTATATGGTAGAGGGGAACAACAAACAAAGAAAAGTTGAAAGGTCAACAAAATATGGAAAAGACAATCAAAGATAAACTATGCTAAAAATCTAACAAAAAATTGGGGAATGAGAATATATGGCAAGATTAGAGAAACATATAATCATAAAATTCCTCATACTAAAAGTAGACAAATTTATTTTCCTAATAAATAGTGAGAAACCCTGTGACTATGGTAAATGAGAGAGTTTTTCCAGTTTTTCAATTTTTAAAAACAATTTTTCATAATTGAGTTGTTTCTTACAACTTACTACTTTATAAAATAATTTTACAACTTAATTAACTAAACCACCTAATCCTCCACATTTACATATGCCAAAAATAAATTAAGGATGGATTAAAAAAAATTAAACCTAAAAAGCAGATGTGAAAGTTAAAGTGTATTTTTATAATCTTCAGTTGGAAAATATGGCTGTAAAACAGAAAAAAAAATGACTTCTTTTATCAAATGAAAATTAAAGAAAATTTCCATGCGCCCCTCAAAAAAACTTGAAACATTTATTATGTTACATATAATAGTATATAAAGGATTAATATAAAGAACATATAAAGATATTCTATAAAATAAAGTGAAAATCACAATGAACACAAAAATAAAAATAAAGGATAAGAAATATACATATTATACTATCATGCTGTGAGTCACATATATTCAAAAGAATAAAAATGTGAAATATTATTTACTCATCAATTAAGACCTAAGAATCAATAATATCAAGAGTTATCATATTTGAAAGTAAGATTTCCTTATCTTATATTCTTCAGGTGATTGTGCAAAATTGATAAAATTATTTTGGAGGACAATTTAGCAGTATCTAACCACATTTGGATGATTCCTGATATCTATCTTGAAAAAAACTCAACACATAAGTACACAAAGAGGCATATAGCAGTTAATTATGGCATTTTTATACAGGTTATGAAAAATTAGAAATAATCTGAATGACCATCAGTAAGATAATCCTCAAATAAATCATGGATATTCATGTTTTCAAATATATGCAGCTATTATAAAGAATGAAATAGATCTGTTTGCACTGACAGAGATCTCTAAAATATCTTGATAATGAAGAAACAAGTAGGAAATGACTCAGATAGTTAACCTCCCAAGATAAATATCTAAATTTCATATATGTAAATTAATTTTCTATAAAAGTAGACTATTGATGAAACTGTTCAAAGTGGTTACTGATCAGGAGTGGAATAAGGATAAGGAAGACTTTGCTCTATTTATTTCTGCTTTGTTTTAATTTTTTGCAATAATATTTTTATATTTGTGTACATTTAAAACACAACACTTTTTAAAGTAACTATAGCCAGTACTTATCTCAGTAACACTGGAAAACTATATTCTCAGTAAAACTTTATTTTCTCATTTGTTTTTGTCACTAATATTTTTTTCATTTCATCATTATTGACTCTTTCAAAAACATTCAAACAATTTACAAAGAAAATTTTTTAAATTAATACTATTTAAAAGACCTTTTAAGGGCTGGGTTTGTGGCTCAGTGGTAGAGTGCTCACCTAGCATGTGCGAGGTCCTGGGTTCGATCCTCAGCACCACATAAAAATAAATAAAAATAAAGATATTATGTTCAACTACAACTAAAAATAAATATTTAAAGAATGCTTTTTAAAATTCAATAAAATGTAATTATTCCTATTTTTGCTATAAAATTGTGTTTTTCATGTGTAGATTGGTACAATTCACATTTTTCTGTTGATAATATTAGTTCATAGAACTGGACTGGTCTAGGACTTAGAAAGCCTAAATTCTCATACACAGCCACTGACATACTAATTTTGGAAATTTCCTCACCTGCTCCGTTGTTATTCTATCTTTTACAGGGCATAGCCTAGGTAATCTCCAATTTCTGAAAACCTATGGTTCTATGATAATCTCAAAATCAAGCAAATGTAGTTGAAAGTGTTTGTTATGATTTTCACGTTCATAGATTCCATATTTTTGGAAGCCTTTCAAATTGAAGTATTTTGTCCTATTTTTTGCATGAGCAGACAAGTCATTACTATATATTTGGGGGAGAAGTTGTCACATTGATATAATCATCCTTATCAAAAAGGGCTTGAAAATTTGCTTTCTCAAAATAAAATACTGATAGATAAATAATGTAGGGAAAATGTATAGTAAGAATAGCATAGCTTAGAAGTCAGACAGGTATCTTGTGGAAGACTTTGAAAATTCTATTGAAAGGGTCTCAGCCTCATTATCCACACCTATATAGTGGCGTTAATACTATCTACTATCATATTCCTCTATTTTGAGTAATAGGTACCATTTGCTAAGCCCACACTATATGAATGGCAATGTATCAGGTACTTTATACAATATCTATTTTAATCCTCACAATAAATCTTAGCTGCAAAGGAAAGCTGAGTTACTGTATGACTCATTTATTGTAGGAGAATGGAGATCCACTGTGTATGTCTCTCAGGAATGATGCAAGTATTCACTTGTGTAATCATGGAGTTCTTTCTGTGAGATCTGAGTACAGTTTATTGCAATGTATCAGTTCTGGTAGCATAATAATGTCCCTTTAGTGCTAAATAATGTTCCTTCAGAACAAAATCTCATTCTTTTTGTTTTCTTTTGGAAACTCCCAATTAATAAATCATTATGAATAGTGTAGAAATTAATATTAGGTCATCTCCTAGTTTTCTTTTTATACCTTTACTGATAAGCATGTATGATAATGTCATTTTTCTTTGTAAATATTTCCACTGCTTCTACATGCTATGACCTTTCGATATTTGTCAGCCATCATTCCAGGAGAGATGTGAGCCAGTTTGCTTTCTCTTTCTCCTCTACAACATTAGCCCATTCAAGGCTCTTGCTTACAGGTGGATTCATTGATGTATAGAAGAAACTATTTCATGTAATACTTCCAAAACTATATAAACTTTTCAATTCAAGTAAAATTGATTTATAAATGCAAGTCTATTCTGAACAAAGCATCTATAGGAGTTTTAAAAATTGAATGAGACAAGCACCTTCTCAAGTTGTCTAGAGGAAAAAGCATATACATTCAGCTAAGAAAAAATTTAAAATCAATTGTTCAGAGGAAAGACAAACAAAAATTTCTAGAAAGAAAGGAAATATATGAGTTGTGATGTGGAGTGAAATTTTAGGAGGGAGCCCTCATGGGATAGAAGCATGTTAGCAATCACATTTACTCTAATTTCAACACTATACCAGTGCTCACCGGACTGCCTACAATTAGCTCATTGTTTACAATATTTTCCCTTGCATATGGTAGATGGGAATGGTATATATTTTCTTCAAACAGGGCATTAGAATTGAGGCATATGTTATCGACTACCCACTCAAAAGCTTATTCTCCTTTCTTGCTAAGGAAACCCAGCTTTGGGTAAAAATATATCCAGGAGAAGCAACAAGATTGAGGATGAAAGGCATCACAGTGAGAAAAACAGAATATAAAGGAAATAAGAACTTGGGTCCTCAGGACATCATTAAAATGCTGAGCCACCTCTGAGACCAACCACTTCAGGACTTTTTATTAAGTAAACAAAACTGTATTTGTGCTTTAAGATATTTAGTTATCTGCTTCCTGCAGCTAAAAATATTTGTAATTAATACAGGTGTGGTGTGTATGTTGAGTGTTAAAATGAACATTATAAAATATTCTCCACTTATTGAAAGACTAAGCAAGTAAACAAAAATCTCTTTATCTACATGATATAAATACTGTTTTTATTGAAAAATCATTGAAATTCCAAAAGCACATATCGAAATAAATGGAGAGAGCCTATAGGCTGATTACATGGATTGGAAGCAGAACAGTTATATGTCTCTATTCAGTCATCTTAAATACACACACACACACACACACACATACACATTGTGTATTTACAATGATTTTTCACAATTCCATATATCTGTAATATTAAGACCCAAAATTAGATGT
The DNA here is from genome assembly GCF_001458135.2 of Marmota marmota marmota. Lineage (NCBI taxonomy): Eukaryota > Metazoa > Chordata > Mammalia > Rodentia > Sciuridae > Marmota > Marmota marmota. The sequence continues at coordinate 30,250,648 of NW_026000249.1, forward strand.
AGAACACTTCTATTTCTATTTGAGAAAGTTCTCTTAAAAGACAACCACTAATCTGACTTATACTGCCATACATTAGTTTAAAGTGTAATAGGACAGTCTAAATGGAATAATATAATTTGTATTCTTTTATGTCTGGATTCTTTTGCTCAACATGTCTATGATCCAACCATATTTTATATTTACTAGTAGTTTATTCACTTTTATTGTTGATTAATATTCCATCATGTGACTATATCACAGCATACTTATAATTTTTTTTGTTGAAGCATGTTTGATGTTCTTCTAAGTGCCAGTGATTAAGAATAAACATGTTATATGGGGCTGGGGCTGGGGCTGGGGCTCAGCAGTAGCACACTTGCCTTGCATGAGTGTGGCACTGGGTTCTATTCTCAGGAGCACATATAAATTTAAAAAAAATAAAGGTCCATCAACAACTAAAAAAGAAAAATTAAAATTAAAATTAAAAAAAGAATAAAGATGTTATGAATATGTTTAAAATTTACGTTTTAAATAGACAAATAAAAAGCATGTATACTCATTATGTACAACATGGTGTTTTGAAATATGTATACATTGTAGAATGGCTTAAAGTAATTAACATATGCATTATCTCACATACTTTTAATTTATGTAGTGAGAACACTTTAAATATATTCTCAGTGATTTTTCATAGTGCATTGTTAATTAACTACAATCATCCTGTTTTACAAAAGATCTCTTGAACTTATTACCTATCTAACTCAAACGTTTTGCCTTTTGACTAACATCTCCACACATAAACACACCCACCCAAACTCTGGTAATTACCATTCTACTCTCTATTTCCATGAGTTCAACTTTTAGATTACATATGTGGTGTTTCTGTGCTTGGCTTACTTGACATGATGTCCTCCAGGTTCATCTGTGTTGTTGTATATGATAGGATTTCCTTCCTTTTCAAAGTTAAATAATATTCCATTATGTGTATGTATATGACAATTTCTTTGCCCATTTATCTGTTGATGGACACTTAGGTTGATACCATATCTTGGCTAAAACAAATAGTGCCGCAATGAACATGGGAGTACAGATATCTCTTTAATATATGGATTTCATTTCATTTGGAATATGGTATTTCTATTTTTAACTTTTTGAGGAACTTCCATACTGTTTTTTTATAATGGCTGCACTAATTTACATTCCTAAAACACTGTACGAGTGTTACCAACAAAGCATAGATTTATTGAGGAAAAGCACAGAATTAATGGTCTGTAAAGTACGAGAGTATACTCCTAAAGCAGAGAGGGAGGAGAACGGGCAGGTGGGGGGATTCTTGTCTCATATGTTGAATTGTGAGCTGTTCCTCTCCCCGCATGGACCTGATTGAACACCATGCTTCATTTTTTCCATTGGTCACTGTATGATACCCAATGAGAATACTGCCTGCTTTGCCCCCATTGGTTACTTTATGATATCTAATTAGAATACCAAACCTGTGGTGAGAGTTGCCATGGGCAACAAACCCCCAGTGTCAGGAGTTGTCATGGTAATGGAACTTTGTTAAACACGGACATAATGACTCAACCTCCATTTTGTACCCCATTTTCTTGCACCCCACTTCTGCCATCTTGATGTCCCTAAACTCCTACCTAATACAAGTGTTCCCTTCTCTCCACATCCTTGCCAATAATCATTATCTTACATATTTTTATTAACAGACAATCTAATAGGCCTGAGGTGTTACCTCATTGTGGTTTTAATTTGCATTTCTTTGATAATGATGTTGAACATTTTTAAATAGAGCATTTTAATGTCTTCTTTTGAAAAATGTCTATTTAAGGTCTCTGCTCATTTTTTAATTGGGTTATTTGTTTTCATGCCATTAAGTTGAGAGTGTGTGTGTATGATATTAGCCTCTTATCAAATGTATGGTTTACAAATATTTTCTTCCCTTATTTGAGTTGGGTTTTCACTATGTTGATATTTCCTTGACTGTACAGAAGCTTTTTAATTTTATGTAATCCCATTTGTCTATTTTCACTTTGTTATTCTTATTTTTAACTCTAATTCATTTTATGATGATTTTGTATATGGTGTGAAATAAGGGTCTCAGTCCATTTTTCTCCATGTGGATATCCAGTTTTTCCAACACCCTTTATAGAAAAGACTGTCTTTCCCCTCATTGTTTATTATTGATATCTTTGTTAAAATTAATTGACTATAAATGTGTGTGTTGATTTGTGGGGTCTCTGTTCTGTTCCATTGGTTTAATGTGTCTTTTTTTATGGTAGTTCCATAAAGTTTAGTTTACACTAGCTTTGTAGTGTATTTTGAAGTTGGGTAGTATGTTGCTTCAGCTTTGTTATTTTTGCTAAATATTGCTTTAGCCATTTGTGGTGAATATTTTTGCATGAATTTTTCTTGGGGACATATATTTTCTCTTTTTTTATTTGAGTAAATATCTAGGAGAAGCATTCCTGGGTCCTACAGTAGATATAGCTTTAACTGTATAATAAACTAGCAAGTAGTTCTCCAGAGTGGTCAAGTCATTTTATACATTCACCAACAATGTGTGAGAATTCTAGTTGCTTTATAACCTCACCAACACGTATTATTGGTCCTTTTTATTTTGGACAGTCTAATAGGGATGAAATTATACATTGTTTTGATTTTAATTTGCATTTTTACTGAAATTTGGCAGTGTTAATTTTTTATGTCTTTACTGTCCACTCTTTCAAGCTATTTTACAATGGACATGTTCAAATATTTTGATTGTTTTAATGGAATTGTCATCTTTTAATCATTGTTTTGTAGGCATTCTTTATACAGTCTGGATATGAGTCCTATGTCATATAAAAATATAGATGTCCATACTTTTCCCATTTGTTGTTGTCAAACTGAATCTTGAAAAGTGGAAAGATGTCTTGTTGTTAGCATATGGTGACAATAAAATCAAATGCTTTTTACTCTTTCCTAGTTTTCCTGGAAAAGTAATTTTTTAAGTAGAGAGGGATTTAGTTCATAGATATTTAGTTCATAGATAAATAAGGATTGCATGCATTACTGGAAGTGCAGATTATTCAGGAAAGGAATTTAACTTCTCTATGTATCAGTTTCTCATCTGTAAAATATATTCAAGGTCATTTTGAGTTCAACATTCTATTCCATTAATTTCATTTCAAAAAGTAACAGATGCTTTGGGGCAGGAAATCAATATATTGGTATTGACATGAGATGTCATAGACCTCATATGGGTATGATGTTGCCATTCAATTTCTACCCAGAAATATTTTCTTATGTTTTGATTTTAGAAATTCAAAATGGAGATTTACACAATTATATTTTTCTCAGCAAGCCCACAGAGAACTCTAAGCTAAACAAATTCTAGAGATTGTTACACTTCTCATTTTAAAATATTTTAACTTAATTTTCTATCTTGTCTGGAAGGAGAGCAGTTATAGTGAAAAAGTGAAATGATTTTTGTCTCCATTTGGTCCAAACACTACTTGCCCCTAGGGCTATAAACTTGACCCCTGGTCATTAAGAATTTCCCAAGGGAGCCCAGTCAATGAAAGTTCCTAGTCACATGCACTACCATTTCAGTAAGGGTCAGAAGTATGATTCCCCTAATACTCCTGGATTGCTTTCTGTGCTTGACAATGGCCCTCAAGGGAGATGCTTTTGATAGAATGCCTTTCCAGAGAAAAAAAGATGATGTAATTAAAACACTACAGAGGAAAATATAGGATCTGTGATCCACTTATTTTTTACTATCTGTAGTAACTCAGCTAAAAATGTTGGGATTCACTGTTATGGTGGAGGGAGCTGAAAATTACTACAAACAGGGTGACAAAATCATGTATAGAGATGTCAATGTCTGCCTTCTTCTTGCTGCAGTAGGAGACAGGAAAGCTAGTAAAGCACTTTGATTTTAGTTCCATGTTCTGCTCTAGGAATACAGCCAACATTGGGTATTAAACCTAGGATTTTCTATGTTTCACCTCCAGGGAAAAAATAGGTAGTCCATGTTTTAGGTGGTTCCAAAAGAAACTCCTGGTTAGGTACTTGTTGACAATGTTAAGCAGGTAAAAGAATTAACCCCGAGCTTCCCAAAGGGGAGGGGATGTAGAGATGCTGAGACTTAGGTAAAAAATAGTAAGTGGCCCTTTACCCACAGTTTTTGGACTTCATAAATCCCAGACGACATGATTGAGATCAAATTTCCTGCCAGCATTAGCTAGATGCTTGGGGTTTCCAAAACAATCAAGTTGTGTGATAAAACCAATTGTTATTAGTTATACAGATAATACTGAGGTGGCTAGGATTGGGATCTAGTCTCTGTGGGAGATGTTTCAGTTCTGGTCTGTGGGAACTCAGTAGGGCATTGATCATTCCAACTTTTCAGAAAGAGCTATATGTTCCCTCTGTAGATGATGTTTGGGTTCATATTGATTGTGTGAATATAGTAGAGTCATTCCAAACTGTGGAGTTGGTCGTATGGTACAAAAAAATATTATTCTCGTACTTGTTAAAATGATAAGAAACACCTTATTCAGGTCCACTGTAATAGATGTCAAGACTATTGCTAAAGGAGAAAGAGATTGGGCTGAATTCCAAATACAGCAAAAAGAGCTGCATATTTAAAGACAATAAGAAGAATGGGGGGTTGTGAATTATCAAGAGGTGATAAAGAGAGTAGAGGGATTCTTACTAAACTGACTTAACAGGATTCTTATTGATGGCAGGCCTCAGAATTATACATCAAAGGTGAATGATGAGTACTTGATCAGATATTGAAGGTGATTAGATATGAAGGTTGGTGATTTGCTTTAATCTGATTTACTAGGATTCTTGCTAAAATTGGACTGGGGAGGCCCAAGAATAAGACTTAGCCAAAAAGAGTTAGGAATTAAAATCATAAAAATGCCTCTTAATGCCAAATTTGGGTGTTTGAACCTTACTTATTTAGCTGTAGAACAAAGGAATGACGTGACCAGATATGTTTTTCAGGAAGAAAATGGCATGAGAGTGGACATGGGTTGGAATGTAAGAAGCGAAGGTCAGGAATCCATACAGCTAGGCCAGGCAAGTGACAAGAACTTTTTGGATAGTGGGAATAGTAATAGAGAAAATGATATAATAGAAATACTTAGAAGATAAAATTTAAAGAAAGTTGGGTTATGTGGGGAGTAAGAGATTGGAAAAGTCTGAAATGATCAAAAGTTTATTCAAGAAAAAAAAAAAACATTGTCAGTTTATAGTTTTGCAAAACGAAGAAATTTTCTCCCAGATTAGTTTATTTTTATTCTTATCTCTGAGTATGGCATTTCCCACCTTCCCTGGTGGAAAACATCCATTACTTATTCATTCTCATGTCCAAAGAACATGTTCCATGTCCAATGCAGAAAACACAAGCTGGCAAAAACATAAAGATTTCAGATAACTTTACCCATTTCTCTGCTGTTGCCTGCTCATAGAAGTGCCCAGGGAGAAATTTAGGATTTATTCCTAACAGCTTTTGTTTCTGTTTGTTCTCAGATATACCAAGTCCCCAAGAATCCAGTGTGGTAGAAGCATTTACACACACTGCTAAGATTTTTATCTATATATTCAGCTGGAGTCTGATTTACTAAAGACAAACAAATATTCAATTTTGATTGAAGGACTTGATAGTATCTTAGAAGGTTCTGTTATCCTACCATTATAGTAATCATTAGAATCACAAATGGCTTTCCTGGGTCCTGAGGCATTCAGTAGTCATTCATGATAATGATTCCCATATAGTTTTGTTCTAGTTTTTCCCAAAGTAAAATAATTTTGTCTCTTTATAGAGATGACTAAAAGTTAAACATTCTCCACATTTATATAGACATGTTGCTAGTTGACCATAAATGTAAATCATGACCTTCTCTAATCCATTGACCTTCTCTGGAGTTAAGTGTTAAATGTTCTGAAAGAAAGTTCATCAATGAAATGTCACTCACCAATTCTCTGGAGAAAGTTAAGTGTACTGGAGAATAAGAAAGAGAAAATTACCCACAGATGCTACTATTGATTAACCAGCTGCAGTCAAATCCCCCAACCTCTCCATAGTTCTGAAAATGTGAAGAGGAAATGTCTTGACTTAATTTGCGTGCAGAAGTCATCAAAAATATCAAACTGATTCCTGAGTCCTTTTGACACAACCCCAATAACCTTTGTCAATGTCTTTGCTTCTGCCCCTGCTCTAGAACTAGCCATTTATCTAAAGATCCCTTGTTTCTTTTTAATGAGAAATTATATTTGGAGATCATAATTTGGGTGATAGGAACAAACACTTGTTGCTATTAGATACTGCTTCTATGCATTTTCAGAGCTTTTTGAAACATATTAAATTACCTTTTCTTTTTAAAAATTTTTAAAATTTTTTTCCTACATTTTTTATTGATGCATTATAGTCGTACATAATGGTGGGATTTGTTGTTACATATTCGTACCTGCACACAATATAACAATATAATTTGGCCAATATCATTCCACAGCACTTCCCTGCTCCCTCCCCACCTCTCACCCCTTGGTCCCTTTCCTCTATGATCTCCCTTTGATTTTCATGAGATCTCTTCCACCTTTCTTTTCTGTTTTCCTCTCTAGCTTCTGCACAGAAAAGAAAACATAGCACCCTAGACCTTCTAAGTATGGTTTATGAAATTGACTTTTCTAAAATCAAAATGGTATATCAGCAGTTTTATATAGTTTTACCAATTTTTTAAGAGAAAATACAAGTACATACAATTAAAATTTGGTTTCATAGAATTTTTATTTAATGTCTTTTTATTTGTCTTTTCTCTTTCACTGAAAATCTTGGTTACAAGCAATGTCAGTATGATTACTAAAATAAAGAAAATATGGCATATATACACAAAGAGGTCTTATTCAGCCATTAAAAATAATGAAGTTATGCCATTTGCAGGAAAATGGATGGAATTGAGAGCATTATGTAAAGCAAAATAAGCCAGAATTAGACATTTAGAAATTCAAAGGTTGTATGCTTTCTCTCTTATGGGAAAGCTCGAGAGAAAATAATAAAGAAGGCAGGAATCTCATAAACTAGAATGGAGACCAGTAGAGTATAAGAAGAGGATGAAGGATGGGAGGAGGATAAGGACAGAGGAGTATTAGGGAATAAAATTGACCAAATATGTATGTGCATATATGAATATGTCACAATGTATCCCACTATTATGTATAATTATAATGTGTCAATTAAAAAGTAATTAAAATTTTAAATGTGATTACTAATTTCTTCTACCTTATTGTTAGTTGTATAATAGTAATACCAATATTATTATTATTGTCCATATAATCACTGGATAGGGTTTCTTTTTTTAATAATTGATGGTCCTTTATTTATTAACTTATTTATATGTGCTGCTACGAAGCGAACCCAGGGCCTCACACATGTTAGGCTAACACTCTATCACTGAGTCACAACACCAGCCCTAATATGGTTTCTTCAATAAATAAATTGCAAATAAAAATAGAAGTGGGTCAGAAAACCTATGGATCAAAAGAGACTGAAAAGAAACATTGACTAAATGTAATATATGGATCTTATTTGGGTCTTGATTTCAACAAACCAATTATATTTTTTACAAATTAGACAATCAGGGATGTTTTAACATCAACCAGTCATTTAATAAAGTTCAAAGTAATCATTAACCTTTTTCAGATTGAAAATTTTACACTTACATTGTAAAATACAAGTTTCTTGTTCCCTAGTATTCTGAAATATTTAAGGATGAATTGATATGATGTCTGGAATTTGCATCAAAATAATCCAGTAGAGAATGAGGAAAGAAAATAGGCAGAAATACAGATGGAATAAGAATTGCCATATATTGATAAATTTTGAAGCCAGGCAATACATATATGAAAGATTATAAGCTTCTTCTTTGAGTATTTTGGAAAACTATTTTAAGAGTCTAGTCATAGGAACAGTAATGCTACTGAATGATGTTGAACGTGCATATAAAGGGGATGAATAAACATTTCATGAAATAGGAGCAGAAAACAGTATACAGAATTATATTTACATATAATGCTATTTAGAACTTGTATATGTATATAAGTACAATGAATGTAAATTCCATCTATATAATAAGTATAAAAATATTGACAGATGAATAGATAGATGTAGATACAGATAATGGCCATATTTTAGCCAGTTTGATTTTTGTTTATTTGTTTGGTTGGTTGTTTTCTTGCCACTGTAACCAAAAGACCTGAGGAGAACAATTAGAAAAGGAAAAGTTTATTTGGGGACTCATGGTTTTCAGAGGTCTCAGTCTGCAGACAGACAACTCCTTTCTTTAGGCCCTAGGTAAGGCAGAACACCAGGGGTATGGCAGACAACAGGGCACCAAGAAGCAGAAAGAGAACTCCACTTAACAAAGATAAAGTATAAACTCCAAAGGCACACCCCAGTGGCTCACCTCCTCCACCTACACCCTATCTGCCTACAGTTACGACTAAGTTAATCCATTCAAGTAGATTAATGTACCAATTGAGTTAAGGTTCTTATAACTTGTTAGGGTCCGTAAACAAGTCAAGATGGCGCCTGGCATTTTGCCAGAGGGAGTGGTTTGTGAAGTAATGCCAGCGAGCCATTAAGTGTGGAGATTCCTTAATGACTGACTGCTGTGTCTAGATTATGTCAATTAAGTTAAGCTGTGTGTAATCATTAAGATGATGAGGATTCCTTATTGGTTGACTGCTATATCTAGTTTATGTTAATTAAGTTAAGCTGTGTATTCAGTTATGTATATATACCCTTGCTATCCTACAATAAAGCAGCTTCCGCTCCTGCTGTATCAACCTTCACAACTTGCTCATCACCCCCACCCCCCCCCGTTAGTTTGCTGCAGCCAGACTGCGGCAATAACCCAATCATTTCACCTCTGAATGTTCTTATATTATCTCACATGAGCTTTTGGGGATACTCCATAGTTAAACCATAAATCTCATGGATAGAATCTTTTACTTAAGATCCCAAACTATTTTCTATCAAGTACATACTATTTATTGCATTCAGAAGATAGTTCATGGACAGATATTTACAGAGCATCACTGATTCATACAACTGTATTTGAGCTCTTGGATGATGTCTTAGTTGGTTTTCTTTTGCTATATAAGAATGTCTGTGAATGGGTAATTCATAAAGGAAAGTTTATTTAGCTTATGGTCTGGAAGCTGGATGTCCAAGACTGGGCCTTGTGCTGCATTATAACATTGCCAAAAAGTGGAAGGACAAGTGGGCATATATAGAAGAGAGACAAGCAAGAGGGACTGGGCTTGCTTTATAACAGCCTTCTCAGAGTAACTTATCCAGTCTGCTGAGAACTGCATCTATCTCTCTTAATGATCTAACTACTTCTTAAAGTTTCTGGCACTTCTCAATACTGTTACATTGGAGACCAAATTTCATGTTTTCATATGAGTTTCAAAGGGGATACACCATATCCAAACCATATCAGAATTCATTTGTTTATAATTATTTTAAAAATTATAAAAGTATCCACTATTGCATCATATGAACATAGGTGGGAATAAGAAGAAGAAAATAAAGAACAAAGATAATTTCGGAAAATGGATTCAAGAATGTTAGTGGAAAATTACATATTCCAAATGCACATACTGTTGCTCTGTGTGGGGTTCAAATTTATATTTAAGCTTTCTAGTCATAAAAATGAAAAGTCAAGCTTTATCAGCTTCACAATTCTTGGTGACCACAAAATAAAACTAAGCCAATTGCTATGGAGCAGCACAGCAATTCTTGGTATTAAAAGAAGAAAGATTCTAAAGGTAAAACTCATCTTATCCTCAGCCCAAAATATCTGGGCTTAGCAAAGGGGGTATGCAAAGAAGAAGAAGGTAGTCTTTTGTTATCATTTTCTACATTTGAAAACCGAGAGCTGATATTTATCCATTTTCCACTACCAACCTGTTTGGTTGGAAGCAACAGAAGGAAGTTTGCCATTAGTCAAATCAAACCTAGGGTGATGAAGCATTGTAAATACATAGAAATTCTGAGGAGGGAAAAAAAAAGCCTGCCAGATTTCATGGGAACTCATACAAAGGATTGAAAATGTGGTCTTCATAAAACAAGATTGGTTCTTTCTCAGGGCTTTCAGTGGGTCTGCAGCTCTCTTGATTCTGAAAACTAGCCCTTTCTGCTTCAATTTCTCATTTCCTCATGGCTTTGGCTTTATGCAGTTCTGATTTCAGCTTAACAACTTCCAGCTAATTGGATCACTATGAAAGGATCAAATAGTTTGGGGTGGGGTGGGTAGGGGAAGTGATAGTGGGAAGAAAGGGGGAAAGGAAGGATGGGGGAGGGGGCAGATTGGTTTAAAGAATATGGAAAGCAATGAGCTGGCAAACTCTTTTCTACTATGCATCATCATTCCAAATCATATGTGTTTAGAATTCTGACCTTAAACTGAAATGGGACAGAGAATTTGTGTAAAATCTAGGGAAATCAGAAACTGATTTAGAAAGTCAGAATAAACCAGAGAATAAAGAGAATAAAGCAGAGGGATGAACAATAATTTTTTTTTCTGAGTTCTGGCTTGCTGGCATGGGCAATAAAATGCCAAAAGAAATAAATGGAAAACACTTCCCAGTGCCTCTATTAAGTAACTTTACCAGTCAAGGGAAGGCAATTGAGGGAAGATTTTTCATGAATCCTTAAACTGTAAACAAAACAAAACAAAACAAAACAAAAACCATACAACTACAAAAGACCTTATATGAGGTCAATATATTAAGACTGCTCCAGGCAGGTGGAAAAGAAAGCTTATATTTTAATGAATATGGTCAGAACATTGTAGAAAGATTGTCCTTCTATGAAAGCTTGGCATTTAATTGTTCCCCCCAACAATTACATTTTATTTTAACTGAGAAATGCTTCTTGTGAAATACCCTGTGAATGATGTATTTGTTACAAAATAGAGGCAAATATGTGGTACCTATGATTAATATGACATGGTCAATATCCAGCAACAGGCTAACTGGAATAATGAAAATATAATTTGGTTGTTATCAAAATAATGATCTATGTCACTGATAGCTTTTTTTCAGCCTGGGTCCAAAAGCACATGAAACTAGAACTAAGTGTCTCCTGATGTGATTCAATAAAAAGTTCACAACACACCGGTGGTGAATTCTTATGACAAAATGTGTAACTTGAAAATAATCAGACTTATAGATCTTATTTCTAGTTATCATAAATAGAAAATAGAAGGACAAATTAATGAAATCACCCTAAAGAAACANTGAATGACAGTAGAGGGGGCAGAGAGAGAAGAGGGGAGGGGAGGGGAGGGGGGATAGTAGAGGATAGGAAAGGCAGCAGAACACAACAGACACTAGTATGGCAATATGTAAATCAATGGATGTGTAACTGATGTGATTCTGCAATTTGTATATGGGGTAAAAATGGGAGCTCATAACCCACTTGAATCAAAGTGTGAAATATGATATATCAAGAACTATGTAATGTTTTGAACAACCAACAATAAAAAAATTTAAAAAAAAGATTTGATAATATAGAATGTGTAAAAGGGAAATATTTTTTGAAAAGTCTGTTTTTCATATTGATGAATAAATTACCAATAGTGTAGGGGTTGTTAATTTTATCACTTCATTGAGTAATATTTGTCATCATGGCAATGATATATTATATTGTACCAAACTGCACTGTTATATTGCTTTGAGTTAAACTATATTGGTTGATGCCTAAAGTAACCATGTAAGGTAAAATACAGAAGGTAATGATGCTATTTTACAAGAAAAGACATAAACAGAGGAGATTAGATGGCATTGTCCCAGGAGCAGCAGGTGCTTATTTTACAACACTGACTGGACCACATCTTACAAATAAATATCATTACGAGGCAAGCTAACTCACAACTGGTTCTGTTTTTCTTTAACATATTCACATTCTGGTTCAAATTCAACATTCACTGAACAAACTCCCAATCTAGAACTTTAATTTGTGCACTCAGTATAGTCAGATCATACTGGATGCTGAGATATTATCTGACCAAATGTGATTTTCAGTCACTATTAGTACACAAGCTCCCAACAAACCATAAGCTGCATGGATACAGGGATCAAATCTATTGAACTTGTGATTCTATCTTCAGTGTCTTGCATCATATTTGGTGACTAAAAAGACAATTTGTTGAGTGAATAAATTAATTGATAAACTAAGGAGTAAAACAACACAAAATCCAAGGTGGAAGGCAGGATTTTCTCTCATTTTAATGTACCTGTTATGGCAATAAAGAAACTAATTTAAAATCTAAGCTATTCCATAATGGGGTGTCTGATATGTACATCCCCTCCGATTCAGGCTCCGTTTTCACTATCTTCTGGATTGAGGAGAATCTCTTAGTTTTCCACCAGTTTTTCAGTGGTGCCTGATTCTGTTCAGTACTGGTATCTCCTGCCATGAACTGAAGAGTTATGAGTGACAGTACTGAGTGACACCTAGTGTCATGAATATAAAGAAGTTTTTGAGACTTTGAACCACACCAAAGACCTGTGGTGCTCTAAGCCAAGGTGGAGAGAAAACCTTGATTTCACCTTGGAATTTCTACTTTCTGTATAGCCAGAAAATGCCATAAAAATGTCAAGAATAAAGCTTATTCAGTTTTCAACATTTCCCAGGATACACAGATTGGACCAGGATATGCATTTGATTATTTTAAATGCCATACTGTTCTCAAATTCCCTCTTCAGTCCAAGCTTGTTAAAGATTGGACTCTTCTCTTTGGCAAAAATTTTCTCCCCTGACTCAATTTTTACTCTCATGAATGGATTTCAGGACCTATTCCCTCCAGTTCTTAAGCATAAATTTTTGTTGTGGAAATAGCAGAGACCCTATCCTTTTATTCCTTCTTCTACTCTTTTGCATTCACAAACAGCCCATTTGGAATAATAATTTAGAAAAATTATGCATGCTTTTGATTATTGATCAATATCAAAAGGCAGAAACAATTCTGGTAGGAATTTAAATTGCTAGAACTGCTTTGGAAAACTGGTAGTATTTAGTAAAGAGGAACATATGCACACATTATGACCAACCAATTCTGCTCACAGGTAAATGCACAAAAGTAATGCAAACATATATCCACCAAAAGACATATGAAAGGATATTTTAATGTTATTTGTATCATCCCCAAATAAAAAAAACTACCCAATGTCTTTTAATAGTAAAATATAAAAATAAACCATGGCATGTTTGAACTACGCAGCAAAGAGAATGAATAATTTACAACTGCACACAGAAATAAAGATATTTTTCACAAACTGTTGAGTGAAAGGAGCCAGGCACAAAAAAGAGTTCTTGCTGTATTATTCCATTTATATAAAATTCAAAAGAAGACAAAACTAATCTGTGTGGTTAGATGTTAGGATATGGGTACCCTTGTAGTCATTGCAAGGGATACTCCATTCCTTGGAGCCTTTTGGAGTTCTGGTAATTTATCTGATTGCTGGTTACACAGATATGTTTATTTATTTTTTTAAAATATTTTTTAGTTGTAGATGGACACAATATCTTCATTTTCACTTGTTTATTTTTATGTGGTTCTGAGGATAGAACCCAGGGCGCCATGCATGTGAAGCAAGTGCTCTACCACAGAGCTACAGCCCCAGCCCAGATATGTTTACTTTTAAAAAATGTGTTGAGATGCATGTTATGATTTGAACATTTTATATACATATTTTGCTTCAGGAAAAATATTTAAAAACATAAACTTCAAAACCAGAAGGAATTTTATCCTGAATGAGAGACTATTATAGGACAGTGGATACATCACAAAATGCATAGCAAATAACACTGAAATGGAAGGAAGTGAAGAAATGAGTCATAACTTTCTACATTTAAATGAGGCACAATGTCTTCTACCTTCATAAATAATAAGATACTCCTAACTTACTGTAGCTGGTACCCCCTTTCTTTTACTCAGTTGACATTAGGTGTGAATACTTGCATCAACTATCTGAGGATCTTAATGCATTTTAAACAACATTGCCCTGAACAAAAGATGCATAATTGTTTTAAAATACAGACATACACACATAATGATAACCTCAGGAAAATGAACAAAATCAAGATTTTACTGAGACTGCCTACTTGTTTTTTACTAATTTTTTTTGATAACAGGAAAAATGATGATTGTCTCCCTGGGCATATGTTGTCCCCTTTCTGGAAGGGAAGAGATGAAATAAAACATTACTTAGTATATAAGGTTTTCCTTATAAAGAACAAGAAATCTAACATAAAGTGGAATGACATTTTTCTCTTTGCATTTACTTCACTGTTTTGTCTATCACCTGCTTGATGTGCTAATAAGAAGAGGAGAGAGAAACAAGCAGAGTAGCTGTGGTAGGAAGGATTAATGTGTCCTAAACCAGTCAAGATTCCAGTGTGCTCCAGCTTATTATAGTCTTATGAAGAATAAGACAATTTAGCAAAGATGTCTGCATGGAAGACTAGAATACCTGTGGGTAACAGAAAAGTCAGAGAGGAGTGGTGCAGCTGAAAAGATTTACTTAGAGTTTCCTAGTATTGACATGCTTTATTTAATAGCAAAATCATAAGCTCTTAATCTAGAAAGGACCTTAAGTGAAATAATCCCAGTGTTCACATTATACTGTAGAAGAAACAAAATAGTTTACTTTAGTACTGAAATCTTCTTTTAGAAGAAGTTTTCACCTGTTAAAAATAGTGTCAAAATCTTTGTGCAAATTTTACTTATGAGGCATAGGAATTTCTGTAAACTTTCAAAAACCAATGATATATGACTATATTTGTCTTAGGCAAATATCATCAAGTGTATGTAGACTAAAATAGACTAAATTATTAGTCTGGATCAAATTGAAAATAAATTCAGCTTCTTGCAGATAAAAGATAGATACAACTACACACAGTAAAGCTTTCAATACTTATCTCATGGAAATTTTCAGATGAGTGCTGAAAGAGGGACTGTAAATGTATATTTGTTTTCAGGGAACATGACCATCTGCTAGCATCTTTTTAGTGTTATTGAATAGGTTGATTAATGGTACTTTATTTCTCCTCAAATCACTTTTCCCCTCAAAAGCCATTTCTTTTGTTAGAAAAGTTGAGTAACTTCAACATCCTTCCATGGACAAACCAATCTGGTCAGCTCTATCTAAGAGAACTCTTTGCAGCTGGAGGAAAGCCTGTTGTAGTTGACTCTTCTGATAGGCCCTAATTTTAGCCTCAAACTTATTGTGGATCACTGTTTTCTGCCTTTGCTTCAAGAGGCAGAAATTGCCATTGAAATAAATAATGGGGGTTAGCACCTCACACACTGATCAGTATTCTTGTTTATTTAGAATCCCATCAACTCGTCTCTCCTGAGGTGGAGTAATATGTGGCAAAATGCAGGATTTGAAATCAGAGTACTGAGGATGAAAACTGAGTTGCTTATTGCCTCGAGAAGGAGGCTGCACTAAAAAAGTCAACTTCTTTAAAAACAAAATGAATAAGAAACATAAGGAAAAGAATCCAATAGTACAGAGTATTTATAAGTATTCACTTGTAACTATATAAAAAAGAGTTTTGTAAATACAAAAGTGCAATATAGAGTCAAATGATTGAGCACACACTGTCATTGCCCAACCCTATATCCTTTGAGCCATCTCTGAGTTCACCTATAGTTATTCCTGTGATGAGTCCTACTTCAAGCAGCTGAGGCTACCTGCTTTTCTGTTGGGAGTTTTCTCTGGTACCATGGGAACTTGGGTAGTTACACACTGAAGCAGGAGGAAATTGCAGAAAGTTAACATTCTTCAGAACAACAGGGGATTTGAGTCCATAGATAAATACCTCAGTCTCTCCATCCTTCCATAGAGAGATTCTGGAGTGTATTTCATAAAGTTTCCCCAAGGATTACCTATGATGGTTAATTTTGTGTCAACTTGACTGGGCAAAGAGATACCCAGATAGCTGGGAGAACCTTATTTCTGTGTATGAATCAGCAGGCTGGGTAAAAAGTATTGCCCTCATCAATCTAGGCTGGTATCCTCTAAACACTTGAGGGTCTAAATAGAGCAAAAATGTGGGGTAAGTACCAATGTGTTCTCTCTTCTTGAGCTGGGATATCCATCTTCTATCTTTTCCTTCCCTTGGCTCTGGTTCTTGGGCCTTTGGACTAGGACTGGGCGTTATACCACCAGCCTTCTTGGTTCTCCAACTTAAAAATAGTAGCACTTCTAAGCCTTCATAATCTCATGAGCCATTTCCCATACTAAATCTCTTTTGGTAGATAATAGATACAGAGATAGGCTCCTCAACTTACAATGGAGTTAAAAAAATGAAGTTGAAGCATCATAAACAGGGGAGCATAAATATACATACATAATATATATTTGATACACCTTAGGGTATTACACCCCTCCCCACACACACACACACACATGACCATTCTAATGCTTATGTATCTCTAGAGATACAGAATACAGTTCAGGTCAGGATTAACCCTTAGTTATCCACCATGATATCTTGTTTAATTCACCCTATATTGGCTCTTCTCCCTGGTTTTACTTTCCCCACTGCTTCACTTATGTGGCCTTGAATTGCCTTCCAAATAAAATAATAAATGCATCAGGTCCTTATTTCAGTATCTGCTTTGGTCAAGGATGGGGCATATTATGGTAGCAGTAGTGGTTCTGGAATATACTTGGGTGAATTAACTTCTCTATGCCCCAACCCACAAGTTCACAAAACCAAGGGGAAAATCTTTCCCAGCTTCTAGTTTTGGGGGAAGATTATGCTGCTGCTCCCTAATGCCTGAAAAGTCAAGGTATTTCAGCTTCTGAGGTGATTACAGAATCTATCTTGACTGCAGTGAGTCTTGAGAGACTAATTGTAAATAAACATAACTGAGGAATAGGACTTAATGTGACTCTATCATCTTGATGAATGTTTTCAAGTACTTTATAACAGATTATTCATAAATTTGTTCCAATTTTATGCTTGTACTAAATAATGACTCATTTATTCAATTCCTGTGTTTAGTCAATGACTATTAGGATGTTTTCTAAGTGTCAGTCACAGTACTAGGCACCAAGGATACATAGATGCAGGTGGCATATATGGATAATATTCTCATGTTCTCATGGAATTTAAAATCTGCTGGGAGAGACAAACAAAAAGCCATTGATTGGAAAATCCACTTTAAAATTACAATTGTAATAAATACTACGAAAAAGAGTACATAATTAGATTGGGCTTCTGAGTTTCTAGTGACCAAACACTATGCAAACCAATGAATTATAGAAATATTGACACATTCTTAGGCCTTCTTTGAAGTAGCTAACAAATACTATACCTACATAGCTTTATTTACCATTTTGTCTCACAGTGGAAGAATATAGTGCTGTGTGTTTCTATTTTGTTACTCTCAACAGCACAATGACTGTCAATGCTATTAACTGCTTCCATAGTATCTTTATTGCTGCCTCTAGTAGCCGAAGGAATTATTGACAGAGCTAATCTCCCAAATAATTCAGCCTTTCTGCAATTTGTAGCAATAAGTTTCTCAAGTGTGTATTTACTACAAAACCCTCCCCTTTTGGCTTTCATAAAAGCTGTAGGAGACATTTGTTACCTTATCCTATCACTGTATGTAGTGTTAAATATAATAGCAATGGTTTAATGTCATAAAACAAAGTAGGGAAGACATACTGAGACCTGAATATAATCAATTTGCTCCAATTCTAGTTTAGGTGAAAACTTATTGCTAAATTGCCTTTTTAAGAGCTGCTTTGCTTATTTAATATTGATCTCAAAATGATTAAGAAGTGGAACACTATTGATTTTTAAATGAAAAAAAATGTCCTGATAATGAGAATAAGAACCAGATTGCAAAAAAAAATTTCAGTTATAGAAGCAGATTTTAATGGTCTCCATTAGCTCCTAGAGTTGAATTTGAAAACTATATAGTTATTTTGCTTAGGTTGGAAATTCTAACAATGTTAAAAAGTCCAGTTAACTGTGGAACAAAAGACATGTATATAAATGTGAATATAGTAGTAATTGAAAAGCATGTACTATAGCTGGATTTGAATGTGGACACAAAGGATTTAGATCTCTCATTACTAAATCTTAGAAAACTGTTTGGATGTGGTGCCAGGAGAGAGTATACAATGACTCTTTTTTTAAATAAATGGACACAATACCTTTATTTTTGTTTATTTTTTATGTGGGGCTGAGGATTAAACCCAGTACCTCACATGTGCTAGGCAAGTGCTCCATCATTGAGCTACAATACCAGCCCCTACTAATGCTCTTGTTAGTCAATGTTTCTTGAATTATTTTTTGGTTATGCCCTTGTTGTGATTTCCTTTGAACTAGAGTTGCTCACACAGTTGTCCTTGATACTTTAGAGCTATTTCATATTAAGGAGAAAGCTCAAGGGAGAATGTGTGGACTGGAGATGATGCTTAGTGATGGGGTACTTGCCTAGCATGCAATAGCCTGAGGTTTGATCCTCAGCACCACAAAGAAAAAAAGAACTGTGGTATCTTATTGATTGTGGTTCAAAAATAAACGATTTTTCTGGGTAAAAATTAAGTTTCATCAATAGAACAATGTGTTTTAGGTGAAAATCTTTCTAGAAGAAGTTTTCTTGCCTTTATTTTCTGAAAGAAGCAGAGTTTTAGGGACTATTTATGGCCCCCTTGCTTTATTTCAGATAAAGGCCCTTTTCCTAAGAACCTGTTTGTACAACATTCAAAACACTCATGCTTGTCTATTTCCCTTATAAAAGTTTTTTTCATTCCATGACTAATAATACTTGACCGGGCTATTGTGCTTTATTTTTATATTTGACTTACATAAATATTGGGTTTTCTTCTTTGGAACAAGTATATTATTCACTTCTCAATTCTTAAAATTCTCCTTCTCCTTAGCAGTCATCCAGAACCATGTATTTTTTAAACATCCCAGTATCAGCTAAGTACATAAGTTCTTACACTTGACTGGACCCTTTACTTGTAACAAATTCCACAACTACCCTAGCAATGAGAATAAAGGAACTTATATAAAAATTGGTCTCATAATTTTATAATTCAACTCCCATTCTTCTGCATGATTCTGTAACACCTGCTAAATTACCAAAATATTTTCCCCGAAGCAGTCATTGGATTAAAAAAAATCTTCGTTTTCCTCCTGCTGCTACATTTCAATATCAATGGTAAACAACACCAATAGAAACTTAGTTTAATTTTAAAATTCTCACCTTCCTGAGTTACCTCTGTGAGGGTATATACATTAATGTACCATCTATATTCAACTTGCTTTATAGAGATGAGTGACTATAAAAAAAGTTAAAGAGAGAAACTCAGAAAAGAAAGTAAAAATGAAATGTCAATTTTATAACCTAATTTTACTTAATGTATACTGAAGGATTAAAGCTTCACCTTCCATCTGAGGCAAACAATATTCACATCATATCTTTGGGCCACAGGTTATGTTAGATATAAAGGGCTTGAAAGAGAAATGTAAGTCTATTGGAGGTTTTGTTTTTTTCTATTGGTAATGAAATTGGCCATACTCAATGTTCTAGTTTCAAAGGACAATAGCAGTGATAATCTCTTCAATTGATAATTAACATTTCTTCATCAGTCTAACATCTTGGTCATCCATTATTACCAATTCAAATGGTGTGCTTTTTACTCTCAAATGGATTGTTTTGGTCAGATTTTTCACTGCTGTGACTAAAAGACCCAACCACACAATTATAGAGGAGGAAAATTTTATTTGGGGGCTCAAGGGTTTCAAAGGTCTCAATCTATAGATAGCAGGCTCCATTGCTGGGGCTTGAGGTGAGGGATAACATCATGGAGGAAGAGTGTGGTGGAGGGAAGCAGCTCTCATGATGATCAGGAGCAGATACAAAATATATACCCAGTAACCATGCCTGTAATGAACCACTTCCTCCAGCCACACCCACCTGCCTCCATCTACCACTCAGTTAATCCCATCAGGGATTATTTCACTGATTAGGTTTTTCATTTTTCTTCCAAACCTTCTTGCGTTGTCTCACACGTGAACTTTTGGGGGACACCACATCTAAATCATAATAGGGATTTTTTTTCTTATGTCCTATAATTTTGAAAGCAAAGTACATTTGCCTTAAGTATTTAAAGATATACTTTATTATTTGAGGACTCATATCTCAAGGTCACCTTCTTTTTATTATTTATACTTATTAATAAATTTGTGCAGCTCTAAATTCCAGGCTGTATTCATATAGACAATATAATTCTATGACATTATATTTAATAAATGTTACTTTACAATTTCAATAGCAATGATTATGAACACAATTCTTATGATGGTCCATCTAGTCGTAAACATTTTACCTCTCTAATATTCCCTTCTTCGGGCCTCTTTTTTCAACACCATATGCTACAGTAAATCCTTTCCAAGTTAGCACAGCATTACAATTTTATTAAGTGGATTCTGATTTAAAGGGCCCTAATAAAGATTGTAGATGAGAGGAATCATTCACAAAGATGGGAGATTATTTAAATGAATGTTATGATTAGAGAGCACATTGATAAGGACATTAGAATTTAACCAATAGGAGAGTAACAAAGCCTATTAAAGAAACATCATCCATTTAATAAAAACAGGAAGTTTTACTGTGATTTTAGTGATTATTACAGAGTAAGAATTTAAAAGAATTGGAAGGCAAGAACCCTAAGAAATTCTCATCTTCACACTATTGCTTCTCAAAGTCATGAGAAATATGTCAGTATCTGAAGCTGAGATTAAGAAGAACTTGGGACTGCTTCTCCCAGATTTAGGCACCCAGATGCCCTGTGAGTTGGCAGTTTCTAGGAAGCTGAGCATCACTATCGCAGAGAAAACTCACAACCCAAATCCCCCTCACTCTTGCTGATAATGTCAAATTCTTTTCTGTGGAGCCATTCTTTTTTGTTTGTTTATTTGATTAGAAGAAAATGGTTTACTTTATGGGAAGATGTGTTATCTAGAACTGGTTCATCAATGAGAATGGTAATGACTTCTGTGCCTTAGAAACTAAGGCAGAGTCGGATGCTCTTGAATTCCAGAGGATTTCCTTCCTTCCTCTCTCCCTCCTTCCCTTTCCTCCCTTCTTTCCTTCCTTCTTTCTTTCCCCTAACTACAATGAGCTCCAAAAATGTGTGTGTGGTGGGGAGTACAGTGGCGGCTAGAGTTTAGGCAATGAGAAAAGAAGGTTCTGCAAGTAGATGCTGCTGTTGCCCCACCCATCTTTCTTCAAGGCCTGCTAGTGCTAAATTTCCAACTGCCAGCACCTAAATTTCTTTGCCGTGGAAATTTCATGGATCTTCTGACTCCTTTGTCCATGCTTAGAAAAAGCTTTGAGTGTCCTGAGTTCTCCTCACTCCCTTCACATGCCAATTATAGGCTTCTAAACGGTGGCAAGGAAATGGAACATAACCATCCCAGTTCCATTAAATTTCAGGAGATATATCCATTCTAAACCATCTTCTACAGCTTCCTATTGGACTTATGCTCCTGTTTATGAAAGTTCCTAGCACAATAAGACAGACAACCAATGTAACACTCAAAACTCTCAGAAAGCCAGAGAAAAATATTATCTACAAATGCACACTTAGCCTAGGAAAATCAACTGGAAATATTTTTAGAATTAAGAGGTTGCATAAATGTCAGGATGAAGAAAAATATGCAGAAATAAATCACATGCATACATAACAGAAAAAAAATGAAGTTAAAAAGATTAAATCAATAACAATATCAAATATAATAAAATCTAGAAAAACCCAGCTCTAACAGGAAAATGAAGAATTGAAATAAGAAGTAATGAACATTTACTGAACAAAAGAACATACTTGAAAAATATAAAGCAATATCATAAATTTCTAAATGAGAAAATTAAATAATTTTTATTGCATTTCTTATCAAAATTATTAAAAGAATACAATTAATACAAAAATCCCTATCTTTGCAGATGGACACGATTATTTTAAAGGTTAGCTGAAAGAGTAAATAGGAACAATTCAAATATATATATATGTATGTGTGTATATATATGTATGTGTATACACACATACATATATATACACACATACATATATATTTAAATATATATACATATGAAAATCATAAAGGTTTCAAAACTCATTAGAAAAATTGCAGTTATCAAAACTGTGTGGTATTGGCAAAATATTGTGATAGATACATATATCAATGAGCTAAATGTAGAAAACCCAGAAGTAGACCCACAAAAATAAAGTCAGCTGATTTTTAACTTAATGTTTTGTTGAAATAATTGTAGAGTTACATGTAGTCTGAAGAAACAATACAGAGTGGGCTGGGGTTGTAGCACAGGGGTAGAGCACTTGCCTAGCATGTGGGTTTGATTCTCAGTACTGCATATAAATAAATAAAATAAATATCAATTGCCAATAAAAAATAATACAGAGATCCCTTTATCCT
This sequence comes from Marmota marmota marmota, assembly GCF_001458135.2. Taxonomy (NCBI): domain Eukaryota; kingdom Metazoa; phylum Chordata; class Mammalia; order Rodentia; family Sciuridae; genus Marmota; species Marmota marmota. The sequence continues at coordinate 30,273,176 of NW_026000249.1, forward strand.
TTATCTAGTCTCTCTCAACTGTAACATTTTACAAAACTACAGCAAAATACCACCACCAAAATATTAACTTTATACGATCACTAATTTTATTAAGGTTTCACTGTTTTACTTGTATTTGGGCATGTGTATGTGTGTGTACTTAGTTCTATACAATTTAATCCTTTGTATAGGTTCATGTATCCATCTCCACATTAAGACACAGAATAGTTCCATCACCAAAGCATCCCTTGTGTTGGCCATTTTATAACCACAACTGCCTCTTTTATGATGCTACCCACCATCCTGCCCCTAAGCCTAGCAGCTGGTAACTTGTCACTATTTCTGTAACTTTGTCATTTTGAAAATGTCATACCAATAACACTTTACTCACTATAATTCTCTGAAGATTCATTCCAAATTGTTGAGTGTATCAAGTTAGTTTCTTTTTATCGCTGAATGGTATTCTGTGGTATGGATGTGCCACTATTTATTTCACCATTGATCTGTTGGACCACATTCAGACTGATTCCAGTTTGCCTATTAAGAATAAATAGACAATGAATAAATATAATAAATATTCATAAGTTTTTGCATAACATCAGTTTTTTTCTGGGATAGATGCTGGCATTATGTTAATTGCATGTTTAGTTTTAATAAGAAATTGTCACAGTTTCTCAGAGAGGTTATACCATTTTACATTCATTCCCATCACCAATATATGAGTGATATGATTTTTTCCTCATCTTTATCAGTACTTGTTGTCATTTTTTATTTTAGCCATTGTGATAGTTGTATAGTGATATGTTGTTTTGGTCTTACTTTACATTTGGATAATTTGATCTTAATTTTCATTGATGGATACTGATGTGGACATCTTTTTATGTACTCATTACCCATCTGTATATTCTCTGTTGTAAAAAGTCCCTACATGTCTATTGCCCATTTTCTAATTGAATTTTTGTTTTTTTTTTCCTACAGAATTTTAGGACTTTTAAAAATACATTGTAGATAGTAGTCCCTTATCAGATACGTGACATAGAAATATTTTATCCCAGTTGGTAGCTTGTCTTGTCATCCTTTTCATGTAGTCTTTAAAAGAGAAAAAGCTTTTTAATTTTGGTGAGTTATAAATCATCAATTTTTCCCTTTATTTATTGTGATTTCAGTGTCAAGTCTAAGAACGCTTTGCCTAGACTTAGTGGCTAAGATTTTATCTTATGTTTTTTTCTAAGTATTTTATAGGTTTCCATTTTACATTTTAAGCCCATTGATCCATTTTTAATTAATTTTTATATGATGTGAGATTTATGTCAAGGTTCTTGAATAGGCTATCCTTCTTCCACTGAATAAATCTAGCAACTGCAGTAGGCAAGAAGTAAAATAATACAAATTAGAAAGGAAGAAAAACTCTATTTGCAGATGATATAATTGTCCATGTAGAGAACATAAGGAAAATATCAGAAATTTTCTAGAATTAATAAGTGACTTCAGCAAAGTTGTGGGATGTAAAATAATATAAAAAAGTAAATTATATTTTAATATATTCACAATGAATATGAAGAAGCAAAAATACAATAGACCACTTAGGTTTACATTTAAAAATATACAAGATCTGTATCCTGAAAAATTATAAAATGCTGATTAAAGAAATCAAATATGACATAAATAAACAGAAGTAAACCAGGTTCTTTGATTGAAGGGTTGAATGTAGTAAAGGTATCAATTCTACATAAATTTATCTATAAATTTAATGCACATATTATAAAATTCTCTGAAAAGTTCATGGTAGACATAGACAAGCTTATTCTAAAATTAATACAGAGCATGTACCCTAGAATAGGTAAGACAATTTTGACAAAGAATAAAGTAGGAGGAATCACTCTACCATATATTTAGACTTTCTGCACAGTTACAATGATCAAAATAGTGTGGTATTGGTGGAGGGAGAGACTCATATAAATGAAACAAAAGAGGTAACACTGAAACAGATCCATACAAGTATGCTCAACTGATTATTGGCAAAGGTGCAAAGGCAATTCAATGGAGAAAGGATAGCCTTTTCAAGAATTTTGACATAAATCTTGCATCTTATGCATGACGTAGATTTCTTTGGTTTTATCCTTTTTGTGGTTCACTCAGCTTCTTGAATCTGTAGGGTTGTGCCTTTTATTAAATTCAAGATATTTTCAGGCTAATTTCTTCATTCTTTCAGCCCTACTTCTTTTTCTCCGAATATGATATAAATGTGGGATCGTTTGTTATTTTTCTACAGGTCTCTCAGGCTCTATTCACATTTTTCTTAGTCTATTTTTTCTCATTTGCTCAGTTTGAGTAAATGCCAGTGGTCTTTTCTTAGCTTCACTAATTGAGTCTATTCTTAGTCATCTCCTTTTCATTACTGGATCCAGCCACTCAGTTATTTATTTCTGTTATAATATTTTTCAGTTCTATAATTTCCATTTTGTTCTTTTTCTAAGATTTTATTTGCTTATATTTCCTGTTATTGGTTTATTTTGAGAAAATTTGTAATTGATTGTCAAAGCATTTTTATGACTGATTTGTCTCAGGGTTCATGGACCCCATAACCTTTTATTGACATAATTTTCTTAATTCTTGGTATGACTGGTGATTTTCTATTATATCCTGATTTTGTTTATCATGTTAGCAGAGTCTGGGCAACATTTAAATCTGTCACTTCAGCAGGCAGTCACTGTTTAGTTAGTATACATGTCCTAGCCTATTTTTGTGGGTTGTTTTCCAATGACAACTTTAAGAGCCTTTGCAGTGCTCTTTTGTTCTGCTTGCTTCATCTGGTGCTACTAGAGGTCCTTGTTGGTGCTTCCTAAAGAGGTGAAAGGAGTTCCAGGCTGGGCTGTCAGGTGTCAGTCAGTGGAGATGAGATTCTTAAGACAGACAGTCATTTTTTTGGCTGGGCATTTGTTATAATGGGGTCTATTTTGCCAATGTTCCCAGTTGATTTAGTGTAATTAGTCTAGTAAGGAGAGAAAGAGGAATCCTAGGTCTGGCCAATTGTTGTGGCAAGATCCCTCTTGCCAGTTCTGCCTAGGTAACTCTCAGTGGGAAAGGGGAGTCAGAATTCCCAGGGGAAGGAAATTGTTTTCTTGTTAGAGGGACTCCCTTTCAATTCAGAGCTGCCTTCTTTTCTTAGTTTGGAGGTTGGGAAATGGTAGGTCTGGGTCAGATTCTTTTGTTGCTTAGAGGAATGAAAGATACCCTGCCACTTGGCTTGTTTCCCTAGTTCTGTACCATACTAGTTTGCCTTCTTCTTACCACCTTTCAGAGTCCTCTTTTGATTGTCTCTTGCATTATATGTAAGATTTATACTTCAATTTAGTGGGGATGAAGAGAGGAAAATGGATCTATGCTGTCTTATCTAGACTGGAGGTCCTAATTTTTGACAAAATACAAAAGTGGTTCAATGGAGAAAGAATTATCTTCTCTACAGTGGTCCATAGAGAGAGAACCATTGCAACAACAAAAAACCTTGACACATAACTGACATACTATGCAAAATTTCAACTATAAAATATGTGAATCCATACTTATATAAATAATTGATACATGAGAAGAGCTCTTCATATTATTGAAAATCTCCCATGTAACTTGGGCCTAATTTTGTGGGGAGAACATGAGGAAAACCCAAATTTAGGGATAGTCTATAAAATAACTGACTACTACTTAAAACTCTCAAGGTCATAAAAAATAAGAAGACTGTAATTGTCATAGAACAAAGGAGACTAAGAATATGTGACAGTTAGGCTGGAGTTGTAGCTATAGCTCACTAGTAGAGCACCTGCCTCACACGTGTGATGCACCAGGTTAGATCCACAGCACCACATTATACACACACACACAAACACACATACACACACATATTTTTTTTTCTTTTTTTTAAAAGAAGATGTGACAAATAAAACACAGTATCCTGGATTGTATCCTGTAACAGGAAAAGGACACTAATGGAAAAAAGTTATGAAACCTGAATAACATCAGGGTTCAGTTTAAAAAATCATAAAGTTACTAAGTCATAAAAGATGCCCTCATATCAACATTTTGAACTCCAGTAATTGAGCCTCACTGAGTTTTAATTTAATGCTATGAACTCTATTATTCAATACATATCAGTAAAAACTATATCATTAGTGTTCCTAAATAACTTCATATATCAATGGTATTAACCAAAAACAATACTACAATTTATATTATTGAACTAAATGAAATATTTTGACTGCCTCCAAAGAGAGAATAATCACCTTGCTCTTAGGTTGGTAACTTATCTCTTTTTCTCATTTTCTCTCTCTCTGGGGGAGTTTCTCATTTTCCTTTCATAAACCTCTTGTTTTCTCTATTTCCTGTTGTGTTTCCTCCCTGGGACACTCTACTCTGTCTTATAACCTTGTTATGTTTATTAGATGGGTGAGTTTCTCTAGAATTATATAAATAGTGTAATCACCAAAGAGTTTTTAGCCTCTCATTTGTTGCTCTGAACCCAAAATCACATTATCCAGGACTGCTGAGCACGACAGATGTTATTATGTGCAGAGAAAGCACAGAAAATCTTGGAAATCACAAATCATATTTCTTTGCATTCTAGGCACTCACAAAGAATGCACATGGTTGTTTGATAAATAGAAAAATAAATTCATCATGTATTTAAATATATTTTCTAGCCACCCAGTAGAGGCACTAGATAGAAAGGCCTGGGGATAGAGGAAGCTTTTTTCTACTTGTGTATTGTCTGCTGTGATTTTCTTTGTTCTACTTTTCTTCTTCTTTTAAATAAACAGTGAAATTATTTCAACAAAACACCTATTTTTCAACAAAGTAATACCTGTTAAGCATTTTGCATCCTATGGCTTACAGACTACTATTGTTCCTTAGATACATTACTGGGGGTTATAGAATAAGAGGTGTTTTTTTTTTTATTACAAATTTCAATTCAATGGAAATCTAAAAATATAGAAATAGATTTAATCTTGATCATCCGGATGATTACTTTATCACAGAGGACTATCAAAAAGTCCCAGGAACCAAAGTTGTTTATGATCCTATTCACAAATAAAGGCCAAACATATTATTGCAAGCTACATGAAGGGCGTGCAGTTCACATGGTGAACTGAGTCATCAAGTATGTCTCACAATACAAGTCTTATCACACAAAAGAAGTAAGAGCCATCACAGTCAGGACTATTCACAATGCCAGTGAATCCATTGTTCAATTATTTTTATATATAAGAAAAAGACAAAAATGGTAGGCAGTAAACTTGTAATACCATATTTTCAATTTTCCAGCATTGACTTTTGTCATGCAGTATTAAATTGATCATACTATCAAAGTAAAAGATTGGTGATTTTAAATTAGATTAGTCTTAAAATTGAAAAATTGCATTAGTAAAAATAGCAATGAGGCATGATGATCCATCATTCTCAATACCGAACAATAAGCTAAACAAAAATAATGAAACACTCAAATATATCTGTTTTATCAAAACCAGCATCATCAATTTAGTTTTGGGAAAATATACTTGATCATAGTAACTTAATATTTCTATTCCTTAAAATATTTTTGGCTTTGGGCTTACTATACAATTAATTATTGTTCAACAAGTATCTATTTAATTTTATGATTACACATACTTCAGAAGCATTTCCAATAATGAATGGAAAGAAGGATGTAATGATGCATATAAGAAACCTTAGAATATGGGGGAGATTAAGGAGCACAGAAGATAGATAAGCCCAAGAATGACATTATCAGGGATTTCAGTGAGAGACAGCATTCAAAGCTAGGCAGAGAAGATTGAATTCAACAGAATAAGAAGCATAATATCTGTGATGGGAAATTAATTAATCCATCATCATTATACAGAGAAAAGCAGAATAGTGAATGTGAAGAGCTAGGAAAGAATCAAGTTACAAAAAAAAAAAAGAAACTAGACACAAAGTGATAGAGATCTGACCTATGATAATGACAAAGTTAATGGAGAGAAGGATATTTTGAAATAAAATAAAGTATAATATTAAGACTGAGCCATGAAGTCACCTGGAATATAAACACAATTACTCTGTTTTGATTGTGGCATTTCTTTTTTTTCCACAGAGGAAAACACAGTCATCTTGGAGCCACAGTAAAACATCAGAACAAAAACACTGGGAATTTAATGCTGTTGATCTTTATTTTATTTTTTTAGTTGTAGATGGATACAATAACTTTATTTTATTTATTTATTTTTATGTGGTGCTGAGAATCAAACCCAGTACCTCACACACGCTAGAGAAGTGCTTCACCACTGAGCCAAACCCAGCTCTGTTGATCTTTTCTTATTGGCATTCATTTATTCTTTGTGCTGTCTGTTACCTTAACTATAGACAAATGGTTAAGCTAGAAGGGTGGGTTTCAAATACCATTCTGGGGAGTTCCCCACACTCTTAAGCATCGGAGCCTTTCTTTTATGACAACTGACACCTAACACAGAACTCAAAAAGTAGAGCAAGATAACAGCAGCTTAGTAGTTTCATAAAAACTTCTATATACATCTATCATATGATCTAGCCATTCCACTATAAGGGAAATAAAAACTTATAACCAGACAAAGAGTTATGAAAGAATGTTCATAGCTGCTTTATTTATAATAGCCTCAAACTGGAGACAACGAGAATATCCATCAACAGATGAATGACTAAATAAATGTGGTATGGCCATATGATGGACTACTGTTCACCAATAAACAGAATTTGTTATTAATACACATAGCATGAGTGAATCAAAATAAATGATTATTAAAAGAAGCCTCAAAATAAAGTGAGATTCAATTTCTTTTTTTATTGATTTTTTAAAAAATAAATGACAGTGGAATGCATTACAATTCTTATTACACATATACAGCACAATTTTTCATATCTCTGGTTGTATATAAAGTATGCTGACACAAAATCGTGTCTTCATACATGTAGTTTGGATAATGATGTCTATCACATTCCTCTATCCTTGCTAACCCCCTGCCCCTCCCTTTCCATCCCACCCCTCTGCCCTATTTAGAATAATCTAATCCTCCCATGCTCCCACTCCCTACCCCACTATGAGATTCAATTTCTAAAACTCTAGAAAGTATACATATTTCTATAGTGACAGAAATCAATTAGTGTTTTCTTAGGATAGATAGAGAAATAAGGGGGCAGGGAGGATTTGCACAGGGACACCAGGAAACTTTTGTGGGGGATGAATATACTCATGATCTTGATAGTGGTGATGGTTTCAAGAGTGCATATATGTTAAATTTTATTACATCATACACTTTATATATGTGTGGTTTGCATGTCAACTATACCTCAATACAGTCATTTTAAAGAAAAAGTCAATACTGACAGCTGACAGCTGGTAGATGACCTAGTTCCTGCCAGTTAGGGTATAGTGTTCTTTTGTGGGATATAACAAAAACATCAGGCAAGGACTCCTCATATCTGTGATGGAATCAACAACAGAAAGACCACTCCATGTTCTATAATCATCCCAAACAGAGATATATAAATAAACTTTAGGTAATAACAGAATGCCGAACACCACTTTCCCAGATAACATGAGTAGCTTCTGGTCCTTCTTCAATGACACTATAGCCTCATATTTTCCCCTACCTCCTAAATAAAAATTAAGACAGGCAATCATCAAATCATTCTAAATTCCTGGCTGCAGTCAGTACAAAACAGAACCTCATTCTCTAGAACCTTCCCATGAAATATTCTAATGCAAGTTGAGTTCCATCAGAGGCCTCCGTCTCCTCACTCATTCCCTCTTTCAGAAAAGTCTCACAGTCTCTCCATGGTGGATAGTTTTTATGGTTGTAGTAATAATCAACCTAACTTTATGGACTAAAAATATTCTTCATTGGTTGTCTTTGGCTGCTGGGCAAAGAAAAACTTGAAAGTAGAGTTTTCTGAGATGTGGAATGTAAGGAATCTGGCTTGTCCTGATTTCCTCTGTCTCTGAGGATTTGTTCTTATTTTTTGGGGGGAAGGGGTACTGGGGATTGAACTCAGGGGCACTCAGTCACTGAGCCACATCCCCAGCCCTATTTTGTGTTTTATTTAAAGACAGGGTCTCACTGAATTGCTTAGGGCCTTAATTTTATGAGGCTGGCATAGAACTTGTGATCCTCCTGCCTCAGCCTCCTGAGCCACTGGGTCTGAGGAACTTTTTAGAAGCCACTGAGGTAGATGATCTTTCAGCATTACGAAAATCCACATTTTGATAGCTAATGGTGCTAATATCAGTTCCTGGAGACAATGATAGCCTTTATTCTGCTTTTTAATTAACTAGTCTCCTGAAACAACTACAATTCCTGTTTTAGCCTTAGTATTTTGTAGTATTGTGTCTGAGAATGGTGACCAACACAAATAACAGAAAGGCTGTTATTTGTGTGGAAAATCTTTTTAAAAGTTTAATATTTTTCTCAGTGCTTTCAATTTTCCTCTATGCTTGGTCTGTGGCATTGGGAAGAAGAGCTCCATTTTTGGTGACTTAAAAGAGATTGATCCACGAATGTGCTTTCCTTAGCTTCCTGCTGATAAATGTTCTTCCCCTGCTATTTTCCTGAGTTATTTCTGCTCTTGGATTCTCATCTTGAATAAGCAGTCAGGAATTGAGATGAAGAACAGACTTGAATATTTAGGATGCTTTCCAGAATTCAGTAGCCAATGATGGAAAGCTGTGATGGGGCAAAAAGAAATTTGATTCATGAGAAGGTATTTTTAGAACCATAAATGTTTCCAAGTGTCAAATTTCCTTAAAAAACGAAAAAAAAAGTAAACCCCTTTTTCTCCTACTAAAATCCTTCTAAAAATTACTATGGGTCTCTGCCACCTAAATCTACACTGTCACTTTTTACAGTTCTAGGAAGGAATTTTTACATAGTTTGTTGTTGTTGTTGTTTAAACATGTATAATAGCACAGTGATGGAAACTCAAGAGGAAGAGAATATTGAAGCTACAAGAGTGATTTTTATTCATGTCTGTAGTTCTATGCTTTGAGGATAAGGAGAGTGATGCTTTCACTACTAGTCAGAGCAGAAAAAAGAAAGCCTTTTTCTACATCATATTCATTTACATGAGCATGACAATTTTGATACCACAGTTTATATTTGGTATCAGGGCCCAGATGGGGTGAAATGGGCAGGGAGCAAAGGTAGCAATGGAGACAAAGTCACAAAAGTCTAGGAAAAAAGGAAAGTTTGGACTCCATAAAGAGAGGTAGGAACTTTCAGAAGAATTTGCTTTTCCATAGCTTTCAAACGTTTTCACCGACTGCCTATATTTACTGTTCTTATTGGAAATTCAGAAAATTCCAGGGAGATAGGTCTGGTAAAACTATCAAATGTGAATATAGTTAAGACCCAGGACCTTGTATTCAGGAGTCTAAGATTCTTATCTTAGCAAAGGTACTTGCCAGCTACTAACTTTAGACAATTTACAAAAACCTCTCTAAATCTTTTCCAAAAAATGTCCCTCTTCGAATGATGGCTATTGGGATTTTATAAAATAATGGATGAAAAGTCTAACTCTAAACATAGGACCTGCCACTAGTAGACATTGTAGAAATATTAGCTAATACTACTACCAGAGCTACTATTCACTAGAAAGAACAATTATATCCTAGCACTAAATACTTTTATTGATATAAAACTCATATCCATCACTTCAAAAGTGAATTACTATTAAAACTTTTAATAAAACAGCTTTACCATTTCTTTCCACATGATTCTCTCTTCCCAGAAAAACAACTCAGTTCTAGCTATTTTCATAGTTATGTTTCCACATTTCAAAATAGAAATATTTAGATATGCTGCTGATTATTTCTTTTCCATTTTTAAACCTCATATATTAGTTCTTGTGATAAAAATTACAACTTCACAATCTTACATTAACTCATTGCCATATTGAATCTTGAATGCCCCTTCAAAGGCTCCTGTGTTAAAGTTAGGCTTGGTTCCCAGGGTGGTAGTGTTGGGAGATGGTAAAACTTTCAGGATGGTGGGCCTAGTGTAAATAGTTAGATCATTCTGGGCATGCCCTCAAAAGGAATTGTAGAATCCTGGCCCCTTTCCTCTCTCTTGCTTTTTGGCCCTCAGATGAGCCAGCAGTTTGGATCCACCACACGCTCCTGCCATGATGTTATTCCTTGCCACAGCCCCAAAGCAATGAAGCCAAATTGATCATCAAAATTGTGAGCCAAAGTAAACCTTTTCCCTTCAGAAGTAAATTATCTCAGACTTTTTATAGTGATGGAAAGCTGACTAACACACCCACATTAACTTCCTTTGTGCCTCTTCTCATTCTTCTAACATAGTGTATCATATTGGGGACAAATAATCATAGTTTACATCATCATAATTAAATATGTTTTATTCAAAGTTACATGACTTGCGTAGGATAATTGTTTGCTCTTTCTTGTAAACCTCTGCTTTTCCTGGAAATTAATATAATTACCACATTTGTTCAATTGCTCACTTTTCTAGATATCTTCAATAATTCTTTCCACACTCAACAATAAAACTGTGTAACACTTCACAATTCAGTCAAATATATCAGTTCTTGTCTTACAGGTTGGTGGGAAAAATTCACTTGAAAACCTTGTTTTCTGGATTAAACCTTCATTGTGTGCCATTCAAGCATGCCATATTGCTATTATCTTAAGACCCCTTCATCATAATCCTGGGAATTACCTTTGTCTCTCTGCCATGTTAGCTCCTCTATTATTTGGACTTTATTTTTTCTCATTCTTGGTTTCCTCCTCCCAGGAACTTCCTTTTCTTTTTTATAAATTATATTTCATTTCTAATTGATACATAATAATCACACAGATTTACAGAACAAAATATGATGTTTTGATATATGTATACACTGTGCAATGATCAAATCAGGATAATTAGCATATCCACCACCTCAAATATTTATCATTTCCTTCTGGTGAAATATTTAAAATTCTATTTTCTAGATATTTCAAAATACAGTACTGTATACTGTGCAATAGAATACCAGAATTTATTCCTCCTATCTAATGGTAACTTTATGGCCATTGACAAACCTCTCTCCATTCCCTCCAACCCACCCAGTTTTTGGTAACCACTATTCTATTCTATGCTTCTATGAGATGATTTTTCTAGGTTTATATGAGATCATATATGTAACTGACATATTTCACATATTTTATTTTCCACTTACTGCCTTCCAGGTTCATCAATGTTGTCACAAATAACAGAATTTCATCTTTGTTATGGTTGAATAATATTCCATTATTATATGCCCCGCCTTTTCTTTATCCATTCATCTGTTGATGGACACCTAGGTTGATTTAATACCATGGCTTTTGTGAATAGGGCTGCAGTGAACATGGGAGTGTAGATATTTCTTTGGCATAGTGATTTCCTTTCCTTTGCATATATACTCAGGAGAGGTATTTCTGGGTCATATGATAGTTCTATTTCTAGTGCTTTGAGGAACATCCATACTATTTTCCATAATGGCTGTATTAATTGACATTCCTATTAACAGTGTACAAGAGTTCCCTTTTCTCCACATCCTCACCAGCATGTGTTATTACTTTTGTCTTTTTGATGATAGCTATCCTTATTGGAATAAGGAGATACATCTCTTTTTGGTTTTAATCTGCATTTCCTAGATGGTCTTTGATGTTGAATTTGATTATATATGTGTGTATACATGTGTGTACACACATGTTCATCTATACATCTTTAACTATATTGATATTTAATTTCTTTAGCTCTTTTTGGTTTGTTTATTTGATTTTTGTGGTACAGGGGATTGAACCAAGGGTCTTATGTGTGCTAGGGAAGTGCTCTACCACTGAGCTACATCTCATACCCTGATATTTAAGTTCTTAAGTTGAATGGAAGGTACATAGTTATTGCTTTTATTACACATTATACAGCTAACAAATTACATAGAAGGGCAAGAACTTGAATTTTATTATGTCTTTTGTCATTCAGTGAGTCTACTTGTGAGGAGAGGACCAGCCAAAGCATCTTCCAGCCATTTTTTGCTGTCACCCTTTCTATTCTTTCTTCCTGTTGTATATATTGTAGCCATCCACAATGGCATTCCCAGCAATATTCAAATTTATTAGATTTTTCCACATTTCTTCCTTTTCTAGGATTTGCCCCTCTGTCTGTGAATGACTTTCCATATACATATATATATATATATTTCTTTTTTTTTCTTCAAGACATACCTTAATCCTACCAGAAGGAGTGGTCCCCAGTCCAGTAGTGTTCTAGAACCATCTTGCACCAGCTTGTAAAAGCCCATTTATTACATTTTCAGAAAAATTTGAGCCAGTTGACATCACATTGATACCATGAAATCAACCAGGGTGAAAGTCTTATACCATGGTAATTGGTAAATGATACAAATGAGGGTTTTTATCACCAGCGTTAGTTGTTAAACATTTAGCAGTATACCACTGCCAATTTCTGATGGAATTTTTTCCTTCTTTCCCTATATTTTCTTGGAAGTCTGTAGCATTCATTACTGTTTACCTTGCATTTTAGTTTTTAATGACTGCATCTGTCTCTCCCATGTCATTGTTACCACTCTAGATAAGAGGTCTCATTCATCCTTGTATCTACCACAACACCTACCAGAATTTCTTCCATATGATAAGTATTCAATAATTTTGATGAATGCAAAAAGAAAAAGAGAAAAAAAAACAGTTAAGATTGTCCCCTTCTCCAACTGGCAGTGAACTGGGCACATACACTGTACCAATAGGATGTACGTCAAGTCATATAGCAATGAGGGAATTTAATAATGTACTTACAGGGAAGGGGAAAAATAATTTAAAAGATAATAGTTTATAATACTCTGCTCATAGTTTTTCTTAACCTAAAAAATCATAAGTTTTGACTATCAGGGGAACATTTATTTTACAAAAAGTATTTTTCTACTTGTGTAGATAAAATTAGAGGCTTATATGCTTCTTAATGTACAATTTGAAACAACAGAAATTTTAATAATTTTACAAAGTTACCAAATAAATACAGACTGTAAAAATTTTAAACAAAAGATTTTACACAATTATAATTGAGGGATTTTGATAATGAAAACATGTGAAATCCTTTTCCTATGTAACAGAACAACAGTCTACATTTCTTAAAACCCTTCCCACTAAACATAACTTTACAAAACTGTTACATGGGACATTTAATTATTTTTAATATATCCATGAGCCTACAAATTAGTAACCACTTCTCAGAGCTGAAAATTAAATTAAAGCAGAAATTCAGAGAGGTGAAGGACCCATTAATTTGCCTTTGATCTTCACACAGTGTTTGCTAAACCAGGTGAATTTGAGCTTAAGATGTCCTGGCCTTAGAGGCAGATAGACTGTGATATGAAGATCTAAAAAGCCTACCAAGAGCAATAAGTATAATAGGAGATCATCCATATGCCTACATACCTGTGAAACCAACAGTTAGATCTCTAAAAAAAGATGAATTCGACACCTCTTCCCACAAAGACATTAAAATAAAATGCTCATATTAAAATTTGAAGCTGAATGGAGGGAGGAAAAACTCCCTTGAGAAAATATATAACAATAGGTTATTCCTCATGGGGGATTGCAGTTGGAATTCATATAATCTGGGTGATTCAAGAAAATCTAAGGAAACTTATTTAAAGTGATACTGGGCTAAAAATGCTCCAGATACTTGACAGAAATAAATGCAAATCTTCGAATAAACTATTTCAACCCTTACCTCAAAGAATTCTCTTAGATAAAGTTCCCCGAAAAGAATAAAATATCAAACATAGTGAATGCAAAGCAGCAAAAATAATAGAGGATAGCCCAAAAGAATGCAGATATTTAACTATTAGACCCACAATAGTTTTTCTAAATAGGTTTGATACTTTTATTTATTTATTTATTTTTTGTTATAGGTAGACTTGAAATGTTTATTTTATTTTTTTATGTGGTGCTGAGGATCGAACCCAGTGCCTCACACATGCTAGGAAAGCACTCTACCTCTGAGCCACAACCTCAGCCCAGTTTGATAACTTTAAAACCACATTCACAAGACACTAATTTAAAAAAAAAAAAAACTCTAAATAAATTACAGAAAGATGAGCAAAACACAGGGAAGAGAGCAAGAGGAAGGAAACAGGGAGGGGGAAATGCTAGGGATTGAATTAGAGCAAATTGTATTCCATACATTTGTGATTATGTTAAAACGTATTCTAACATTATATATGACTAAAAAGAATTTCACAAAGTATAAAAATATTTAAAATATGAAGAAATACCAAGAAACTATGAATAAGTAGATTTGAAAATAATTAAAGGTTGTGAAAATGTCAGAAAAACAATAACAAATTAAGAACTCAATGAAGAGTTTAACAGTTGATCAGAAATAGCTGATGAAAAAACATAAATATAGATTTGGTGAAATCATTAATATATAATTAAAACTAACCCAAGGTGAAAACTAAACAGTCTTGTAACCACTCAATATTTTAATTCAGAAACGAAAATTTATATCAGAAACTTTTAGTCAAGGTTAAATTCTTTAGTACAAAATTTCAAATACACATGGAATTAAAATTTTTTTTTGCCACATACTGGAATAAAAAGCAAGCCTCAATATATTTCAAAAGATCCCATAGACTGTTTTATCTGACCATAAAATGATTGTTAGAAATTAGTGTTATAAAGATAATTTAAAAAATCAAAGTGTTTTTAAAATAAAGATATATAATACTTTAGAGATCAAAGAAATAATAGACATTTGAAAATATCTGTAACTAAATTATGATAGAATTTTATTTAAAATTATGTAAGATGCAGCTGCAGCAGATATAAAGTGAGATTTTAAGTCTTAAATATTTAAATTGATCTATGGATGAAATGCAATTCCAATCAAATCCCAAGAGGATATACTTTTAGAATCTTGATATACTGATCCTAAAAATATGTGGAATTTCAAATTACCAAGAATACCAAGACCTAAGAAGAACTTGAGAGCCTAACTTGCCTGAAATCAAGACTTATTATAACGGTATATTAATAAGATAATAAAGTATTGACCCAGAGATTGATAAATGGACTAAAACAGAGGTCCTAGAAACCATCTAATTTATAGATTAATTCTTGATATATGATAAAGTTTTGTTTTGTTTTGTTTTGGTATCAGGTATTGAACCCAGGGGCACTTAAATAATGAGACACATCCCAAGCCCTTTTTTATATTTTATTTAGATACAAGGTATCACTGTGTTGCTTTTGGACCTTGCTATGTTGCTGAGGCTGGCTTTGAACTGGAGATCCTCCTGCCTTAGTCCCCTGAGCTGCTGAGATTATAGGTGTGTACTACCAAGCTTAGCCTATGATAAACTTTTATAAAAATCAGTGCAGAAGGGATAACCCTTTCAATAAATGGGGTTGTGACAATAAATTCACCTACATAGTAAGATATATTTACAAAAATATTCATGTTTATAATGAAGATTATTTGTATACCCTGAAACTGGAAACCCTGAACTAGTCAACAGTGGGATAGAAAAATATAATTGTGGCATATTTATATTATGGAATAATATTTAACACTGTAAATGGATGAACTGCACTTGCATGCAGTAATATGTATGACTCTCTGAAATAATATTCTGCCAAAAATGTTGCAGAAAATGTATATATTATATTCAAAGCAAAGGTCAAAATTCATGTGAAATTCAAGAATTTTATTTTTAGGCAAGGTTGGATAAATGGATGAACAAGGGGAGAATCAGTGGAATGGGGGTAGTGGGGAGAGGAGCGGGGAATGGAGACTGAAATGGAGTGGGTCAGATTCCATGCATGTATGATTTTGTTGGGATGAACCCTTCTACTATGTATAACTATAATGCTCATATAAATAATAATAAGATGGGCTGGGGCTGTAGCTCAGTGGCAGAGTGCTTGCCTAGCATGCACAAGGTACTGGGTTAGATCCTCAGCACCACATAAAAAACAAATAAAATAAAGGCATTCTGTCCATCTATAACTACAAAAAAATTTTAAAAAATGAGAAACAAAACTTCAAAATAATTTTAAAGAATTTTATTTTTAGGAATATAAACATATATGGCCAACTATTAAGAAAACCAAGGAATTACCTCTGAGTGAGAAGGCAGTGAATTTAAGATAAAGGTGGTTCTTACAGGGGATTTCATACATATTATTTTTTTTCTTAAATAAATTGAAAGGTACTTGAGTACTTGTGATTTTGTATATTTGGTGTCCTGTATGCCTCTTGAATTTGGTTTTCCAAACAGTTCTTCATGTTTGGAAAATTTTCTGATATTATTTCATTGAATGGATTGTTCATTCCTTTGGTTTGGAACTCTATCCTAATAACTCTTAAATTTGGTCTTTTTATGTTATCTCATATTTCTTGAATGTTCTGCTCATGGTTTCTTGCCATTTTCACTTTGTGGTCTACATTCTTTTCAAGATTATATATTTTGTCTTCATTGTCTGAGGCTCTGTCTTCCAAGTGGTCTAATTTGTTGGTGATGCTTTCAATTGAACTTTTAATTTGGTTTATTGTTTTTCATTTCAAGGATTTCTATTTAGTTTTACTTTAGGACCTCTATCTCCCTATTGAAGTAATATTTTGCTTCCTGTATTTGCTTATGTAGCTGTTTGTCAAGATGATCTTTTGCTGCCTGTGTTTGTTTTCTATATCATCCTTTTATTCACAGAACATTTAATCATGTACATCCTGAACTCCTCTTTGTAATTTCATGTGCTGTGCTGGCCATGGATTCTAATAATGTGGTATCTTGAGTTGTTTGGGGCACTTTCTTCCCTTGTCTTTTCATTCTGCTCATATGTCTTCCTTTCCAGCTCTGTGGATCTGAGGCATTACCATTTTTGCCCTTTAGGCTTAGAGTGCCCCTGTAAGGTTCCAAACCTCTCCTTTGATGGCAAGTACAATGTTAACAGATCTGAATGTAAACAAACTGCCACCTAAAAACAAATAACTGTTATTAAGATGTTTACAGTTTGGTCACAATGTACAGAAATGGTGATTTCAATTATTATCTACAATATAATCGGTAGGTTTGTAAAAAGGTTTACAATTTCTGATGGTGAACAAAGAACTAGGGGTGGGGTGTAGGAAGATATGCTGAGGAGGTATAACATGAGGATATAGATTTTATTATGTTAGGAAATGTGAAGGAAAAATCTAAAGAAGAAGGTTAGTAGTAGGAGAAGAGAGAGGTAGTAATTTTGGGAAGATAAGTAAGAGGGAATACAGTAGAGTACATCAAACAAATACACACACACACACACATATATTAAGAAAAATAAAAAATGTTAAAATATTAAAAATTGGAGAGAAAAAAGAATATACAGCACAACTGTAATATACTTTTCAGTCATCTCAGTCCACAATATTCTAATTCATGCAAAGTACTTGGTTTCACATATGTTGGGGATGTGAGGGTGGAAAAATAAAGAGGGAGAAGAAAAACAAATCTTGAAGGAAGAAACAAGGATTGTTTTGATTGGAGACCAGTGTCTTTCCTGCTTCCCTTCTCATCCAATGGTGGGGTTGTCTGTTCTTAGTTGGTATCTCCATCCTCAGCATGCTGGGGGTCACCAGCGTGTGATGGTTGATCTTGGGTGAGGTACCTGGAAGTGGGGTATGGCACCCACCAGTCCCATTGGGAGACAGCACCTCCAGGATCTCCTTTGGGGTGTGCTCCTGTGATGTGGGCGCCAGGTCTTATCTCCTCATCTCGCCTGTAGACCTCACAGTTCCTGCCCTCTGGATAATTCTCTAAACTCTATCTCCCTCACCCTGTCCCTTTCTACTTCCTAATCAGCAACCTTCCTCTCCAGGGGTCTTGTGTGTGCACTCTGGTGGCTGCACACCTGTCATGGAGGGCTGTTTTGCATTGGGCAGTCACTCTGCTGAGTTAGTGACTGCTGGGGATTGGGGAGAATTAGAAAACTATGGGTACCTGGCTATTCGGTGTTTCAAAATGGTAGTTGCCCAGACTAAAGATGGTGATGGAGGTGACCCTTGATGGAGGCTGCTGCTTTCAGTGATGGGGTGTCAAGTCGGGTGGGGGGAGCCAGATAATGGTGTTATGCAATGTGTTAAGAGATGAACTTTGTGGTATGCAGTGTTGTAGCTGTCAGCTTTCTTCAGAGCCTGTGATGTCCCCAGGTACAGGCAGTCTACTGTGAATAGGGGACTATGGCAGTATCTGCTGAGTCCCAAGATGGAGGCCACCAGGGAAGTCCCATGTTGGTAGATGGGGGTCCACATGGGGAGTGGCAGCTGGAGTTCCTGCTCCTGGGTAGAGGCTGAGTATCCTTTGTGGGAGTGGTGTCAGGGAATTCTGTGCAGGTGCTGATGCCGGTCGCCCCGCTAAGGCACCTGGGAGACCTGTGTGGGTGAGAAGTCAGGACCGGAGTCCTGCTCTAATGATGAGGCCTGGCCCCATGAGGCACAGCACCCATGATTCTTGCATGGGATCAGCTGTGGAGGGGTCCTCTATCACTCTCAGCAAAGCAGTATTCCCACTAGTTGAGACCCAGGTCACGGAGCGACACAGAATGCTGCCTCCCTCTGGCCTGCCATCTTGGATCCCCCCCTTTTTGTTTTTGGAATCATGGTTTAATGGAAGGTAAAATTTGGTGAGCTACTAAGGTTCTAAAGCTCTGGAGGAGAGGGTGATGAAGACCTAAAACAGAAGAACTTTTTGGATTGAAATTTTTTGAGCTGCTGAAATGTCTTATTCCCACAATCATCTTCTTTTCTTTCATAACTATAGTTCATTCTTATTGTTATAGAATCTCACTTTATAATGTAACAGTGAATGTTCTATAACATTCAGTATGTTTTATTGTGCTACTGAAAAATGTTGAGAGAGAAACCAATTTGCCTGAATGTTGACAGTATTAGAATCAGAAAGAAAGTACATTTGAGTAATTAATATTGACAAATTAACTTCTCTATTTTTGTACTATGTCTTTATAGGAAATTAAATTCTTTATTGCCAAAACTGGCTGTGAAGAAACAAAACAATGCTATATTCCAAACATTGAGACAGAGTAGTATTACCTTTGCTAAACTGAGGTGTAATCTGAAGGTTTGAGTTTTTAAAAATAAACATATTCTGAAAGTACATACTGAAGAATAACATATACTATATTCTGATTCTGAATCAATATTGACAATTTTAAGTATTTAACATGTTTTTTAATACTCATGAAAATAAAGAATGATTAATGTAAATAAAAATGAAAAATGAATCTTATACATTGTTCTTTTTTTTTTTTTGGAACTGGGAATTAAAATCAGGGGCATTCAACCATTGAGCCACATCCCCAGCCCTATTATGTATTTTATTTTAGAGTCAGGATCTCACTGAGTTGCTTAGCACTTCGCCATTGCTGAGGCTGGCTTTGAACTTGCAATCCTCCTGTTTTAGCCTCCCAAGTCATAGGGATTACAGGTGTATGCCACCACACCTGGCTGTATGTTGTTCTTTTATATGAGAATTCTCTTACAGGGATGGGGAGTGGGGTGGGATGGTGTTCAATGAGAGTAAATTTAGGAATGAATGCACCATCTTAAGAAGAACATATTGGAAATTGAGTATGCAATTTCAATTACGAATTTAATGAGGTTGTATATCTATAGCAACCGAGACCTTTGTCAGAAATAATCAATGAGTGACTATATAATCAAACACTTCTGCCAAAAAGAGAGAAAATATTACTTTTTAAATTATCAGGAAAGAGTTAAAGAACATTGAATTAGGCTCAATGAAATGGCAGTGGACTTACTGGTAACTCCAGAGCTTGTGTACCTTTTAAGAACATTAACCTTGGGCTGCTCAGAACAGAGGGAAAGCTGTGCCAGTTCTTGAGCCTCATGATGTCAATGTGATATGGCAGTTCTACCATGTGCTCACCCTGTTGCTTATGGTACATGGCATGAGTCTGTAGTATCCCTTTCACAGCACAACTGAAATGAAATAAAGGGTTCTAGTTGCACTTCAAGAAAAAAAAAATTTCAGGAGTGTTTTGTTTCCAAATTACAAGTGTTTGTTTCTCAACACTTTTCTTAAAAGTTATGAAGTACGAAAATGCAAATTGCACTGCTAGGAAAAGATATAACTGTCTTTCTTCCTGATGTTAGGATGTGTTTCGTCCCCAGATAGGCTTATTTAATTCCCAAAGCCATCCTATATAGCAGTCTTAAACTGCTTAAACAGTTGCCTCTGTACATATTTTAAGTTTGGCCTAAAGGTTTATCCATACATAAGGAACTATAACCTATATTGATATGCACACAGTGTACACAGACTATAACCTTGTTATTGTTTTGTAATAAGTAGCTGAGTCCTAACCAATCAGTCAACTGTTCAAGCCACATTCAAATAAGACAGACATGAATTGTAACCAATCAGGCTGTGTCTACCTATCTTCTATTTCTACATTATAAATATTCCTTTTTCTTTGGTTATAAATATAATCTGCCCATGTGGTAGGGGGAGGTGCTCTTAATGTGTTCTGGTTCTGTGGGCTGCCTTCTTCACAGTCATTTCTTGCTCAGTTCAACCAACTTGAATTTTTTATGTCTAAAGGTTTTCATTTAATAGTAGCCATTATCATCCCCATTTTACAGATTGGGAGATGCAAGAAGTTGATGGATTCTCAGGTCATTTAGTTAGCACTTAACTCAGTTGAGCTATAACCAGGACTCTACTTCTACATGAACAAACAAGTATACACATACTTCTGAATCCTCACCATAACAGGGCCTATCAGACAGACTGTGAACTATAACAATTATTTCCTCAGTAAGATGCTACTGAGAGAGATAATACTCTTGTACTCAAAATAGCTAACATTCACTGTACATTTAGTTGCTTTTGTCAAGCCTTGGGCTCAGTAAATTATATGCACACTCTTAATTTGTCTTTGAAAGAGTCCTGCAAGATAGATATGTTATCCATATTTGACAGCTGAAAAAGAAATATTCAGAGAGAATAAATGGCTTAATGGCAGCTATCTCTTTTTGCTTGGAAGTAGAAGTAGGTGAAATCTGTCCTGAACCTCAATTTGCACTATTAGCACATGTTTTTGCTTGTATTGCTTATTATAGAAAAAGTAAAATGCCCAGTTTTTCCAAAGATAGTTTTATTTATTCATATTTTATATAAGTCTTAAGGAACATATATTTTGCAGTTCAAATATCCTTTTCTTTTCTTTGGGGTATCACTTTTAGAGATTGCATAGAGAAAATTCCTTTACCCCTTCACATGCCTTTGGTTTGCTGAGCTGGGATTCAAAGTCCAGTCAGTTGGAATCACCTTGCATTCTGTTCCCCAGTCTCTAAGTATTCAAATACCACCATTTAAAAATGCCTTCAATGCATGGAGGAATTTGAGGAAAATGAGAATGGTTTTACCATGGTATTGACTCTTGTTCTGGCTGTCTGCACCTGTGTACTAAATCACAGTAAACTTGGTCGTAAAGAAAAATACCCTCAAAACACATTGTTTATTAGTAGTATCTTTCAACAGTTCTGGGGTTTACTGGGCTCAACATTGTGGCTCTCACCTGAGGTATTTCTTGCAGTTATAATCAGATAATAACTGAGATAGAAACATCTGGAAGATTTCCTTATTTATGTTTCTGACTATTGAGTGGCTTGTAAGCCAAGACCTCAGTTGGGTCTTGCCAAATGTTTATACCTATATGTGGCCTTTCTATGTGACCTGAGCTTTCTCACAGCATGGCACTTGGGTTTTAAGAACAAAGATCCCAAGAGAAGCAAAGAACAAAGTGAAAGCCTTTTATGATCCAGTCTCAGAAGTCATGTAGCATGACATTTGTTGCATTCCATTCATCAGAAGCAAGTCACTCAGGCTAGCCCACATTCAAGGACAAGAAATTTTGACTCTACCTCTTAATGGAAGAACTGCTTTCAGACATAATTTAAAACTGTCACTCTTTTTTAACTGATGAATATAGGAAATCATGTTAAAAACTTGATCTGCTGGAATCAACCAGGTTCTAAGGCATTGAAGAGCATATATAAGAGCATATACTAACAAAACAATCATGACTCAGTTGTGTAATGATTGTTCACTAAAGAATGCAAAGGAGTTTACTGTACAACTCACATTGTTTTCCTAATCTTTGCATGAAAACAGTTTCCCCTTTGTCTCCAACCTCAGCTACCTAAGCCATGGACTAGCTGATGTTGCCATCTTTCCTGGAAAGTGCCCTTTATTCAATCCCAGACTTTCTCTCATTACAGCATAGGACCCTGGCAGTAGACTTCTCATATATATCTGTGACATCTGGCTATCCATTGGATCTGAGATGAGGCCTATTCTTCTAGCCTTCACCCTTGAAACCTTACCATTCAAAAGGACACAAAATTTGTATAATTCAAAAGTTAGCCCTATCATGCTTGTGTCTAATGGGGCTCAGAGTACTTGACCTTCATGATATTTTGTTTCCTTTCTGTCTACAATCTCTTGAAGCTATTTATAATCACTGCACATTTATTTTTTAAATGTGAATAATGTGCTACAAAAATATGTTGTAAAATATTTTTAAAATAGCATAAAATGTTTTCATTGGTGCTCACATCTCCATGTTTCCATGGGCTCCAGATCAACCCAACTTTCAAATGCTATATAGTGGAAACTATAACTGGCCAGTGCTGAGGTCAGTTTTGGGTCATGTATGTTATTAAGAGTAAGAACTAGAAAAGACTTCTGCAGTAGAGTCACTAGTCTGTATTATTCAACCCTTTTTCTTTTCCCTTGTATACAGGTAAAGTACATTGTCCAGCCCTGGTTAAGTAGAGTCCATATGATGGATTTCTGTGACTAACAAAATATGTGCAGAAGTAATGCAGGACATATCCATGCCTAGTCATGAAATTCCCTATCTGTCTCACTCTTTCCTTTTTGCAGAAGTCTTGCAGACCATGTACTAAATATGATGGAATTATAAGGAAACATTAAAAGTAGAAACAAGCTAGGTCGATTAATGATCATGTGAAGAAAATTTGTCCCCGGCTGACTGTATTAGAGTATGATACAATGAGAGAGAAATATATTCAGTTTTATTAAGCCTTTGAGAGTTCAGAAGTTATGTTACATTATCTGACATTATTGTGGTAAAAAAGGAGTCCAGTGAGTCTAAGAGATGTAGATTTGAGGCACAAAGGTTCTCCCCAAGTCCCAGGAATAATCAACTGGATAAAGAAACTAGGAGAGAAATAATACATTAATGCTTCTACTCATGACCTTTAAGTAAGAAGTACAAAACTGTACAGAAAAATGTATTACCATTCCAGTGGTGAAGAGAGGCAAATTAGAGAAGAGCAGATGAAAGAAGTAAAAGGCTTTGGGTAAATTGTTAAAAACCAGAACAGAACTTATCTAGTTGGCTCACCACATAGGTTGCTGGAAGTGGGGAAATAAGATGCTCTGTAGGGTCTTCCCCAAGATTATTATATTTATGAAGAGGACAGAGAAACAGAGAGTGTCCTGTACTCTTAAATTCAATGTCAGGACTTCTTTATGCATGCAGTGAAGTATGTGTATGTTTGGAGGGTAGAGAATGAAAAGAACTGAGCTCCACTGAAGATCAATATTTTTGGGGAAAAAGTTCTCTTTAGCCCTTCATGAATCATAACACATCAAGAGTTCTCTGGCAGTTTATCATATTCATCTCATGAAAGAGAATAGAGAGATAAGAGAAATCAAGTGGAGACCAAGGGGTTCTGTCTATTTGAGTTATGAACTATAATTAAATTATTCACAAGGCTTCTTTTTGCTCTTCTGGGAATATACTTTTATTATATATTGGACCTTTATGCTTCTATCAATACATTGTAAAAAGGCGTATGCAGAGATAGATATAGAAATAGATACATCTAACCCAAAGCAAGAATGTCTACTCTGCTCAACCTTAGAAAATGCCAGTACAGTCCTTCCAGAATGCTCCTGCCAATGTTTACAGCAGTGGTATTTCCATAGAAAGATTAAGGACCCAGTAAGGCTAACAAGTCCTAAATTAAATTGCTTTCCAGTTTTTTTCTCTGCCATTAAAGTAAAACATTGATTCTTACTATTTTCTGATAATCAGGATAAAATTCAATACACATAAAGAACTTAGCCTACAATTTATCCTTATAATAATTTTATATGGCATTTATAGAACAGAGTCCATAGTTGAATCATCTAATCTATTTCATTTTTTCCAATGTTTATCTTATTGCTATAAAGTGAAAGAAACACAAATATTCAATAAGAGAGTACAATCATAAATCACATATCAGCATATTTATTTGATGAGCCCAAAACCACACTGGAAATTTAATCAACTACAAGGCACAGGCTATCCATGCACTCATTATAGAGTCTACTGATTCCCTTCTCTTTAGCTTAGTCCACTCAATTTAAATTCCATAATTTCGGTAAAAATTTTGAACTCTACATTAGTTCTGGATATTTGAACACTGTATAGGAAGAAATCAATCTTACCCATGAGGGTGTGTTCTTTTTCCTCTGCTCCTAAGAGCTAATCTCTAAGCCATGGGAATGTTCTGTCTGATAAGAGTGTCTTGTTTACCTGGGTGTCTTGGGCAATACTGGATAGTCTAAAGATGTGACTTATGGCAGGGATTTGGAGTTATGCAGTATCTGCTTGGCCTCCAGAAAGGCTGGAGATTAAGATAAGTCATGTTTTAGCAGTCAAACATCTGTATGTCACTGAGCCCCAATAAAAATCTCTGGACTCAAAGCTTAGGTAATTTCCATTGTTGGCAATATTCTGTGAATATTGTCACATATTGTTGCAGGAAAAATGAACAAAATTTAATGATTCCACTGTGAGAAGAAAACCGGAAGCTTCATACTGGGAACTCTCCTGAACTTTGCCCTGTGTATCTCTTCCCTTGGTTGATTTTAATCTGTATCTTTTCATTGTAATCAACTATATGTAAAATAGCTTCCACTGAGTACTTTGGGTTCTTCAAACAAATAATTGAACAGATGAATGTTTTGGGGGAACACCCATTTGCAATTGGTGATAGAATTGAGGTTGGTTTTAGGGATTTCTGAATTCTGTGGATGCCATGCCAAATGTCTTCAGAATTAACATGCCAAATTAAACATATTGGGTCATAAATGGCAACAATTTCTCTCAGACCCGTGTTAACTGCAGTGTCACTTCTTATTGTGTCCCTAAAAATTCCTTGTTTTCTCTGCCACTAATTGTGAGGGTTCACAGTCTCATAGAAACATAACATAAAATCTTCTATAATAGAAAATAATGACTCTTAAAGTTTGTTTTCTCTATGGTTTTCACCTTCTAATTGAGGACAGATTCCTGCAAAGAACAATGGCCTCAGGGTATATAATTAAATTATACTTGATTGTGTAACCAAGGACAAGTGTATTATGGTAGCTGTTAGCTAATGGCATCTCATTTGCCCTCCTGTACTTTCTTCATTGAAATACTGAAAAAGAAAAAACGAAAGAAAGGCATATAAGTTTGTAACAATACTGTAAATTAATATTCCCAGACTCTAAAAGGAATTTCCACTAAAGAAAGAACTAGTTTGAGAAATTAAATGGGTTAGTTAGGGCAAAGTCAAGAAGTGAAGGAAACAAAACATTTCTAGGCTTTCTAAAGGGAAGGATTTAATTCAGGGAACTGCTTGCACAGGTAATGGAAGGACAGAGAAACAAAATATAGGACAGTGGCATCTCACAGGTTGATAATAAGAAACCATTTTCAGGAAGAAATCTACAAAGTGAAAGTGATATGGAATTGTCTGTTGAAAGGTGCGGTATTGAAGAAATTGGGCCATGAAGGAAACACAGTCCCTGCAAGAGGCACTGACTAAGGCACAGAAGGAGGAGAAAAATACTTTTAATTCTCAGTTCCTCCCATATTTCAATCTGCCATTAGACCCCCTCCCCCTTTTTGGGGGCAGAAGCCAGGTAACATGGAAGTGTGAAAAACTTAACTGTAAGGGTCTGTGGTAACAATAAAAAGCAGAGTATGGAAAAAGTGAAGGATATACCTTAAAGAAAATGGGAAACTGTCTAGCATAGTACTGGAGGCTCAGGCACACACTAATTTGTGAATATAAAGTTATGAAGGAATTAGGAAAAAAATAAGCCAATTGCTCCTGGGTATCCAATGACTCTGTCTCAGAAACGTACCAGGAAACAATGTAGCAGCCACAATGGATATACACATGAATTTGTTAGGGCTGTTGTTCCACATTGTATACAAAATGCCTCTTAAAAATGTGAAGACTTAAAATTCCTAGAAACACAACATAACCAGTACTCAAAAATACCACAGTGGTAAATTGCCTTCTGAAATCTTCAGCTATCAGAGATGCAGTATCTATACAGGCTAGAATCAATGGAATTTACGTAGTAATTTTTTAAAATAAATACATAAAGCATATGTGTATATATAACATTTATAAAAGGACACACAATTTTAAAATATTCCTACTTATCTGGAAATAAATTAGGCTACATAAAGTAAATTCACAGAAGCAGGAAAAAAATTAATCATGGTTAGGAGAAGTGCAATGAATTAACAGTCTGCATATTGTTTATATGGTTAGAGCTGTGTATATTAATTGTCGTCTAGCTAACTATTATCAAAGGTGATATTCTTAGCTCTTAGTTGGACAGTGAGAAAGGAAAGGGGCCTGAGAAAGGATTAATACTTTATCATTTAATGATAAGTGAAAGTGAAGCAAAAATATAAAGTGGGTCCTCACAAAAAAGATTTGATTACATCAGGGAAGGAAAGTCAGGAGAGGTATAAATTGAAGGTATAGGAGGTAAGTGTACTTTCTTCAAGCTGTGCATGTATTACAACAGACAACTTCTTAAAAGAAAGCACTGTTGATTGCTGATTCTCAAGGAAAATAAACATGGATTGTATGGAGAAAAAAAAGTTGAGATGAGAAGAAAATTAATTGAGATGTTAAAGTATTGGATGAGATACAGGCTTAGATGAAGAGGGAAGTAGTTAAGGGAGGTAAAGACAGCAAGTGATACAAAGATGTAATAACAAAATTTAAATTCACAGACCAATCAAGAAATAACAGATTTAACATTAGAAGAAATTATATCAGTGATGAGGAGAAGCATTCACTGGAGATAGAAAAAAAAACACAAAAGATGACATCAAAGAAGGAGAAGGTAGATTTGAAAACAAGAGCACGAAGACTTGTATTCTCAAAGAAAATCCATGTTCCTGAAGAAGAAACAAAATAAATGTTACAGTGTTTGGTATACAACAAAAGAAAATGGTCTTCAATTACAGAATACAAAGCATGATTAATGAATGAAGCATGATTAATGAACTAGTGTCTCACATATTCTGGTGCAAGTTTTGCAGTTTAAGAAAAATGCATCTGGGCAAATAAAACAGTTTATCTAGAACTGAGTCCAGCCTTATATTTGCTGAGCATCATTAAATTCTAGAGATTGAGTAATAGCATCTATGCAATTTTGAGAGGAAACAAAGAATCTGAGATTTTTTTTTTCCTCAGAGGATTTTGCTATTCATAGTAGATACTGTAGATATCCCATTACAGTGCAGAAGTATTTGTTCTCCTATCTGCTGGGAGGGCTGGCTGCTGAGGGCTCACAGCAGAGTCCTCTCTAGGCATGGTCTTCAGTGGATGAAAGTATGAGATTACACTCCTCCCTGGGAAAGACCATATGATCCTTGTATGTGCCCCAATTCAGAGTTTGGGAGCAATGCTTTCTTTCTAAAAGTTTTCTGTTATAACCTGTAACACATCTTTGAGAAAGCATGTAAATCTCCTGTATTTTCAAGTTAATACTCTTTCCCTGATATAATCAGATCTTTTGCCCAAGGACCACTTTTCATTATCATTCATTTTCACTTATCACTAAATGATGAGGTATTAATCGAGGTCCAATATAGGTTCTCCTTGTCCTTTCTCACTGTCCACTTGAGTGCCAAGAGCATCTTCTTCTGTAATATTTAGCTGAATGACAACATACAGAGATCCTAATCATATAAATGTGAAATCTGGAGACTGTTAATTCATTTTTACCTCTATTAACCAAGAAGAAATGAAGGGCCATCCTATCTCCAGAAATCTTTGTGGGATTGGTTGAGGTCTTTGTCACAACTACCTGGCTGTTCTCATTCTGCTTTCCTCAGTTTTACAGCTCTTGTTCTCCATTATTCC
Organism: Marmota marmota marmota; assembly: GCF_001458135.2. Taxonomy (NCBI): domain Eukaryota; kingdom Metazoa; phylum Chordata; class Mammalia; order Rodentia; family Sciuridae; genus Marmota; species Marmota marmota. The sequence goes on from NW_026000249.1 coordinate 30,301,477, forward strand.
CTAATCAACCTCCTGCATTTATATCTGTTTCAGAGTCTGTTTCCAGGGAGACTTCCCTAAGACAAGATTCCTTTAGCAAAAGGGAAAGACTTATTTCAATATCAATTGAGGAATGAAAATAAATACCTGAGAAAAATAAAAATTAGTATAATAATAATCTGAATTTAGCAGTAAAACTATTTAATTATATAGTTATTCTCGAAAGGAGGCTTTAAAAAATGAAAATGAAAGACATACAACATCATTTTTGAAAGATAGGATATAAGTTAAATATTTATTCAGTAATATTTTTCTGGCTCTAAAATTCCGTATAACATCTTCTAACACTAGGAGGTCTGGAATGAAAAGCTAGGGGAAAGAAATGAGTTCTACATTTTTTATTTTTCCATGGGTAGCAGGTGAGGTTGAAAGAGTCAGAAGATACTATATATTACCTAAATTGAATAAGTAGATAACTGTAAGATAACTATAAATTCAAATATGATTCTGACAGAAGCATAAAAGTTGAAAAATTAATATATCCAGTTTTGTTGAAGATGATGAGACATGTTTTTTATCTTATGCTGTCAGGAGAGGTATAAATTGATAAAGCCTTCTGGAGATACATATATATTTTTCTGGTAATATATATACATCACTTCAGTTATATGACATGTTCCTCATATTTTCATATAATACTTATACTGTTGTCTAAAGTTGCAAGTAAAGTTTATTGAAGGATTTTTATCTGAGTGAAAAACTCAAAATAACCAAAAACATATCAGTATGAAAATGATGAATTAAATCATTTTTATACAACAAAATATTTATGAAGCTATTTAAAAAGAATCAGGTCTATATAAAGCCACTGCCACAGAATGATCTCCATGATGTCAGTGAATGAAAAATACAATTACAGTATATTCTATGTAGACAAATTTATGTATAAGCCCTCATGTAAAAAAACTATATTTTATGTGTTCATATTTGTACTTAAATGCATAAGAAAAAATGAAATTATAAGTACTTAAATGCTAAAACTTCCTCTGGATGAAAAACTGCAATGGAAAGGACATGGGAGTATAGTGCAATTAGCTTTATCTGCATTTTTAGAATTTTAACAAAGGCAATGTATTGATACATTGCTCATATAATCCAGAATATATAAAAAATAGCATTTTCTTCATAATAAAGAAAGATTTGATTATTCAATAACTAATGTTGTTAATATTGGCTAAATACTTTGAAATAATTGATAGATTCCTTCACAAAATATGTCAAAATAAATTATTGATGTATTCAAGAGTTAGCTGTAAATAATATAGTACCATAAAAATACTCAATTTTTTCAAATATATGTATCTGTTAAAAAAAACAATTAAACTCAGTAAAGAGAAAATAGCCATAAAGATCCAGGGATGTAGCTAAGTGGTAGAGCACTGAGCATGCACAAGGTCCTTGGTTCTATCCCCATCCAGCAACACACACACACACACACACACACACACACACATACACACACATGAAAAAGCTAATTTGGTCACTTACAGTAAATAAGATGATAATTGTAATGGCATCAAAATTTGGGCTCTAAGTATCCTGGTGACCAAAACAAATAAAAACAGAATAATAATAGCAACAATAAAAATATAATAAAATTGGTTTTATAATCCCCTTCTTCTGCAGTAAAAAAATAAGCCAATAGTATCTCAGGAGAAGGAAATTTCCTCTAAAATATATTTCTGACATAGTAGACACTTGAGTTGTTTACAACAAGATGTCACTCAAATAGAGTAATAGACTCTTATAACATCACTCATTGAAATCTGAAGACATTTCAATTCAGTTTAAGCAGCTTCATAGTGAAGACAGTACAATTCAATACAAAAGTATAGCTTTAATGGTCTAATGTGAACCAGAGATAAGTTGTAGACTATCTACAGGAATAGATGGCTTGAATGTCCTTATAACAATCCTCCATAAAGATCAACTCTTTCAATAAGGCTTTTGATAAACTTTGTGAAGTGGTTTCTTTATGCCATACTCTGGGAGTATAAATCACATACATGGGTATTGTGTGAGTAGAACCAATTCTCAAGTATAGAAAAAGTAGTTCAAAAGAGGAGAGGTCAGTTTCCATTGGAGTGATGGGTCAAACTATAGGCAGAAAATATGCTTTGAGTTAGGCTTTAAAGGATTAGGAAAGTTTTCAGGGGTTGTAGTTTGGGGGAATGGGAATGAGTGATGGCATGCCCATGAGTGAGATAGCTTTATTGAAAAGTACACTAGACTTGCAATGAAGGGATCTAAGTGATAAACTACATTTTTATGATAGGCATGAATGCATAACTGAGCTGAAAGCTGAAGGTAGTCCACTGGATTGAAGCAGAGAATTTGCCTAAGGATAAAACAAGAATTGATAGTGGGTTGAATTGGATCATGTGGTGGAAATAATCAATATGCTATTTTTTACTATGCTTCCAGATTCCACCCAAGATTCCTGGGGAATAGTTAAGAGTGGCACATTTTTTATAATTAAACTGCAAAGAAGCTTAGAAATCATTGAATCAATCCCTTAACTTCTTAGAAGAAAGATCTGAGGTCCACAGAATTGAAGCAAATCACATCTCCTGTTGGCATGCTTTCTTTTTGAAGCCAAATCTATGCTGAAAAGATGCTAGACTATTGGATGATTAGGGAGATCCTAAATGGTCCAGACCCAGTTGAGCCCCGAATAGAAAGCATCGTTATTTTTAGTCATTAATTTCGAGGGCTATTTTACACATAGCACCAAATAACTGAAACAATGGAGGGAGGTAACTATTTTCTAGGCTTCTTATACTTTTTAGCAAGAACCTTGTTCAACCCCTATCTTCTCTTATTTCAGAAAATAATTTTCCTCCAAATAGGTGATTGTCCTATCACTATTTTCTCTCCCCATAGCATTCTCTATTTCTCTACACTAGTATCTCAAAACACCTTATCTATTCTTTCCTCACCTAGTTTACACATTATATAAAAATAGAAACATGACAGGTAGATGCTATTTCTCACTAATAAGAGCACAGCAGGAAGAATATTGGCCCTGCTCCATCTCATTACTATAATCATTAGCTAGCACACAGGTGAGTAATTACCAGATGTTAGATACTCCTCAGAGTTCTCCCCACTCAGAATATAGGGAAAGAGGATGCTTAGCCATGGTCACTGGTCACTGGTGGTCTTCAGAAAGCGATCCATTTGCCCTTTGCTACTTTCTCTCCTATGTCACTCCTCTCCCTATCTATCTGTGGGGGTGACCACAGATCACCCCCAAATCTGCAGGCAGACCTACTGCTGCCAATGTAGCTATCATCACTTTGCCCTAGAATAGAGTTTGCCAAAGGTTCCCTGGAGTTTAGGGGAAAGGAGAATGGGAAGGCAGAAGAATTCACATTCATTTTATTTCATAGAATAGGTATGTTAGTCAGCCTTTCATCACTGTGAGAAAAATATCTGATAAAAACAACTTAGAAGAGGAACAATTTATTTTGTTTCATGGTTTCAGAGATCTCAGTTCGTAGTCAGCAGACTCCATTCAAGAAACATCATGGCAGATGGGAATGGGGAAGGAGAGCTGCTCACCTCATGGCAGGGAGAAGATGGACCCTTCCAGGGCATGCCCATAGTGACATACTTCCCCTAACTAGTTCCCACCTTCCCCTAGTCCATTCAGCTATCAATGGATTCATTGGTGAGGTAATAGACCTCACAACCCAATAATTTCACCTCTGAACATTTCTGCACTGACTAACATATGACCTTTTGGGGAGATTTCCAGATCCAAAACATAATAGTAAGGTTCCTTTGCTAATAATATATCAGAAAAACTATACCCCTAAAATTTATTAACTTCAGCTCTCAAAGACGTGAACAAAACCAAAGTTGGGGGTGGGTACAGAGGTTGGGAATTTCTTTCCTAGGTAGCAGCACACAGTGTCATAGGACAACGAAACTTGAACAAACAAAATAATACTATTTCCTAGAGGCTAGTTTATGGCAAGTCTCAAGCCCTTAGATGGCTTGATGTTTTCATTTTTTTTTAAATATTTTTTAGTTGTCGATATACCTTTACTTTTTATTTATTTATATGTGGTGCTGAGAATTGAACCGGGTGCCTCACACATGCTAGGCAAGTGCTCTGCCACTGAGCCACAATCCCAGCCCCGATATTTTCATTTTTATTACTGAGAAATTTGCTTTCAGATATCTACAGGTTTATATAATATTATTTCACAGATGTTATCAACTCAAGAATGGCAGGAACATGTCTGCTTATACTCTCACAAGGATCTGAAAGAAGTTTAAGTGTTCACAGGGAAATTCCAGTGAGCATATGGTTAGGTGGTATTTTGACTAGGTTACTCTTTGTTCCTAGGGAACTTGAACCATTCAAAAGAACACATCTCAAATGTAGAACTAAACGTAAAGAACACATGGGATCCTGAGTTCACTTTACAGACAAAACAACACAGTTAAGAAAAAATTAGTTACATCCCATTAGCAATAAGATTCCATTTGCTGTGAATAGAGTATTCTTAATGGTGAAGATCAAAATACACAGTAACTATCTAGCATTAATTGGCTTTCTTTCCACTTCTGCACTTCATATAGGAAACCTGACTAATGCATGGTTTTGCCTTGGGTGATTATAGTAGGGTGTTCATATAATTGATCATATAAAATATGGTGATTTTGAAGGCTGGGGTTGTGGCTCAGAGGTAGAGCACTCACCTAGCCTGTGTGATGCCCTGGGTTTGATCCTCAGCACCACATAAAAATAAAATAAAGGTGTTGTGTCCACTTACAAATAAAAATAAATAAATATTTTTTAAAAAAAATATGGTGATTTTGAGAGTGAAAGTGGTTTCTCTAATAATTACCCCAGGATGTCAGGCATAAAATTGGATTGTCTTGGACAAATCTGGATGCATGGTCTTCCTAAACTTGGAGAATACAGGAAAGACCTCTGTGTCAAAGAATATTCCTACAATTGTCACACTGTTAATCCTCAGAGCTCCATTCTAAGAATCCTTTAAATGGGCAACACTTTCAAGGAGAACAGCACTTGTTCTTAATCACACATCTATGTAAATAAGTATATAAGTTTCCTTTTTGATAAATGACAAAAATCAGAATTCTGCATAAAAGAAGGATTTATAATGGAAGGAAAAAATGTGGAACAACATCAATAGGCTCTGTTTTTGGAGGGCTGAACTTGAAGGATGTCCTTGGGGCTAGGTGTCTCAGAATAGAATCCAATCAGAGAATCTAAAAAGGGATATGAGAGATGCAGAGGGTAAATTCCATACAGGATACAATATTTTTGCAAGCTATACCAGACAGCCTTTCTTGTATTAAGATGCACCCACCCTGTGTTCTGTGCTAATACTGACAAAAGAACATTGAGATGGAAAACCTAGAATAAAAGCAGCTGAGGATTTTGGATTTGATAGTTTATCTACACTGAATAGAATAGTCCTAGAAAAGATAATGGACATGAAACAAAAAATATTTTGAAAAAAAATATTTCTAGTGTAAAAGGTAAAAATCTAATGAATTGAATTTCCTCAGAGTTCCTCCAAACCAACATTTTTTTTTTATTAACCTTGCTCCTGGATTCCAAAATGGGTGAAGCAGGTGGGGAGTAGTGGAGGAAAGAGAAGACATGTCCTGGAGCTTATTGTAGAAGCCACATTAGCCAGTTCCATATGTCAACCTGAGTTGTGCAAAATGATGAAGATTAGTTTAAAATTAAACTAGATTCCGATGGGGATATTTCAATAGGTATTTACCTATTAACAAAGAGTTATTTTTGTTTCCGTATTTTATCGCTACCCTCTTCCTCCAAGGAGCTGATGTAGCATGATTTGAACAGGCTTTAGTTCATTTTGTTAAATAAATGTTTTATCTTAAAATACATTTACAGAAAATTGTAAAATCACTATAGAAAATTCCCATATACCCCACATTCTACTTACTCTATTATTAACATTTTGTATTACTATGGTACATTTGTCACAATTAATGAAACAATATTGATATACTATTTACTAAAACCCATACTTTATACAGATTTGCTCCATTTTTACCTAATTTTCCTTTTCTGCTCCACAACAAAATAATTCTGGGTGACATTAAAACACCTCTTTCACTACTGCATAGATCTTCCAAACAAAAGCTTAACAAAGAAACTATAGAACTCCATAATACAGTCAATAACTTAGACTTAACTGATTTATATATAGAATATTTCATCTTTCAACAAGCAAATACACTTTCTTCTCAGCAGCACATGGATCCTTCTCTAAAATAGACCATATATTATGCCACAAAGCAACTCTTAACAAATACTAAAAAGTAGAGATACTACCCTGCATTCTATCAGATCACAATGGAATAAAATTAGAAATGAATAATAAAATAAAAAATAAAAACTTCTCTAAAACATGGAGATTAAATAATATACTACTGAATGAACAATGGATTGAAAAAGACATCAAGAAGGAGATAAAAAAATTTTAGAGGTAAATGAGAAAACTGATACAACATATCTTCTGTCTCTTCTTGGCTGTCACAGTTTCTTAGACTTTCCTTGTTTCTGATGATTGTGACAGTTCTGAGGAGCATTTATGATGTATTTTGTAGAATGTCCCTGGTTGGAATTTGTCTGATTTTTTTGTATCATAATTAGACTGTGGTTATGTGTTTTGGAGAGGAAGCCCACCAAAGTCAAATGGCATCCATATCATATCATATCATATCATATCATATCATATCATATCAAATTTATACAATTTCAGTATGACTGATTGACTATTGATGTTGACTTTGAACACCTGTCTGAGGTGGTGTTCATTAGATTTCTCCACTATGAAGTTACTGGGTTTTTTTTTTCCCCAACCTTCCCCCAGTGCTCTTTGGAAGACAATCACTAGGTATACATCATACATAAGTGAAGTTATATTCCATATTCTTGAGGGTGAAGTCTCTACATAAATGATTTGGAATTCTTCTACGTGGAAAATATGTCTATTCAACCTCATGTTTGTGTATTTATTCATTTATTCAATCTTTTATATTGATATGGACTTGTTAATATTTATTTTATACTTTGTGAATATTTGTTTTATTTTGTTGCTCAAAGTGTTCCAGCTTTAGCCATTGGGAGCTCTTTCAGCTGACTCTATGCTTCTTTGACATATCCCCTCATTGTGGCTATTTAATTAATTTATTTATTTATCTGAGTGCTTTCTTAGTGTCTGACACAACAAGATGCTCCAGGCTCATCTCATAGAGTTCCCACCCCAGTCTTAGTATTAGCCATTTCTACAAGGAACCCTGGTTCCTTTTTATTGGAGAATTGTATTAGAAATAAAAATCAAAATTTATAAATTTGTTTTGGAGCAAATTTTAAAGGAGTATTTTCAGGTTGGCATGTTACTAGCAGCATTTACATTATATTTATTAAAATATATATTTATTAAAAATCCATTCTTAGGATGAGTAGAGAAGTTGGAAAAACTTTTTGGATGCCAAGATGTGAAATATTGAAAAATTTAAGGAAAATTTTAATTTAATATTAAAGTTTTAATATTAAACATATTCACACCAGAATTGGAAAAATTGAATAAGAATTGAAGGGGAGGAAGAAATGGCATGTGGGTGTTTTATTGACTGATTGACTGTCTGACTGATTGACTGATTTTACTAATATGTTGTTGGCCTGTGTAGTATTTGTAAAAAAATAAAACCCTGGAGCATATTTCTTTAGTTGAAGGTAAACCCTGAAAGTGATGTTTCTGTTCCTAAATTCTAGTTCCAGTGGCAGCACCAAGATTTTTATAAGTTATATCCGAGAGTTCCAAAGTGCATGGCCAAAGGCTAACTTTATTTATTTATTATTTATTCATTCATTTATCTTTATCAAATATAGCCTTATATGAGCAGAAGGCTTATATAACTCAGCTCCACTCTTTTACTGGTTGTATAACCATGGACAAATCATTTAATCTCTCTAGCTGTTATAGTTTGGATCTGGAATATTCCCTAAAGACTCATGTGTAGAAGGCATGGTCTGCAATGCAGCGATGTTCAGAGATGGTGCTTTTGGAAGTGATATATCAAGAGGACTCTGTTCTCATCAATGGATCAATCCATCAATGGGTTCATAATTGAGTGGGCTATTGTGAGATGGTAGATAACACAGAAGGTAGGGCCTACTTAGAGGAAATAGATTACTGGGAGTGTGCCCTGAAAAGGAATATCTTATCCCTCTTCCCCTTCCCGCCCTCCCTCTCCTTTCCTCCTTTCATGCTATGAGGTGAGCAGCTTTCCTCCATCACACATTTCTGTTATGATGTTTCTGCCTTGCCAAAGGCCTAAAAGCAATGAAGCCAGCTGATCATAGACTGAAATCTCTGAAACTTGTGAGCCCAAATAAGTCTTTTCCCCGCTGGAGTTGATTTTCTCAGGTATTTAATCATAGCAATAGAAAGCTGATTAGCACACTAACCTCATTTACTCATCTGAAGAACTGTAGGAATAATAATATTTACTTCTTTGAGGATTAAAAAATAAAATAGAATGCATGAAGAACATAGTAAATAAATAGCACAAAATAAATGTAAACAAATGTTATCTTTCAATGAATTAAGGGGGACTTGGTCCCACTGACCTCAATGGATCCAGAGTATTCTTAGTAAGTACTATTAATCTTGAGCACCATGATAGGAGACTTCAGCATAAGTGAGATGAACCCCATTTCCCTGTACTTTGTCTATTAATAAAATCCCATTTAGGGGGGATAAGCAGGGAGGTTAAAAAGAAATGAATCTTAGATTAAGTTACAGTTTATACATTCCCCAAATAATTAGGAATATTACTTGAAAGTGTAGGTATTGACTTAATGCTCTTTTTTTTTTCCTTCGGAGGTAGAACAGATTCCCAAGAAAAAGTCTATTGCTTTCACTTTCCTAATATAATATCTCTAGAGACACATTTTCACAGTCTGGAAGCAGACCCATTACTGCAATGCAGTCGAGTGGGGGAGGGGTAGAAGGAAGGAGGAAGGTTGTCACTGCCTGATTGATTACAAATGACCATGGTGTACTGCTGTTAGGGTTCTAAGGTATGTTCATTAAGAAGATGGTTATGGTTTTTTACGACAAAAGTAATTTTAGTTTGCATTTTATAATGAAGCATTCATACAATTCTATCCCTTCTTGAAACCACCCTAGCTGAGAAGTCTTACTGTGTTAAGAACCACAAGACTGCTAAAGAAAAAAGGTCTTTAATATTTAATGATAGGCAGGGTATAGCTTTTAAGCACATGCTGTCATCCTCTCTGAGCTCAGGCTCTGTAACCAGAAGACCAAATGGCATATAGCTGTTAGTCTCTCTCCCTTTGTAAAATATTTTTGTAAAAGTGTCTTTATCCTAAGACTCTAGGACACTGTGCAGAAATCAGGTGGAGTGGAAGGAGCATGGACTAGGAGTAATAGGGCTAACCTCTCATCTAGCAATATCCTAGCTTTGCAATTTGGGTAAATTACTTAATATGCTTTTCTAATTTTGAAAGGCTATAATCAAGTGTCAAACCCCAAACTACTAACTGCTAACCCCAAATCCATCCCTATTTTCAATATACCACCCTGTCACTGTTTTATAACTATTTAGATTTCTTCACTTTCATTCAAAACACTTCATTTTATCCTCTGCTATAGGTCTTGTAATATACAGATAGTTATTTACATGTGAAAAGGATATTTATATTTTACTTTTCCTGATATTTCTACCATCTTGCATAGTCCTCAACATATTATGGATGTTTCAGTTTTTGCTCATTGAATTGGTGATCTTTATACTTTGAATTATTTTTGAAAATTTTTAGTTAATGTTTGTGTTGGGGCTGAGAGTATAACTCAGTGGTACGGTGCTTATACCCAGTGTACAAGACATTGGAAACAATCCCCAGCACCAAAAAAAATTACTCCTAGCAAGAACATAGAACATTATGTCTCCCCTTACATACTTCCCATGTTTAATTCTCTAATATTAATCTTCAGCCACTTTAGCAATGCACTGCTTGAGTAACCTTACTTCTCCAGGTCACAGTATGCAAGTTTGGGGAGGTCATGTGCTTTAGAGTAGCAATGATAATGAGAAAAATCACTGGATTAGAGAACCTCTCAGAAGAGTTGCTTGACCCTCTGGTAATTCTTTCCCTGTCTACTTCTTTCTGGCTGATTCAGTATAGACTTATGCCTGATAGAATTCACCTACTGCTTCTGACGATGCCACATTCTTCTGGATTCATGGAGCCTTAAATTATCAGGTACTATAGTAAGGTTTGCTATCATCTTCAGTGTCATTATGAACTAAGTATCACTGAGCCCTTTGCTGCTATGTGTTCCCTACTCCAACACACACACACACACACACACACACACTGTGCTCACAACTGGGAAGAGTATCATTATTACAGTGCATTTAAATAAGAGCTTATTTTCCCAATTTTACACATACCTTATCTTCTATAGACACAAAGATCAGTTTTATCAGGGCAGTTTGGGAGGCTTAGGCTGCCATATGACACTTCAATCAAAGCTGGTACCCTTTTCTAGAAGCCAGGCCTACAATATGGGCACATGAGTTATTCTTTATCTCAAAGTATTCAACTGCCTTCCTCAAACTGTTCAGTTATCCAGAGGGTAAAAGCAACCTTTGCTGACATTCTTGTTTGTGTCTTAAATCTAAGGTCCAAGGATGAGACCATCAGTCCAAAGTCTCTTGCTATTTCCTTCTCTGTAACTCATCCAGATATTATTCAATGGACACCTGTTGCTCTTCCTTGGCATGAACAAATTATAGGCTTGGGCATGTGTATATGCTCCCCAATGCCACATTCTTCAAAACTTCTACAAGACTTTTCATCTTCCCTAAATCACCTTACCAAAGTACTGCACAGCATAACTTTTCAAAACTCAAGTTCAGGTTCACACAATTACAGTTTTTCAGAGAATACTTTTAAAGGTTTAAGCTATTTAGATGCAACATGAAATGTCAAAAAAAATCTGTGCTTGTAAAAATTACTCATAATGTTCATTTCCATCTTAAAAACTAGCACCTTTGTGCTGGATTTTTAAAGACATATAGGCTATTTCTGCCACTTTCTCTAAAGCACATTCTTTCCTTTCCACTCTCAAACCATGGGTCACTGGTATCCAGCCCTTCATTTTTGAGTTAGAGATTTTAATATGACCTTTATCATGGATGGCCCCCTCCAAAATTCATGTTCTAATTTGATTATCATTGTGGTGGTGTTAGGAAGTGGTCCTTTAGGAGTTGATTAGGTCTAAATGCCCTTCTCTTGGGACTGGGTTAATTCTCATGGGACTAAATTCATTTCTGTGAGAGCAGGTTGTTACAAATCAAGGTTACCCCTCATACTTTGCCTCTTGTACATGTACCCACTTTCCCTTCTGCTTTTCTGCTATTTTGTACAAGGCCCTAGTCAGGTGTAGCCACTCAGTCTTGGATTTCCAGCCTCTAGAAGTGTAAAACAAAATAAAACATTTATAAATCACCCAGTCTCAGGTATTCTGTTAAAGTAATACAAAATGAACTAAGATAATCTTTTTTCTAGAGTCAGAGACAAATCAAAGAAATCTGAATGGGAACTACAGTTTCTTGACAATGGTAGAAGAAACCCTTGGCAACAAGACATGAAAAACTTTAGTCACTTAAGTAGAAGTCCCATTACTGGTTTCACCATTAGAAGCACAACGCTTGGAGTATTCTTTATTTTGGATTCCTCTCCTTCTGTTTCTATGGAAAAAATGCATAGGGCCTGACCTTGACCAATAGCACTGTACACCAAATGTAGTATTCTCTACTTATGCCTCAGCAGGCAAGAAGACAGCTGATAAAACAAATGGCACTTCAATTCATGATGAATTACCTCCCCAGGGGAGGAGGATAAAAAATGAATACAGGGATCAGAACTCTATCTATTTCCAAGTATTTGTTGCTACAACAGACATATATTTTACCCCAAGGCTTTTGGAGAGCAAACCCACCCCTTATACTCCTTCCCAAAATGCTGACTGCAAAGTTTTTCAATGTTGTATGCTTGCTAGAAATTCTGGTATTTATTCTTTATTTTGAGCTCAAGTGCATAAATTCTATATGGTTATATGGAGTTGAGTCTCATTATTCAAGGCAATGATGTTCTATAAAGTTACTGTTAACTCTGAATTAATGAATACTGAACCACTGCTTCAGAGGTAATTATGGGTTACTTTCCTTCAAGTCTCTAGTCACAATATGCATATCATTGGTTTATGTGCATTTAGTTTAATGATATCTTATTAATATGTATTGTTCTCCTTAACATTAAGCTTACCATCAGCAAGAATATAATTCCTGACTGACTGAAGTTATCTAACACAAATTTTCTCTGTAAGGCACATCACAGCTTTGTACTTAGGAACACTGCACAACAGTTCAATGCTACATTTGGGGACCACTTAAATAGCAAAATCACTAACAAAAAGCACAAAACCACAAGGATCATGGCATTAAAAAAACCAGGAAAAGGTGACTTGTTTACAAAGATAGCTGAGACTAAGGCAAAGAGTTACTTTCTTTGACTTCAACTGGAAACATGAACTTTAAGTGGCTCAAATTGTTCATCATTCCATGCATATCCATGACCCAGAAAGTATTGTGAGTATTGATTTAGGGGTTACAAATAAATTTTGGTGAATAAGTATATTCAGAACTATGGAATCTGATAATAATTAGAACCAACTCTCTATAAATTATATGAACATAAATGAATAATTCTCAAGTAACCATACCCACGGATATGACTTCATTTGCAGTGCTATTTGAAATAGAGTGTGAGAAAACAAAGTCAAGCTAGCTTATGATAACACATTTGTAGTTCATTGATAGAAATAATCAAGGAACAAAATCTATATCTACAGTGGTTAATATTAAACCTTAGTACTTAAATTAAAATCACACACACTTAAAATTAGAATATCAATTAACTTTCTCCACTTTGCAAAATATGGATAAATTGTGGAAACCATCAAAATAATGAGTGGTTTCTAATATATCATAATAATGATAATACTTATAATTTAGTTTTACTTATTACATGGCAAGAAGTATTATGCTAATCAATTTAATCATTCAGTTTGTACAGTGGGCTTATGGAGTACCTATTACTATCATGAGAGGTAATATTTTTAGATGAGAGGAATCTGCTGCTTAGAGACTATGAAAATTTTATGAGGTCATACAGTTGGTAAACAGAATACCCAAGATCAAAAATTAGGTTCTTCTGATTTCAAAAACCTACATTTTCAACCAATGGTTCTCAAAGTCAGCATCATTTAGGAATATGTTAGAAATATCAATTACTTGATCCAACGCAAGACCTACTAAATCAGATATTCTGGGGGTGGGGCCTAGATATCTGTGTTTTTAAAAGCCCTCAAGGAAATTCCAAAATATGCTAAAGTTTAAGAACCATTGTTTTAATGACTGTCCAACTGTATTGAGTTATATGTACTTAAATATAATGCTTACCTAAAATTAAGTTTTATTATAAGTTTGAAATATGAAGAATAGGGGGCTGGGGATGTGGCTCAAGCGGTAGCTCTCTCGCCAGGCATACGTGCAGCCCGGCTTTGACCCTCAGCACCACATACAAACATAGATGTTGTTCTGCTGAAAACTAAAAAATAAATATTAAAATTCTCTCTCTCTCTCTCTCTCTCTCTCTCTCTCTCTCTCTCTCTCAAAAATTATGAAGAATAGGCATATGAATTAAAAAAAATTTAGATGTTGATGGACATCTATTTTATTCATTTATTTATATGTAATGCTGAGAATTGAACCCAGTGCCTCACATATACTCTACCACTGAGCCACACCCCCAACCCCAGGTACATGCATTTTTAACAGAACTATTGGGATATAATTGTTATGTATTAAAGTGAACATATTTAAAGCATACAATTTGAAAATTTTGACATATATACACACATCCATGAAAGCCCTACCACATTCAAGATAGTAAAAAATATATTACCCCAGATATGTTTACACCTCTTGGTAATTACTCCCTTCTGCCAAAAACCTAATTCTCTCTCCTCCAAGAAATCATTGATTCTTCTATCATTAAAGATTACTTTGCATTTTCTAAAAACTACATAAATGAACTCATACAATAGGCATTATTTTTCTCTAACTTCTTTCTCTCAATGTAATTACTTTGAGGCACACCCATCACACCCATCTTGTTTGCATCAATATTTAAATGAAAATTCCATAATTTATCTATTCACATGATGGACATTTTTTTTTGGGGGGGGGCAGATACCAGGGATTGCATTTAGGGGCACTCTGCCACTTAGCCATATCCCCAGCCCTATTTTTTGCTTTATTAGAGAGGGTCTCACTGAGTTGCTTAGCCCCTCGCTAAATTGCTTAGGCTGGCTTTGAAATTTCAATCCTCCTGCCTTTGCCTCCGGAGCCACTGGGATTACAGGAGTGTGCCACGATGCCCAGCCCACATAATGGACATTTTAATTATCTCCAGTTTTTGACCATTCTAAATAAAATTGCTGTGAACATTTGTCCAGTCAGTGCATGAAGGAATATTTTATTTTCTCTTGGATGGATCATGTGGTTGGTACATGTTTAACTTTTCAAGAAATTTCCAAACAAGTTTCCAAAACAGTAGTAGGATTTTACATTCCTACCAATAACTATGAGTTCAAGTTGCTCTATAGTCTTACCAACATTCAACATGTTCAGGGTTGTTTTTTTTCCATTGTTATTGTTTATGTTTTTGTTTTTAATTTTAGTCATTATACTGTGTACTAGTAGACCATTTTGTTATTAATGTGCATTTCCCTCATGACTAATGATAACAACCAACTTTTAATTTGCTTATTTGCCATATATTTATTTTCTTCACTAAAGTACAGATTTAAAATTTGGCTTATTTTAATTTAATTTTAAAATTTTATTTATTTATTTGGTGCCAGGGATTGAATCCAAGGATGCTTAACTACTGAGCCACATTTCCAGCCCTTTTTATTTTTTATTTTGAGACAGAGTCTGGCTAAGTTGCTTAGGCCCTCACTAACTTGCTGAGACTGGCTTTCAACTTACCATCTCCTGCCTCAGTCTCCTTAGCTGCTGGGATGACAGGCATGCACCACCATGCCCAGCTCCTTTATTGTTATTTTTAAAGTGTGGTAAAACACACAGAACATACAATTTACTGCATTAACCATTTTTAAGTATCTAGATCATTGACATTAATTTGATTCATAGTATAGTACAGTCATCACCACTATCCTCCAGGACTCTTCAACTTTCAAAACAGAATCTCTGTATGTATTAAATAATAACTCCTCATAATTCTACTTGCCGCAGTCTGGCTGGGCACAAATGCCGCAGTCTGGCTGGGCACACAATCACGAGCCACCACACAGCTTGTAGATTCAAACAGCAACTCTTTATTCCCGAACTCACACCAGCCGTCTACACTACTGTCTATAATTTGACTACTCTAGATATCATAGCATATATATCTTTTTATGACTACTTATTTCACTCAGCTTAATGCCCTCAGTCAAGGTTTGCAGCAGTTTGACTAACATGCCTAATGTAGTTTTCTTTCTTTTAAAAAATGTTTTTATTAGTGAATTGTAATTATCCATAATATTGGGGTTTATTGACCTAATTGTATAATTATATATGCATGGAATATTGAGTCTTTCAACATGCTGACAAGTTATATCTCTTTATTAATTCAGGTTTTCTTTAATTTCTCTAAGCAATGTTGTAGCTTTCATGCCTTGCACATCTTTTGGCAGATTTACTTCCAAGTATTTAATGTTATGCTATTACAAATATTATTTTAAAAAATATAAATTCCAATTATTGGGCTGGGGCTGGGGCTGTGGCTAAGCAGTGGAGCACTTGCCTAGCACACATGAAGCACTGGGTTCAATCCTCAACACCACATGAAAATAAAATAAAGGTTATTGTGTCTACCT
>NW_026000249.1:30317605-30369887 GCF_001458135.2 Marmota marmota marmota
TATATATATAAATTCTAATTATTCATTGTTAGTATATATAAATACAATTGATTCTTCTATTCATATTGTATTTTTCAAACTTACTGAATTCACTAATTCTAGTAATATTTTGTAGATTCCATTGGATTTTCCACATAGATGATCATATTTTCTATTAAAAAAGATAGTTTTATTTCCTTTAGATGCCTTTTCTTTCTTTTCCTCGGTTATTGCACAGCCTAGACTATACACACAATTTTAAAGAGAATTGATAAGATATCATATCTTTTTTTCTAATGGTTAGGTAAAAGAATTCAGTATT
The DNA here is from genome assembly GCF_001458135.2 of Marmota marmota marmota. Lineage (NCBI taxonomy): Eukaryota > Metazoa > Chordata > Mammalia > Rodentia > Sciuridae > Marmota > Marmota marmota. The sequence continues at coordinate 30,317,907 of NW_026000249.1, forward strand.
CTATTTTGTTAGGTGTAGATTTTTCATGATGCTCTTTATCTGGTTGAAAGTCCTTTCTATTACTAATTTGCTGAAAGTTTCAATTGGAATACACATTATATTTTGTCAAATCCTATGTCAATGCATATGCCTTTTACATAATAGGGTGATTTCCATTGGTTTATTTTCAAATGTTAAGAATCTTTTATATTCTTAAGATATGCCTCACTTATTCATAATGTACTACCATTTTTGTATATTGTTGAATCTTGTTTGTGAAAATTTTATTTCAATGTGTACATCTATGTCTTAATGGAGTATTATATTTTGTTGATTGATTTGCTTTTAGTTTTCCTGAAATATCTTTGTCTGGTTTTAGAATTATGTTAATGCTAGGATCATACAATGAGTTGAAAAGTATGCCCTCCTCCTAAATACTCTGAAAACATTTGTGTCTGACTGGATTTATTCCTTCATTAAATATTTGATAGAACTCACCAGTGAACCATCTCAGGTTTAAGTTTTCTTTGTGGTAAGGTTTTTAAACCACATATTGAATTTCTTTATTAGATATAAGGCTATTCAGGTAGTTCTTTTTTCTTCTTGAATGAGCTTTAGTATTCTGTATCTTTCAAGGAATCTGCTCATTTCATCTAAGTTGTTAAAATTATCAGTATAAACTTGTTCACAAGGTTCCATTATCATCCTTTTAAAATTGTAGATTCTGTGATGAGAGAGTTAAACCTTATTTCTGATAATGGAAATGTGTGTCTTCAATAGTTTTTTATTTCCTGTCAGGTATGGTGGCTCATATTTGTAATCCCTGCTATCTGTAAGGCTGAGGCAGGAGGACCACAAGTTCCAGATGAGCCTCAGTAATTTAGTGAGACCCTATCTCAAAAAAAAAAAAAAAAAGGTCTGGGAATGCCAGGTGTGGTGGTGCATGCCTGTAATGTCTGTAATCGGTGGTTCATGCCTGTAATCCTAGCAGTTCAGGAGGCTGAGACAGAAGTATCACAAGTTCAAAGTCAGCCTTAGCAATTTAATAAGGCCCTAGCAATTTATTGAGACACTGTCTCAAAAAAAAAAAAGGAACTGGGTATGTGGCTCAGTGATAGTGGCTCTGGGGTCAATCTCCAAAACCAACCCCACCCCACCTCCCAATAAAGAAAGAAATAAAAAAGTTTGGGGATGAAGCTCAGGATAAACAACCCCTGGGTTTTATCCCTATGTATTGAAAATAAATTTAAAAATTTAAAAAAATCTCCTGAACCTGCTGGCTAGATTTAATCAATTTTTCAATCTCAAAAAAATACTTTTTGGTATCATTTGTTTTATATGTTTTTCCTGTTTATTAGCACAGTGATTTCTTCTCTGATATTTATATTTCCTTTTTTTTTTTTTAGTTTTTTGCTCTTTTTTTTCTAACATTTTAAGATGGAAGCTGAAGTCACTGATTTGGAATTTTTTCATTTTTCTTTTCTTTGTCTTTCTTTCTTTGTTTTTTCCCCCTCCAAGGATTAGGCATTGAATCAAGGGCATTTTACCACTGAGCCATATCCTGAGATCTTTTTATTTTATTTTTTTTATTTTTGAGACAGGGTCTTGCTATGTTGCTGAGACTGTCCTTGAACTTACCATCTTCCTAACTCAGCCTCCTTAGATTATGGGATTACAGGTGTGCATGTGCACCATCATGCCAGCAACATTTTTCATTTTTCAAATATGAGCATTTACTACTGTAAATTCCTTCCCTATGATGATATAGTATCACCCAACAAATATACATATATTTTGTTTTCATTTTCAACCAATTCAATACACTTTTAAATTTCTCTTTTGATGTCTTCTTTAGACAAGAGGTTATTAGAAGTCTATTATTTAGTTTCCAAATATTTAGAATTATTCCAGAGATTTCTCTAGTATTCATTTCTCATTTAATATGGTCAGAGACTAGACTTTATATGAGTTTAAACTTTGTAAATTTATTAAGACTTATTTTACAACCTGGGATATAGTTTATCTTGATAAATGTTCTATGTGTAGTTGAAAGGAATATTACTGGGAAATGATTTAATCTTTGAGGTCTTATTTTTGTGATTTATAACTCAACTCCAAAACAGTGATCAATCTAAGGCTAATTAATCCTCATTACTGAGTCAAGGCATTCATACTTAACTTAAAAAATATTCCATGAATTAGAAACATTCTAGTCTGACTCATGGTCATGTGCACTATTCTTGGCTTTGTATGACCGCCAGGCACTGTTTAATTCTTTTAGAAAGTTTGTCCTCAGACTTTGGTAGATTCCTTACATACATGTGCTCATTAGTACTGTGCTGAATAACTGAGGTTGACTATGAAATGCGCTAGAATCTTCACTCTGCCCATTTCTCTCCCATTTGATATTGCATCTCGTGAAATTTTGTCTGCCTCCATGTCTCTAGATACTTAAGTTCATCTCTGAAGCTCAGTCTGACAGGCTCTACCTATTTCCCCTCTCTTTGGAAACTCTGTGGTGACTAAACCAGAGGATCATGAGGGTCATTCTATTTGTTTCCTATCTCTCAAGGATAACTATCTTTCACTGCCTGTTGTCCAGTGTCTTCAAAAGCATAGTTTTATTTATTTTGTCTTTTTAGGGGGTTGTTTCAAATCACAGAGTAAATGAAGTACCTGTAACTCCTTCTTTTTTAAAAATATATTTTTTAGTTGTAGGTGGACACAATACCTTTTTTTTATTATTTATATGTGGTGCTGAGGATTGAACCCAGGGCCTCCCACATACTAGTGAGTGCTCTACCACTGAGCCACAACCCAGCCCCCTGTAACTTCATCTTATGCAAATTAAATTTCCACCTTTTCCTACAATGAGAAGAAAATTTAAACCCAGTTATCTGATTTAACATGCTGCAAATCTTTTCTCCTATAATACAGAGAAAGTTAAAAAAAATTAATTTCCAATCCCATTACTGCTAAATAAATAAATAAATAAAAAGGCTTTCTAAGATTCAGTCATTTTCTGTAGATTCAGATTAACAGAATAAATTGACTTATTCAGATAGATCATTTTGCCTGGGTTAAGTGAAATCACATGTCTATATTTAGCTACGATTTAATATGCGTTTGAAAGTAAGGGTCAATCTTACTGAATAGTGAGACTGGCATCTGTCTACTGTTCAGCTCTATGAAAGGTAAGAGTTCCCTGTCATGGTATAATTTGCATTATACCCACACAAAGAAAGGAAAAGAGAGCTCCTCTCATAGCCCAATTGTCCTAGAAACATCCTAATCACAGTTCTATGACCTTTTCTCACTTCACAGAAACCTGAGAACTACAGGAAATGTTTTGCTTAAAACCTACATCTATCTCAGATCTTGTTATGGGCTGGATGTTTGAATTCCCCCCAAAATCCATATGTTGAAGACTTAATCTCAAATGTGATGATCTTTAGAGGTAGGGTTGTTGTGAAGTAATTAGGTTAGGATTAAGTCAAGAGGGTGGGATCCTCATGATAAAATTAGTGCCCTAATAAGAGGAGAGTGGGAGGGGGGAGAAAGAGAGACAGACAGACAGATACAGAGACAAAGAGAAATCTATCTTCACTAGCATGCACCAAAGGAGAACATAAGAAAAAGGTGACTGTTTTCTACTTGGAAGTACACCTACTGAATATGCTAGTACCTCCATCTCAGACTTCCCACCCTCCAAAACTGTGAGGAATAAATGTTCATTGTTTAAATCATCTAATCTATAGTAGTTTGTTACAGAAGGCCAAGCATACTAAGGCAGATACATATTATAAATGCAAGAAATTTTAATTTCAGAACAAGAAATTCTAATTTAAAGGCTGTGCAGAATTCTGATGGGCTAATTATATACTCAACCCATAGCTCAGGTTTTGGTCAGATGTATAGTGGCACTGAACTAACTTACACAGATTCTATAAAGAGTAATCTATGAAACACTTGTATTAAGCAGGAACATTTTTAAATTGAGTTACTAATATTTTTAAAAGGTTTTAGAAAAAACTTTAGCTCAAAACCTATAAATTCTTATAAAATTATTACTAATGTGGCATTTCTTTTTATTTCTCCACAATAACCAGAATGTTTTATTTATAAAGAGACCTCTGTTGCCATGTTGTTTAGATACCAAGTAGCTTATTTAGCATTAAAGTTGAAAAAAGAATGCCACAAATTTCTTCATTCTCTCTTGGGAATTCTGACCAATCAATTGAGGTGAAAGTCATTATCAGAAGAAAAAAACTATTTTCATTCCACCCTGCCAGAATGAAGGAAAACTATCTAGAAAGAAATCTTCTACCTAGTTGGTTATGAGGGAATTGAAAGACCTATTGCTACAAATGATAGCTCCTGGATTTTGAAACATCTGTCCCCTTCACAGTCATTTTTGTTTCACATTTGAGGTCTGAAATGTCCACTGGACAATGCAAGTGAAGATTTAAGGCAATTGTCAAAATGGTTTGGAAGGATGTGCATGCAATCAATACGTGTCACAGAAATGCAGGCAAGAATTTCAGGTGAAAATAGTAAGCTATGTATTTGCTTTTGCCTGAATTAAATAATTTCTTCATCTTTTTTCTCTTTGATTTGCCAATAATGGCCTGACAACAAAATATTCATTTCAACAACAACTCCTATGTCAGACAAGAATATAATTAGCATGAAAAGAATGATCTCCAATAAAAAATAAGATAATTCATTTGGTTAAGAAGTCTTTTCTTTTTTTAAAGAGCACTGGTCAACTATATTTATGACATCCAGAAATTGTTTTGCTGGCTAATTCAGAATTTAAATTCTAAAATTACTTAAATATAACCTGGCTTCACCTATTTTTATGCTGAAACAGTTGTTTCAATATAGTTATAAATGATTATCAATAATGATTATCAAGACCTCTATCTTATGTATACCACAATATGTGCAATAACTGGTATATGACAAATATTAAAGTTACCTATATATAACCTCAAAGTCATTGGACAGAGAAGTGTAAAATTTATATGTACATAAGTTGTTTTCAACTTATGAAGATGGAAATAACAGAATAAATATGAAGAGCAGAAAATAAAAAATACCAGTCCTCAGAGCAGAAATTAATGAAATAGAAAAAACTAAACATTATTATCAAAATGGAAGGTGTTTTTGGAAAAGATTAATGAGATAGATACACTTGTGGCTAGAAGATCTGAGGGAAAACAAAAAAATTATTTTACAAAATGGGTTACTATGAAAGAAATAAACACAAATGCCAATAGTAGAAGAACAAATTTCCTGAATACCAAAGAAAGTATTGAAAATCAGAAAAAAACATAAAGAGGATAAAACAAGATAAATATAATAAAAGCAAAAATTATAAATTAACATGAAAAGTTGAAATACTTCAGTCATATCAATAAATGTCAGAAATTAAAACTTACCTGCTTAAAAGAAAGATTTTCAAATTTGCACATACAGCAAAATTAACCCTGTACATAAAGAAATATAAAAAATGCAGAAACTCCAAAAGTCTAAAAATAAAGATATGAATGAAAAGTTGCTGTTTAAATAGAAGAATAAGAAAATAGGGAGGGGGGATAGTAGAGGATAGGAAGGGCAGCAGAATACAACAGACACTAGTATGGCAGTATGTAAAAAAGTGGATGTGTAACCAATGTGAATCTGCAATATGTATACGGGGTAAAAATGGGAGTTCATAATCTGCTTGAATCAAATGTATGAAATACGATATGTCAAGAGCTTTGTAATGTTTTGAACAACTAATAATAAAAAAAATTAAAAATAAAAAAAAGAAAATAGAAAGTTTTAATCCTGCTACCAAATTAGAATTCAGGCTCAAAAACAAAAACTGAAACAGAACAAAATATTTTATAGTGTTAAAAATCTCAAGCCAAACTGAAGATACAATAGTTATCAGTATCTATGTACCATGTAATAACAATCACCTACATAGAGCAGGACTATAAAAAGTTCGAGGAGAAATAAATAGAAATGCACAATTAATAGGAGCCTTTAACATAAAGTATATAAAACACCATACACTGATAATACAGAATATTTCTTCTCAAGCACACACAGAACTTTCTCAAGAATTGCTGGTCTATCAGAGAATTTCCCAACAGATGAGTTGGTTTCATATGTACAAATATTACAAATAACACTATATGATCACAGTGAAGTAAAACTGGAAACTAAAACATAAGCCAGCCACATACAAAACAAAACAAAAAGATCCTTCCACATGGAAATTTAAAACCATTCTAGTAAACAAACCTTGGTGAAAATGCAAAAACACACAAAAATTATAGAATCTCTGAAAAAGAATACCAAAATTCATGAGGTACGCTTAGAGCAATGATTGGAGGAAATTTTTTAGTAACAAACAACCACATAGAAAATAAATAGAAGAATTAAAATAGATTACTGAAGTTACCAATTCAAAAAGCTGCAGAAAGAAAAAGTAAACCAACAAGAAAGCAAAGGCCATATTACTAAGTATATATTCAAAGGAAATCACATCAAAATATCAAAGAGATATCTGAACTCCCAAGTCTGTTGCAGCACTATTCACAAAGCATAGATATGGAATCAACCGAGGTGTCCATACACAGATTAATAAAGAATATGTAGTACCTGTATGAAATGGAATATTTATTATTCAGTGTCAAAAAGAATGAAGTCCTGTCAATCATGAATCATGGATGGAATTGGGGATCACTATGTTAAGTGAAATAAGCCAGGCACAGGAAGACAAACACCATATTTTCTCACTCATGTGGAAGCTAAAGTTGATTTTGTAGAAGTATAGAGTAGAGTGGTCACTAAAGACAGCAGGTAGGGGAGATAGAGATTGGATAACAGGTATCAAAATACAGTTAGAGGAGTAAGTTTAGTGCTTGATAGCATAGTAGGATGACAACAATTTATAATAATTTATTATGTATTTTATAAAGAACTAGAAAAGAGCAGGTTAAAGTTTACCAACATAGAGAAATGAAAAATGTTTAAGGTGAAGGAAATGCTAATTAGCCTGATTTGATCATTATAGCTTGAAAACACTTATTAAATGATTGCACTGTAATAGGTACAATTATTATGTGTTAATTAAACATTTTAAAAGAATAAAATAAAATATAAGTGCAGTAGAGAACAGAAAGAAAACAGATTACATTATCAAGTCAAAAATCTGGCCAGGCACAATGGCGCATGCTTGTAATCCTAGTGGCTTGGGAGGCTGAGGCAGGAGGATTGTGAGTTCAAAGCCAGCCTCAGCAACAGCGAGGTGGTAAACAACTCAGTGAGACCCTGTCTCTAATAAAATACAAAATAGGGCTGAGGATGTGGCTCAGTGGTCAAGTACTTCTGAGTTCCACCCCTGGTATCAAAAAAAAAAAAAAAAATCTGTATCTTTCAAAAAATCCAAAGATTAGACTTGAAAAAAAATCACTATTTTTTTTTATTTTTTAATTTTTTTTTATTATTGGTTGTTCAAAACATTACAAAGCTCTTGACATATCATATTTCATACATTTGATTCAAGGGGGTTATGAACTCCCATTTTTACCCCGTATACAGATTGCAGAATCACATTGGTTGCACATCCATGTTTTTACATATTGCCATACTAGTGATTGTTGTATTCTGCTACCTTTCCTATCCTCTACTATCCCCCCTCCCCTCCCCTCCCATGTTCTCTCTCTACCCCATCTACTTAATTCATTTCTATCCCTTGTTTTTTTCCCTTTCCCCTCACATCCTCTTATATGTAATTTTGTATAACAATGAGGGTCTCCTTCCATTTCCATGCAATTTCCCTTCTCTCTCCCTTTCCCGTCCCCCCTCTCTTCCCTGTTTAATGTTAATGTTTTTCTCATGCTCTTCCTCCCTGCTCTGTTCTTAGTTGCTCTCCTTATATCAAGGAAGACAGTTGGCATTTGTTTTTTAGGGATTGGCTAGCTTCACTTAGCATAATCTGCTCTAATGCCATCCATTTCCCTGCAAATGCCATGATTTTGTCATTTTTTAGTGCTGAGTAATACTCCATTGTGGCTGGTGGGACTGCAAATTGGTGCGGCCAATTTGGAAAGCAGTATGGAGATTCCTGGGAAAGCTGGGAATAAAACCACCATTTGACCCAGCTATTGCCCTTCTCAGACTATTCCCTGAAGACCTTAAAAGAGCGTACTATAGGGATACTGCTACATCAATGTTCATAGCAGCACAATTCACAATAGCAAGACTGTGGAACCAACCCAGATGCCCTTCAATAGATGAATGGATAAAAAAATCACTAATTTAGTCAAAAAGGGGAAAATATACAAATAAGAAATGACAAGGGAGGAATAACTGTCATTACACAGAAATAACTGTAAGAATCTACTTGGTATGTTTTTGCAAATCGATTTAGAAATCTAGATTAAATGGATGATTTCTTAGGAAAATACAGTTGACAGAAATTGACCTGGTAGAGATAGGAGGCTTAAAGAGACCAATTTCCATAATCAAAGTAGACAAAATCTAAAGAAATCACTCCCCATAAAAGCATCTATCTCAGATGGTTTCACAAAGCAATTTGACCCAACTATTAGAAAACAGATATTCCCAATGAGACCTGCATTTAAAATGAAGGGATATTTTCACCTTTTTTTCTAAACTGAGGATTAAACCCAGGGCCTCATGTATGTTAGGTAAGCACTCTCCCACTGAACCACATTCCCAGCCCTCCACATTTGTTTTATGAAGAAAGTTTAACAGTGTTCTCATAAAAATTATTGGACCAACATCACTTATCAATAGTAACACAAAAAATAAAACAGTGTTCAAGGCCATACTACATTAAAAATTTATATTTTATGCCAGAGATACTTTTACATTGTTTATTCTGCATTCTGCAATGTGGCTAACTAAGTTGTATGTGTCAGATAAGAGAGCTAGAGTGCTCAGCTTGCTCTGGGTGATTTACCTATAGTTGTTCTTTTCTTGAAATTCAGATACTAGTATCTACTTGAAGGTCCAAACTTTCTTCTAAATCTCAGTATGACTCATAATTTAAAATTAAATTATTTCATGACTGCCCAAGTCTCTAAAATTTAGCAACAGTGATATTTCTCAAAAGGCATCAATTTTAGTTGCTATCAGAAAATTGAGTCTATTGAATTCAAAGCAAATTTCTAAAGACATCTATGCCAAAGAAAGACTGGGAATAATTCAGTTGCTAGGTAGTTATGAATTTTGTCTTATTTTTAAAATATTGTACTAAAATTGAGTGTGTTAAAAAGAAAAATATACCTTTATTCAGTATAGTCCTTGGACTGTTTCTTTAAAGAAATTATCTAAGGCTTAGGATCTAAAAGAATCAATAAATTAAATCAACAATACTCTAAATAAATGTTAACCTAATTAAATATCATCAACTGATGGTAACTTTGAAGCTTTATTGCCCTTCTTTTAGGGAGGTAAAATAAAAGTATATATTGGTTTTCATATGTTGTATCTGTGATGTGTTAAAGCACAGCAAATGTGCCCAAATTCTACAGTTTGGAGGCCCACCTGATGCTGTTTGTTAAGCAATAATTTAGGATGTGGGTAAATGAGAGAGAAGATGATTTTTCCTAGTGACATTTAGTAAGATATAAGATTTGTACATCTAATTACGTATCCTAACTACCACTAAGTTTAACACAAACCAAAGTATGATTCATAGGACTACATTTTTCTATGTTTACATGAACCCATTACTATGTTTTCTAGTAACCTAATTTCTCCCCAAGGCTGTTCTTGATAATGTATACATCTTTATCTATATTGTACCTTTGGGAACAAAGGGAAATGAATGACCTCCTGTAAGTAGTCTAAAGCCATCATACCTAAAGAATGATTCTGGAAGTCACCACTCACATCAAGATAGTTCTAGATGTTAATTTTTTGCTGCAAGTTTATATGGCAAACTTGGAAATAAGAAACTAGTTTTCATTATCCTTAGAGTGGTCAGAACCAAACTGAGTGTAAAATTAGGGAAAATGATAGAAAATGAAATCATACTATATTCATTTGTCTCTGTGAATAGTTTATTTATAACTATGAAGTGAAAACAATGAACATTTTTTGGGGAAACCCTGACAGATGTAGTGCTAGACATGAGGGTAGGCAGGCTTTATCCCTTGGTTTGACAATGCTCATTTATATTAACTGCATCCTAGAGTGGACCTTGGTGTTCTCCTTTGACCCCCTTGGATCTGTTTTGTCATTCAAGACAACCCTCCCACCTTGGGATCCTTCTGCTTTCAACATTTGACATCTGAGATTTCATGGCATCTGAAATTTTTTTCTTGCAAAACATTTTGTTGTCTGGGGATTGACTTCCCAGAAGTGCCCTTGACTCGTGCCTGGTTTACAAACAAGTGTGAAAGCCCAGACAGTTTGTTCCTGTTAGGACAACCTCTGAGGAATAACACTTACCATAGTTCCCCTTTGCAATTAGCTGCTCTCACAGGACTTGCCTGAAATCTGAAATTGTGCTTATTCCAGTTTCACAGTCCCTGTCAGGTTCTTAACTGGTTTCTTCCAGGTAGCACTGCCTTAATCAATCATTGGTACTTCCATCATCATCTCATAATCTGCTTGTGGGGTGCTCAACCTAAAATTCTGTTTCCCCCTGAAATTTAAGAACATAAAAATGTGCAAACCCACACTTATTTCCTAGAAAAATGCAAAATTTACTTAAAAACTTATTCAAAGAACAAGCAATTACAATTGCCTTAAATAGCTAATTGTGGGAGATGGAATTAGTCAGTGGGTCATGATGTCCATCAAGAAAGGATTAATCTCAATATGACATCATTCTTTCTGCATATAAATACATGTGGGCGTAGGACAATGGAAAATTATAGCAGATTTTTTCAAGGGCAGAAGAAGAACACGATGAAGGTGAATGTGTACAGAAAGAGTTTATTAATAAGACTAAGTGGAGTTTTTAAAAATCCAACAAGAGAAAAATATGAGTAGGAAGAAGAGAATAATGAAATAATTTTCATTCCCTCTAGACTTCCCATTATCTTTTATTCATCTCATTTTAGGAGAGATATTTTTATAGTGTTTATATGATACAAATTTGGAGAGTAAAATGGATAAATAAATTGTCACTTTATAAAAACTTTTACATACTAAAGAAGAGCCAAGAGATGTGTTTTATATAATCTGCTAAGTGAGACTCTAGCTCTAACCTTTGGAGATAAAGGGGGAAATGCAGTAAGGTCTAAGTATACAAAAGAGAAACAAGCATGAAAACAAACGTGGACTATCACTATTCAGAAACACCGAATATCACTTTGACATATCTTTTGATATACATCTTTTGACATACTGCCCTGCTTGAGTGAAAGAGCAAGAAATGTGTCTGCCTTGCTCACTACTGGAATATTGAAAGCTACCTAAACATACTTATTGAATGGATTATCATTAATTAATCATATTTTAAAAGCAACATTGATTTGTTTATTTACAAAGGAGGTATTCCCTAGATTTGGCATACATCAGGCATTTAAGAATATACATTGAATAAATAAAGTCTAAATATTGGAACTGGGAAACATGACCTTTCAAGTATAATTTCACTTATATGAATAATGGGAACAAATGTTTTAAATCATGACTGTCCTGAAATTTTGGAACTCTATGGATTCAATGGGCATTCAACCTGAAAAAAAAGAGGAAATCTCATTTCCTACAAAATCTGCAGAAAATGATTACCCTGTACTAAATCTTAGGCCTGAAGAGACCTAACCCTGACTTTTTATCTTTCCATTTACCCTGAATAGTTAATAGTGGCAGGAGAGGTTATTGTAATTTAAGTTAAATAAATACCAGTGAATTTTAAAGAATTTTAAAATGATGATAGAGTTAATGTCATTGATATAATTTGGACTAAGTAGAATAGACTTACTAGAATATGACAAAGGAATAGAATAATATGAGAGAAACTTTTAAGATATAATATTTGATCTCAACTATATATAATATCTAATAGATGGAGTGGAGAAGGCATATTAGGAATTAAGTAGCATTAAACAGTATTAAGAGCAAAGTTATATTCTTAAAAAATGTTAAAGGGACCCATGTCCTAGATTGATCTATGAAATTTAAAATATATTTCTTTCATCTCCTTCAGAGTCTCCTTATTCTGCTACCTACTCCATAATTTTTTCTGATTTTTCTGATTATACATTTCAGCACTTTTTTGTTTTACAACTTTGATGCTTTTTACTGGATATGTGCATCCTACATTAACAGTATACATGGCCCAATCAGAGGAGAGTTTGGCAATCAATATACTAACTCACTGATAGAACAGTAATATTTTCTTCATTTGCATAATGTGGTATGTTTCTAGTTAATGGAATGCAATCTCAATGAATGTCCAAGACATATGTCCATTTTTAAGATAAGGAATCGTAATCATAATAATATTAAGTAAATTCCTCACATGGACTTTTTCACACCAACCCTGGGAGGTACCTTCTATCACTATTGAATGGTTGAGAAAGCTGGCTCTCAAAAAGTATATGACAGTTTTGTACTTTCTCAAGGTTTATGATGTCTGCTCCAGCTGAAATATCTTGGCCATGTCAGATGGCATTTCTTAAAAGGCTATTGTAAAAAGCTTTATATAAAAAATCTTCTTTAACTTTTCTTTTCTTTAAATAGGCAACATCATCCCTTCTTGTTTAATGAAAATTGTTACTAGAACTAATTAATTCCTTCTTGAAGAGTTCAGTTAATATGCTTGACTTCTTTTAGAGAATTACAATTCTCAATGCTGGCTTTCTGCCAAAACAGAAAGGAAAAAGCATAATGAGCAGGGGAAGAAACAAATGATATATACAGGGCATTCCTGAAAGTGACATACATCATTAAATCAAACCACCTTGGGTGTTAGGAGGAAATTTTTCTCCACAAAATCTGAAGACATTGAACTTCTTCAGTCTTGAAAAGTGATATTTGCAAGAATCAAGAACACGAGTGACGGGGGTTAGACACATTTCAGCATTTACGTACAGTCAGTTCTCCACACCCACATCTTCAACCAACAGTGGATTAAAATATTTTTTTAAATATTGTCTGGACTGAACGTGTACAAACTTTTTTTCTTGTCATTATTCTTAAACAATGCAGTATAATAAGTATTTACATAGCACTTACATTTTGTTACTTATTATAAGTAATCTAGAGGTCATTTAAAGCATATAGGAGGATGTGTGTAGATTATATGCAGATATTATGCGATTTTATATAAAGGGCATTTTTACTTTTTAAATTTATTCTTTTTAGTTATATATGATAGTAGAATTACGTATTTTGACATCATATATACATGAAGTATAACTTCCCATTTTGTGGTTATACATTGGTCATGGATTCATATATGAACATAGGGAAGCTATGACCAATTCATTCTACTGTCTTTCCTAATCCCATCCCCTCTCCCTTCCCCCCACTTCTCCATGTCCAATCCATGAACGTCCCCTCCTCCCTGCCACACCTCACCTATTGTGAGTCAGCAGCTGCATATCAAAGAAAACATTCAGCCTTGTTTTGGGGGGATTGGCTTATTTCACTTAGCATAATACTCTCCAGTTCCACCCATTTACTGGAAAATGCCATTATTTCATTCTTCTTTATGGCTCAGTAATATTCCATTGTGTATATGTACCACATTTTTAATTTTTTTTAAATTATTAGTCGTTCAAAACATTACATAGCTCTTGACATATCATATTTCATACATTTGATTCCAGTGGGTTATGAACTCACATTTTTACCCCGTATACAGATTGCAGAATAGTAATGAATAGTAAACTTGTACATCACTCTTGGCAAAACTTGAAAAACTTGAAAATCATTCACATATAAAATTAAGAAAAAAATTAAGGAAAAAGGTTATTCTAGCTTGCAAGGTCAGACTTTTCAACTGAACTTAAATACCTTCTGATAATTCTCAGATGGGTTATTTTCATGTTAATGCAAAAGAAAGATGATGTATTTTTGCTTTTTTACTATTGCAAAAGTAAATTCTTTTACTAAATGTCATTTAGTTGTACTGATTTGTTATAAAATGGAATTTGCAGTAATGAGAGGAAGCTCTGGAGTTTCAGCAAGAATTATGACAGGTAAATTACAACAATATTTTTAATTAATCTGAAGCTGAGTTTGAGAACGTGGTTATGGTAGAAGGCAAGGAATTCCTATGCTGTTTTAAAAAATATGTAATGCTTCAGGAATTGCATGTCATCCTTGCACAGAGGACACACTAATATTCTCTATATCATTTCTATTTTAGTATATGTGCTACAGAAGTGAGAACAATAAATACTGTTTTTAAGAGACAATCAAAAGAGAACCTTCCCTCTCTCCCAACAAAAAACAAAACAACAATAAAACTATAAGAGTGACTAAAAAGCATTAAATAGTATAACAAGTATATGTGCTAAGTCCTGACATGATAGTCTGTAATTGAGTCCTTTTATATTTGACAATAGAAGAAATTGGACTTGAGCATTATTAGAGGGGAGGGATGTATATATGTGGGGGGTGATATGTCAGGAACATCAGAGATAATTTTGGAACTATCATATAAAGAAAATCTAACCACAAAGTTACATGGCCACTACAGATAAGACTGTTCCCACTACTGAACTTGATCATGCCAGGGGAATGAGATATACCTAGGTCTTAAGGTTAGATACATGGAACTTGAATGTCTCCTTCTCACATTGCTTAGATAATCAGTAAGATATAAGGGAAAATAGCCACCAAAACCACAAAGCCATTGGAAAACAGTTCTTTACTAGGATATTTAGCTTCTTTCTGTCTTCCTGTGTATCTGGTGATTCATATTTCAAAATACAGTTAATAATGTAAAGTCAATTCAGTGGAGCAGACACCAATCAAGGGCCACAAGGACAATTTAGTCTTGATAAAACAGGATACAATGGTTATGATTTCTTTTTTTTAATTTTTTTTTAGTTGTAGATGGACACAGTACCTTTATTATTTATTTATTTTTAATGTAGTGCTGAGGATTGAACCCAGTGCCCACACATGCAAGGCAAGTGCTCTACCACTGAGCTACAGCCCAAGCCCTGTTATGATTTCTTTAGGCTTAATGTGACTCTTAGATTATTTAAAAGTCACACATATATTAGTTAGAATCCAAGAATATGAAAGTCCAGTATATATCTTTTACCTAATAAGCCAGTGATTTTTTTTTGTATAATGTTATTTTTCTCTTTTAACTGAATGGCTTCTACGAGAACATTAAAGATGATGATTTGAGGGTGTTCATCAAAAGGAAAACTAAGTTATTTTTACTTTTTTTATTGCTCAGTCTCATACTCAGGGCCAGGCTATACCCTTAGCCCCAAAATTTATTTTTAGGAAAGAAAAATTACTTTTTACAACTCTCTTTGCCACATACTTTGTATTTGCAACCAAGGGAATATGCAAGATATTTGTTGCATTATAATGCTACCCCTTCCCCCAAAATGCTAATCTCTTACCTTCTAAGTGATAAATTGCCCAATTTTAAAGTTCTATTACCTTCTTCACCACATGCTCCCTTTCTTTCTGCTGATACCCTTTTCCAATGAAATAATGAAAAACCTCATTAGATAGGTAAAGAGCCAAACTGTTTCTTTAAGAGCTTTTACAAAAGTAGCCTTTGTTAATTGTCATAAGACATTAAATTTTACGTACCAAGGAATACCTCTCTTCTTCAACATCTTGTTTTTGGTTTTTGGGCTTCTGCTTTCTTCATATGTACAGTTTCTAACATTAGTTTTTGCAACTTTTCATTCTGCATTCCACCATAGTTTGGATTTGGATGATAGCAGAGAGTGGCTAGAGGTGTGACACATCACTGCTATATGGAAAGATTTCTATTTATGTGGACACCTCCTTTGAATTGAGCTCATTTTTATGCAGCCTGAAGGACAAGAACTTAACAAGATAGTGACACTAGACTACAGTGGAAATTCTAACATACTTAACAGGCCAATTGCTGCCTTACTCTCCTCACCTTCTCAAACATCTGGCTGATGTCCACCCCTTACCAACAGTAACATGGGGCAAGTACTCTGGTTGTTCTAAGTATTCTTTTTTCTCATTTGTAAAATGTGCCCAGTATCACCACATCAGGTTTATTTGTAAAATTTGGTTTTGAAGCAATTGATACTTACAGAAATGTATAAATAATTCTATATCTCTTTTACACATGATTCTAATTGTTAACATTTTATTTCATTTATCTCCTCCTGACATACATTTTTATCTGTTCTTCTGTCTCTCCTGTCACCCATTATTAGTCTTTTCTGAACACTTGACAGCCACCTCTGTTGTAATGTTCTATCACCTCAAAATACCTCAATATATATTCCACTAAAACAGTGACATTCTCCTACATAACCAATATAAATCTCTCCAAGCCAAGAAATCAACATTAACATCCAATCCACAGACTAATTCGAATTAAAGACCAGGAGCGAATCTCTACCGGTTTGATCCCCTGACAATCTCACTGCTCCCCGTCCCAAATTCCCTGCAGCTAGGGTTCATTTATTCAATTACTGGAAGGCTAAGGCTTCCTTCAGACAGCAGAGCCAATTGCATTCCTAAACAGATTATCAGAAGTCTGAATTCAATAACTCATGATTCTGTCTTGAGTCCAATTGTCCGCCCACTGCATTTAAGTCCTACTTTGCTGCTCTACTTTTAGAACCCAGATCTTTATTTTCCCATGCTTGAAGCACTACCCTTAGGGCAGGAGCCAGAGAGAACTTCCCAGGTAGTGAAAACCTTTCAAATTAAATTATATTGAACCACTACAAATATGTAAATAGAGATACCTCCGCTGAAAGCCTGATTCTTCCTTTTCCTAGCCATTGGTTATTTAACCTATTTGGTTAACCTCTCAGTTTTCTCATCTTTAAAATGAAACATCAGCTTAGGCATAACTTTGAAGACATATGGTATGAACATATGAAAAGTACATTTTTGTTAATGCCCTGATAATTGATACATTTCAGGGAAACTGATTCTCATTATGCAATGGCACAAAGTCTGATGCATGAATAGAAACGGAAATGATCGCATATGGTGCAATAGCCAAGGAGATTCCATCCTGTTGGCCAGCACCATTATATTCCTTATAGAAAACATGTGGGAAACCAAATTATAATAGCTAATGGGCCTGGGAACAATATTATTATGGTCACTTTGATCTGCTTACCTTAATACCTAATAGCATTTATCTTCTCTATAAGATTAGAATTTCCAAGTTTCCAGGTACTTATTGGGCTTGCTCAAAGAAACACTTTCTCATGATTAGACAAATTTTTATCTTTGAATTTTTGTTTTCAAGAATTTATGAAACCTTTTTTTCCTTCATAAGTTATCACACTGAGTTCTTTAAAATAAATTATATTGAGGTGATACTACCACAGGAACCTTGATGATCTTTGGGAATTACTAAATCCCTTTTCAGTATTGTAGGGCAATCTTGACATTTTGAAGGACCATCGTAAACCTTTATTTACTGTCATAGTCAAAGTCATGCAGTATTATGCAAGATGATCTATTTCTTTTTTTTACATTTTATTAGTTGTAGATGGACACAATATCTGTATTTATTTTTATGTGGTGCTGAGGATCGAACCCAGTGCCTCACACTTGCATAGCGGGTGCCCTACCACTGAGCCACAGCCTCAGCTCCAAGATGATCTATTTCTTAGGGATGGAAAAAAAAAAACATATATACCCAATTGTAGTAGGACAGAGCCTGGGGCAGCATGCATGATCTCTATGTCCTGATATTCTTGACTTCATGTCATTTCATCCAATGAGTGTGAACAGAACATGTGCTTTGTTTCTAAGCAATAGAATATAGCAAAGGTGAAGAGACATTAGTCATATATCACTTAATGGTGGGGACACAGTATAAGAACTATGTCATTAGGTAATTTTGTCATCGTGCAAACATCATAGAGTATATTTACATAAACTTAGATGGTACAACCTACTATGTACCTAGACTATCTAGTATATACCATCATATATGTGGTCTAGCATTGAATAAAATGTCATTATGTAACACATGATTATGTGTATATGATAATTACATAATCATTATGTAACACATGATTATGTGTATATGATAATTTTACATAAGATTGTAACATGCTGAAAGACTCTTTCCTGTACTGGCTTTGAAGAAGATAGCCAACATGGTGTGAACCAGGCAAAGGAGTGGGCCATCTAGGAAGTAACTGAGGGTGATCTTTGGCCAAAAGCCAGCAAGAAACTGAGGCCTATTTCCAACAGCCTGAATGTAACTTAATGCTGCCAACAACCATTGGAGCTTAGAAGTAGATCCTTCCCTAATTGAGGCTCAGATGAGCCAGCAGCCCTAGATAGCACCTTGATTGCTACCATGTGACTTTGGAGAAGAGGTTGTATCCGAGTTACACATGTGCTCGTCAACTCTAGACACTCTGAGAAAATCAACATGTGCTATTCTTAACAAGTGAATTCATGGTAATTTGTTCCACAGTCATAAAACATTAACATTCATTAAATTTCTCTCTTTTAAGCTAGTATAAATTTCCCCAAGTTTTGACAATTTTCTATGCAGGATCAACTATCCCATTTTTTAGTCTGTGGAGTGGTTTCAGGGAGTTCTAGAGAGTGAATGAGTACATTTAAGATTTTAGATGATTCAACAACATGCTTCTCCTGCATCACTATCTGAGACATGCCACTAATTTGCAGACAATATCCAATGTTGTCATCTTTGCTTCCTCCTTCTATTGGACAACTTCTGATCTATCCAGGAATTTATACTTTTTCTCTAAACATAAGACAATACAAAAAAGAATTATATTTACAGCTGATTAATTCTTTCCCTTCTGAGTTGAGTCTCAACAGTTTTCTTTCAGAGAGCAATCTTTTTCTAGGGTCTTCCATCAAAATAAATGAACCACAGTTCAACCAAGCACAAAAGTGAGAAAGCTGTAGGAACAAGTTCAGAGTGCAAAATTCCCATGGTAAGAGGACATGCAATACAAAATAAAGGTAAAAGTCATATACAACAAAGTTGGTTAGGTAATACAGAGTTAGACTGGGCCAAATATTCACTGTGCATGTTAAAGATTTTGCTTTTTAGCCTAAGAACAATGAGAAACTGCTAAGAGGTTTTAGGAGTGTGGAATAAGTGACATGATCAAAGTATCCTTTGAAAAGATGAGTCTGATGGGGCTGGAGTTGTGGCTCAGTGGTAGAGTGCTTGCCTAGGATGTGCGAGGCCCTGGATTCGATCCTCAGCACCACATATAAATAAAAGTATTGTGTGCAACTACAACTAAAAAATAAATATTAAAAAAAGAAAAGATTAGTCTGGCTAAAATGAAGGGAAGTTTCATGAATACACAGAGAACAGGAGGTGACTGAAGCCATTTAGTCGAGATTACGATAGTCTAGTATAAAGCAAAGAAAATGGAGAAGACATGGAGGTACATAGGCAAAGGTTCCTAAATTTATTATTCACCACTGTTTCTTAGACATTCCATCTTCCTCATTTTAGAAGTATTTTCTAATTTAATGTTTAGTTGCACTGAAGAATTTTTTTTTTGTTTGTTAAGAAATGATGTGTAATTAGTATACTTCCTGGGCCACTGTATGTGTGAAAACGTATGATAATTCTTAAGTTTTCTTCTAATGCTAAACTTCTCTCCTTTGAACTATAAGTTCCATTAATTGACCTGTGCATTATCTGTCCATTTGCTCCAACAAGTTAAGGAATCTTTTTCAGAACCTTTGCAGGCAAGGTTATTGGACCCTGTCGGGCTGTGGTGGCTTTGCAGAAGAATGAAGTAAGAAATATTGAATGTTTAACTGCTAAGAAAACAACAGAATTGACTGATACTGAGTACTCTATTTCAATGTTTTCCAGGTTTGAGCTTTGAATGGCTTTCCTTTTTTTTTTTTTTTTTTTTACCAGTTCATAGGTGCAGTCTCCTTCAAGGATGGTAAGAATCCATGGGATCAGTAGGGTATGTCAGGATGTCAGGTATACAGTGAACAGGTAGAAAGGGTTCATCTTCACATATTTAGAAAATCCCTAGAATTTTCTGGCTGCTCTCTCAGATCCTCAGAGTCTCAGTTCCTTATTTTAAAATATAACAGAAAGTATATTCTTTGTTCTGGTGATTGAAATCATACTACAGGAGGTATCTTTCTCCTCTTAATCTGATTTCTACAAGGTGATCTGGAAAGCCTGAAGATTTCCAGATGTATGGGATCCCTGTCAAGTTCCTTCAGTGAAACATGGTCACCTCTATACTACCTTCCCAACCCTTTCCATCCCTAAGGACGGATGGACAGACAGACAGACACACGCACACATACACACACACAATCACACAGGTTTTCACTTGAAATTCACTGGAGTAGGAAGGAGGAAACAAGGATTTAAAAAGTATATGTTCAGATTGCCATCTTCCCAGTATCCTCCCTCTGGGTAGTTGGGTTTAGTTGATTTTTTCTTTAATCTATACCAAAATCTCCCTGAGGTTATGAATGTTAGGTAGTTCTTTTTAAAGGCAAATTATATAATGAGGATAGTGTGATCCAAGCCCAGTAAATATTCCTTAAAAACAATGATGGCATTCTAAACATAATTCATAACTGGTAAGTGGGTGAACAAAGCAAAAACACATACCTTAGAACTAACAACTAAGAAATATGGTCACTTTAGCACCAGAAATTGATTTTTCTTTCAAGCTGTTTGCCAATTTTATATGGATTAGTTGCTATCCTTGAAATCAAAATACTATTGATCTGCATCAAGTACTTAGAGAGTCTCCAAGAAATATCTGTGGATTTTGATGAATTACAAAATAGAATAAGACCATGATAGACTGGTATATGCAGTTTTCATTATCTACATTTCTTAAATAACTCTGTCATCATTCTTTCCTTATTAACTAATATCACCTAAAAGTGAAACCTCTCCAATTCCCAAACCATTTCTAAGGTTGTGTGAAGTGGTTTTGGATAGTTTCATGATAAAGCATCTTAGAAGATACTTGACCTATCTTAAGTCCAGAATGTCCTAGTTCTTTGGTCAAACCAAAGGAACACTCCTGAAGATAATACAGTTGAAAGTATAAAGTACTTACACCCATAATTTCCTTCTGTTTTGAATGTAATTGTCTCCCATTTTAAGCAAAAGCACTTTGAGAAGATAAGAAAATTGAATCCTGCCACTCTTCAGATACAGAAATAAGGCACAAGAACACAGTAAATGAAGTCGGGAAGATGGAGTGGTGGAAATAATGATGGAATGAGGAAAAAGGAAGGTATGTTGGCAAGATTAATTGTCTCACTACTACTGTTACTAAAAGCATAGAGAGTATTGTTAAACGGTAAGTAAGGGAAATTACCAAACTGCAAAAAGAAGCATTCTGTGGAACAGCCAAAGGTCTATAAAATACAGCAGAAAGAATCTACTTGCCTGTTCATCTAGTACAAATAAAATGGAGGTTTTTCTGTTTCCTTTCTACAACTGAAACAAGACTAAAGAGGCTCAGGTGGCCTTAAGAGCCTTGGAATTGAGATTATTATGTAGAGATGACAGCTAGAGAAATCTCAACTGGGGGTTCAACTTAATTGGATTCTGTCTACAGGACCCCATATTATTTATCCCAATATGGTTCCAAAATTCTCCACATCCATGCAAATTGATGCTCCCTAAGATTACCTCCTGCCTATCAGATTGAGTCTCTATTAGTTGAAATGTTTTGTAATAGTTGCTGCTTCCATTGAGCTCAGCTGGATTTGGAAAGGAAGGGTGTTGCGTAGACAGGGTAGAAAATACAGGGCTGTATCTCCTTGTAGGCAGTTTAGAAAATCCTTTGTGTGGTTCCTACTTGTCCTGATTATGAATTTCTGCCATACAACTGGCCACTAATATTTTGCTTAGAACTAGCAAGAAAAACTCCTGACCCAAATGCTGGTTTTAAAGATTTTCATTCTGGCTGTCCTCAAACTGTACCCTGCTACACAAGGGAAGAATCCATGGGGTCAAGGAGTCTGAGAATTCTAATTTGAGCCAGAATTTCCAGATTTTTATGAAAGTATAGTTGTCAAAACAGGTGGATAAAGCATATTTTAATGGACAAGCTAGCTTGATTTACACCATTTATACATGCAGGTAAATAGTGTGTGGGATTTCATTTGTACTCTCCATCTGGGCCCTACAAATGTCAGGAGAAGTCCTGCTTGTGACAAACCCTTTAGGACAGAAGACTTCATTGGATCAATTCCTAGACCAGTTCCAGTACTGCTCCTCTGTCATCTCAGAACAAGGCTTTCAACCTATGTCTGGTCCTGCTTTCCCACTATAATTGGGGAACCCTAGCATATTACTTTCTCTGAGTCTCAGTTTTTCCATCTGTGGAACAAGGAGGTTGGACAAAATTTTCTGACTTTTCAGGGTTTATTAGGGCCTTTAAATTCTTTTGAACCAAGGCTTCTTTGGGTAAAGAAAAATGAACCCCACTGTATGTTTGTGTCAGTGAGTATACAATGAAGTTGTACTACATCTCACCAACTTGTGCATATGAACATGAATTCAATAACATACCTCCAGTTTCATCAGTTTCAAGGTATAGGGTCTTAAAATAAGAGCCTCTGCCCTCTTCAAAATTTCACTTAACAATTTATGGACCTCCATGCAGTTGTTGCAAATGAATTTCTTAATAGTTCTTAGAGTTTTCCCCTCTAGGATGTCACTTTAGTATCTGCTTGGCAAGTGCTCTTCTTCTTGAGCTCCTATGCTTTACCTGCTAGAAGTAACAGGCATCATAAATAGTGGTGCTGGGGCACCATCTCCTAATTCCTCATCCTGCATATGAGTTGCAGCCATGGCATGCAACATACTGACAAGGAGGAATGCCCATCATCCTTTCTCTTTGTTTTGTTTTCTACTTTCTCTCTGGAATATTAAAGGAAACATGTGCATGCTCTTCTCTCTTACACAGTGTCATGTAAAAGCAGAGTTCCTCTCAGCTGGACTCAGACATGGATCCAAAGATCACAGGGCATCCCTTGACACAGCCCTCAACAGCCCTGATTCTCCTTGGATGCTGAAATGTCCATAGGCTCAGGCAGAAGCCCATGGATTAATGGCCCACTACCCTATCAGAATACTAGGTATAAGAACACAACTGGGACACAGCAAATTAGTGAATGAATAAAGAAAATACAAAAATACCAGAAAACAATGGACTACATGATATTAGTCTAACTTTTCCAGCATCTTAGAAATTCAATTAGATACACATTTACCCATATGCTTATGGATATTAGTTGTGTGTTCAGGCCTTAGTAAATTATTCTTACAGTTTTAATAATTGAGAAATCTAGTCATTAGTATTCACTGAGTACTTGTGATGTGCCAGAAACCAGGATGCACAATTTTATGCATTATCTTACTTCTAAAAGTCAGAGTTGGTGAAACTTTTCTGCAAAGGACTGGACAATAAGTTATTTTCAGCTCTGTGAACCACAAAATGTCTGTCTCACTGTTCACCTCAAAAAGTCAAAGTGTTGGCCTGGGGTTGTGGCTCAGCAGTAGAGCGCATGCCTAGTGCATACGAGGCCCTGAATTTGGTCCTCAGCACCACATAAAAATAAATAAAAAGAAAGGTATTGTGTCCAACTACAACTAAAAAATAAATATTTTAAAAGGTCAAAGTGTAAATAAATGAGTATGGCTGTGTTTCAATACAACTTTATTTGCAAAAATGGGTGGCAGACTGAACTTGACCCAGTAAATTATGTGTCTAATTCACTGACTCTTGTTTTAGGGAACTCCTGAGGTTGGTACTGTTTGCATCTTTATTTGACAGACAGGGAGATTTAAGTATAGAGAGAGACTAAGCCATTCTCCCATGGTCTTAGATATTACAGAACAGAACTAGGATTTGAACCTAAGCATATGAGTCCAGATTTCACTCTTTGTTACCAAGTCATTTCTGGCACTTGGCAGTTCATTGTAGACCACTCCCAGGTGGAAAACTTAAAAATGGGAACCTGTCTATGAACCTTCATTGTACATGGGTTGAATATTTCCTTCCTATCATCATCGTTGCCAACACAAGAGTATGAGATATAGATACACACACACACACACACAAAGAGAGAGAGAGAGAGAGAGAGAGAGAGGGCCACTTTCTTGATTTGTATCATCAACTCATACTTTGAAATATCAAGAAAGGATAGTGCATGTTCCATGCTAACAACCCGTAATTAGAGAACTGCAGTATTCATGATTTTTTAATCACTCTAATAATGTGATTTTGTTTACTACTCATTAATTTCATTTCCAACATGGTACCTCAAGCCAGCTCCACCTTTCATCAGGCCATGAGTCAGTGATGATGATAATGATGATGATGATGACGATGACGACAATAGTTCTATTAACAACACATTTATAAACAAAATTCTCTAAGCAGCTGGATATATTAATTCATTTAGCCTTCACAGCAACCATTGTACAACTGAAGAAATTGAGACACAGAAGCGTTAAGCAGCTTGGTCAAGGGTGAAATGCATATCAGTGGCCCAGCTGGAATCTGAAACCAAGCAGTCTGGCCCCAGAGCTCATGCTCTAACTACTATACCAAACAGCCTTCTGAGGAAGATTGAAAAATATAGTAAAAACCCAAACTTGTCATTTTGGTTAGTCACTTCTGTAATAGATAGAATGGCACTTGGTGATTGATCTGCTACATCATTCTCCCTTATTAGGGGCACTGTACCATTCCTTGAGTATGAAGGCCTGTAAAGCCTCCATCATCAGATTCTCTTGCTGTTTTTTTTCTCTCTCTTTGTGTGTGTGTGTGTGTGTGTGTGTGTGTACTGAGGGTTGAATCCAGGGTCCCACACATGCTAGGAAAGCACTCTATCACTGAGTTACATTCCCTGACTATATACATGTATATGTATACATAGATGTAATTTGAGACATCCTCCAGCCCTTTTAAAATTTTATTTTGAGAAAGTCTTGCTAAATTGCCCAGGTTGGCCTCAAACTTGAAATCCTGCTGCCTCCTGAGTAGTGTGGAATACAGGCATATAGCACCATGCCTGTCTTCTTACTCTCTCTTGACACTGGTAACTATGCAGATGCTAGTGCCCATCCCCTGGGACAATTTCAGTGTGTGCAGTGATGGAAAAGATGGGGACGATGGGCACCTGCAGGATACCCAGGGACAGGATGGGGGCATATTTCTGTTTAGAAATGGAGGCATTTTCCTTTATTACCTTTACAGTTTTCTACCTGTATTTTCTTTCTTGAAACTTTACACCCTTTAGAGAGACAGAAGATAGTGCTGCTGGGCCACCCATATCTCCTTGAAATTTACCATTTCCTTACATGCAGTTTAACTTCTTACTTCTGGTACCTGTAACTCTTGGCCTGAGAGGTCTCTCTGCCTATATGCATCTGGCAGGATGGAAATGCCAGGGAAATAAGAATGCCTGGGAGCAGCTGTAAAAAATGATTGATATCACTGAGAGTTGATGCATAAATATCTCAGCACCATCACCCCTAGGGCAGAATAGTTCAGAGGCATGTGTACTACACCGGCTCTCAGAACACCTAAGAGGATTAAGTTCCTATTGTCCATAGTGGAAAATGGCTTGATAATTGTAGCAGGCATAATTCCATCAGAAAAACAAAACTAGTAAAATATACACAATCAGTCCTGTATCCATAGGTTTTTTCATCTGCCTATTCAACCAATCATAGATACAAATACTTTTTTAAAAAGATTGAGTCTGTATTGAACAAGTACATACCTTTTTCTTGTCATGATTCCTGAAACAATACAGTATAACAACCATGTCCATAGCATTTATGTTGTATTAAGTATCATAAGTAATCTAGAGATCAGTTCAAGAATATGAGAGGAAAAATAGTATATGAGAGGATGTGTGAAAGTTATATGGAAATAGTATATAAGAGACTTGAGCATGGTGGATTTGGGTATGTATTGAGGGTTCCTGGAATCAAGTCTCCTAATTACTGAGGGACAATTATATATAAAGAGATTGATTGCAAGCAATTGGCCTATGCCATTGTGGGGGTTGGCAAGTCTGAAATGTGAGGGTCAGCTCATCTAGGAGGACAGGAAGGAATAAATGCTCCTATTCATAAGTAAAATTTCTTCTTCAGGGAAACCTCACTAGCTACTTAAGATAATCAGTTGATTCAGTCAGGCCCACTCAGATTATCTAGGATAATTTACTTTGCTTAAAATTATATGATTATAGACACTAATTACATCTACAAAATGCTTTCAGTGAAACTTAGTGTTTGAGAGAATGAGTATGGAGTACAGTGTAGCTGAGTCGATAAATAAAACTGACAATCATAAAAATATAACATATATTGGTGGTCTTCTTTTTCCTGACTTACTTCACTGTGAGTATTTTCTTGTATTTCTTTCTCAAATAAACTACTTATACTTGAATTTTTATCATAGGGTCTTTTTCTAGAGGAACTAATCTCAGTCAAGAAAATTGGTGTCCTCGTGGCTTGTCCAGCTTTCTTAATAAAATGACTTTTAAAGGGGAAAAAAAAAACCTCTGAATTTATAACTCACAATTGACTTGAATTTTAATTAAAAATGATCTTCATCTGAAATAAGGACATTTCAAAGTTTCTCTATATTTGAAAACAAATGACATGTCCCATGGGTACTGTGGTTGGAATGTACTAAGTGCATATTACGGTTTGGATATGGGTAGTCTAGCAGCATATGAGCAAAAAGCTCATGTTAGGCAATGTGGCAATGCAGCAACAATGTTTGGAGGCAAAAATGATTAGATTATTAGAGCTGTAATCTAATCAGTGGATTGATCCAATTGATGAATTAAATCATTTTTAAAAATTTTCGTTGTTGTTGTAGATGGACAATTTTATGTGGTGCTAAGTTTCAAACCCAGTGTCTCACACATGCTAGACAAGCACTCTACCACTGAGCTACAGTCCCAGCCTGGATTAATCATTTAAAAGTACTACTCTCCTTGGTGGTACCTGTAGTCAGGTGGAGCATGGCTGGAGGTAGAGGTAGTAGGTCACTGGGGGCATGCCTTGTGGGTTTATCCTTTGTCCCTGGCATCCTGATTTCTGTCTCTGCTTCTTGACTGCCACTATGATGTTCTGCCTTACCTCATGCCTAGAGTAATGCAGTCAGCTGGTAATAGGCTGACATGCTGAAATCATAAGCCCCCAACAAACTTTTCCTCCTCCAAGTTGTTCTTCTCAGGTATTTTAGCTATAGCAATGGAAAGCTGACTAACACAGTGTGGGAGAGGCATGGTGCAGATTTTTTTTAATTAAGACCCAAGCTCATACTTTTTAATGCACCTACAATCACAGATATTTACAAATTCCAAGCAACTAAGGAACTGCTTCCGTGCTGACAAATGATGAGCTACTATAGAGCAGAATAATCTTTGTAAAATACAATTCTAATGATGCTATTTCCTGATACAAATTCTCTCAATTTCTATTTTTAAATTTTGGGAAAAATTTAAAACTCATGAATCTAACATTCAAACTACAGACATCATGACCTACTCTCCATCCTTATCATTCTTTCCTGCCTTCCACGCTCCAAACACATGGAATCAGCACTTCTCTCACTGTGTCACACCTCCTCCATCTTTGAGTAGATT
Organism: Marmota marmota marmota; assembly: GCF_001458135.2. Lineage (NCBI taxonomy): Eukaryota > Metazoa > Chordata > Mammalia > Rodentia > Sciuridae > Marmota > Marmota marmota. The sequence continues at coordinate 30,345,711 of NW_026000249.1, forward strand.
GTTCACATGACCTCATTTTTTTTTTGTGTGTGTGTGTGTGTGTGTGTGGTACTAGGGATTAAACCCAGGGTTTCCCCACATGCTAGGCAAGAGATCTACCACTTAACTACATCACCAACTCTTTATATTTTTGTTTTGAGTCAAGATTTTGCTAAGTTGCTGAGCCTGACCTTGAACTTATGATCCTCCAGCCTCAGCATTCAGAGTAGCCGGGATTACAAATGTGTGCCACACAGCCTTAAATGTAAATGAACTCACCATTCCTCACTCAGCCCAGTTCTTAGTTGGCTAATTGCTATTTACACCATAAGAGTCCAGTTATCACCTCATTCAGGAAATTTTCTCTTACCATCCCATGCTCTTTGTGTTAATCAGTTTTCCATCACTATGATGACAAGTTTGATAGAAATCAACTTAAAGAAAAAAATTTTTATTTTGGCTCACAGTTGCAGAGTTTCAGTCTGATTAATTGCCCCCATTGATTCTGGGCCTATGGTGAAGCAGAACACCATGATAAGGAGATTGTCAGGAAGCAGAGGGGAGGAGTGAAGGATCAAGGGACAAAATATATCCTATAAAGGCATGCCACCAGTGAGCCAGGTCTTTCAACTAGGCCCCACCTCCTAAAGTTTCTACCACCTTCTAGTAGTGCCATCAGCTGGGCATCAATCCTTTGACACATGGGATTTATGGGAAGATTCCAGATCCAAACTATAACACTGTTTGGATTAGATGCTTCTGCTCTCTGCTCCATTGTATCTGTCTCATACCTATATGATAACCCTTCTAGCATAATTGTCTGTTTCACACTTGAGTACAACCATGATTATTTTTAGCACCTACATTCTATTCCAGAGCCTGATACACAATGGTCAAGAAATGTTTGAAATTAATTGAGTGGATCCAGTCAGATGCTGGAATCAACAAGATAATGTGCTTTATTTGAACTGAAAGGCCCTAGAATATATTTGTATTTTAAGTGCCACTATTTTCATGGTGTATCTATCATCCCCCACATGGAGCTTTGAAATTAATCTTTTATTCTGAAATCTATAGTGTTTTTGAACATTTTTATAAATTGAAGGATGAATTTTCCTACATGTTGCTATCTTTCATAACACCCTCCTGGCTCCAGTCTCAAGAATAGACAAGTTTATTTTATTTGCAGACTTGCAAATGAATTCTCATGATTAAGACTGCCATTTGCCTCTGAGAATCCAGAGCTAGGTTAGTGGGGTAAATTTTCCAGGAAGGCAAAGACAATGAGTAGTTGCGAGTTCATCAAATCATCCTCTGGAGTTCTCCATTTCAAATTGAAATTATTGGTAATAAGGGATTTCTAATTGGTAGATTTTCAATTGAAATCTAATAAATTCCAGGAGTCAACTGAGGGCTCTTTGAAGGCATTGTCTGTACACGTGTAACTCACCTGCCCCTTTCTGCCCCTGGTCAAAAAACAATTAGTGGAGGGACATATACAACCTTCTGGATCTCCCCATAATACTCCCATTTTTGTCATCAAAAAGAAATCTAGTAAATGGAGATTATTGCAAGATTTAAGAGCCATTAATAANTGGTGTATCCTCCTCCCTTCTGCTTGTGATGGTCGTTCAGCTAAAATTTGGGGGCCAACAGAGGTGAGGCAAAGAACCTCATCCCCCCACTGGTACAAAGGCCTATCCACAGGTGTGGCTGTATGCTGGGCTGGTAGTCAATGACGGGTAAGATCCAATTGTAATAGTACCAACCTAAGACAGGAGGCTGACGCCTTGAGGTCAGCTCATCTGATGACGGGTAAGAACCATATGTAGTATTGGACAACCTAAGACAGGCATGGTCCCTAAGCCACATGCTTGTTGTTTAATTAAACAGAGAGGGGGAGATGTTGAGAGCCACAGCCAAAGCAGCCCCAGCAAACTTCCAGTTGATTGGCTCACCATGGCCCCAGCAAACTTCCAGCTGATTGGCTCACAGTGGCCCCAGCAAACTTCCAGTTGATTGGCTCACCATGGTCCCAGCAAACTTCCAGCTGATTGGCTCCTCTGCGGTGACGCTCATTGGGCTGTTTCCCTGCCCTTTCAGACCATGGAGCTGCTCATTGGGGGACTCTTTTGGCTCCGCCCACATGACCCAGCCAATCTGCCTCAAGACCAGTTGAGAGACTTGCTGGAGGAGCTGGTGGTGGCAGTTGGGCTCTGAGGGAATTCCTGGAGAGCTCACGTGGTGCAGCGTGCGTTCTAAAAATAGTTCGTTTCTGCTTGACAAGTGGCTCATGAATTGTGCCCAGCCAGACTCCGGCAATCATCAGCCCTTTTTCATTTTTAGACAAGGCCTCATTAAATTGCTAAGGTTGGCTTAAACTCGAGATCCTCCTGCCTCAGACTCCCCAGATGCTGGGATTACAGGTGGGAGCCATCATTCCCAACTTTAACCTGTCTCTGTCTTGATAAAAAATGTTGGTGATGGAATGTGATGGTCATCATTATCCAAAGTACATGTATGAAGACACGAATTGGTGTGAATATACTTTGTATACAACCAGAGATATGAAAAATTGTGCTCTATGTGTATAGTAGGAATTGTAATGCATTCTGTTGTCATATATAAATTTAAAAATTAAAAAAAAATTAAAAGAAGAAATATTGGTGATGATGACTCTATACTGATGACCTACTATGAACTGTGTTTGCATTTAACTAACCAAGTGATGGTGATAGTGACAGGATTGATACTCAAGGCAATGTACCTCAGAATCTGGGATCTTTTCACTGCAATGTTGACCTTTGTTCCCTCAAAGCCTAGTCTCATTTCCCAGTCATCCTAGTGTCAATGGCTTTCACTGGGGATTCCAGCCATGGAATTGAGAGCTGGATTCCTTTTCACCCCCTACTGTGTCTTTTCCAATTCTGAATTTTAGCCCTCTTTTGTCCCAGACCCACTGTGACAGATCTTCTGATGCCTTTGGCTGCCTTTTAGCTGGTCATCCCATTGCTGCCACTCTGCCCCATGCACCTGGCTACAGTACCTCCTACCACCTGATGTCACTCTCTCCTGTGTGGTCTCCTTTCTCCTCTATATCTGGATCTATTCACAAGCACCAGCCTCACCTCCTATGAGTTGAAGCCTCAACTTCTCTGGCCAAGCCCTAGCGTTCAAGGTCTGAAAGCCCATTATGAAGAATGAGGGACATCCTTGCTCTTTAGGATCCAGACATTAATCAATGACAATTAAGAAATGAAGAATTGGGCTGGGGATGTGGCTCAAGCGGTAACGTGCTCACCTGGCATGCGCGGGGCGCTGGGTTCGATCCTCAGCACCACATAAAAATAAAATAAAGATGTTGTGTCCGCCAAAAACTGAAAAATAAGTATTAAAAAATTCTCTCTCTCTCTTTAAAAAAAAAGAAATGAAGACTTCCTTCAAGATTAGATACAAATATCACTTTGGAAGTGACTGAACTCCCAAAACACTTTTTGTTTACCTCTCTTGAGACCCACCCAATTTCTGTAATATTTAAGCATGGTAACATCTTACACATTGACTATCTTCATTCAGATTACACACCCCATGAGGGTAAGAAGGAGGTTTTATTCATATTCATGTTGTTCAAGGAAATAGCAACATGGTTATCTTGAGATGTAATCCCATCTACAACTCATATAATCCTCATTTGAGTTCTTTAAGTCACATTTAGAATTTATTAAAGAAAATCAATCTTCACATATATAAAATATTAATAATGGAAATTATGTAATGTTTTAAATATGCTATAATTAATTTAAATAATTCACAGACCCATTAAGAGTACAGCTTATATGGCATGATAGATATATTTTTCTATGATTTATAAAATCTTTGACACTATAAAATCAAATGTAGTCAGATGGTAGAGTTCATTAAAAAGTATTCTATATTGAAACTGCTTAGGATTCAATATCAGCAGTGAGTATCAAAATTCAGATAAAATGTGAGTCAAACTCTAGCCACCGTAATCAAGTACACAGCAGCAAGGAGAAGTTCACTGATATGTGCCCCTACAGTATTGATCGGTTTTACAAGATTCATTTATTTGGGACAAAGGGAATTCTACCATTTCATCCAGGAAGTTAATCAAACACAGTTTTTTTGCCACATACTGATAATACTGTCAGTTTCCTGACAATTATGAATAAAAATTGGTCCTCCCTGCTACCATCCTATAAGTGGGCTTATTTTCCTAACCATAACCACCTGAAGTCTTGGTAATTTAAAGGCCTAATTTTCTACCCTTGTTCTCATGAAGACTTTCATAGTAGGCACAACAAACTCCAGTGGGTAAATAATGTATTGTGCCCTTGGTACATGCAAAGATTATTTCATTAATTACAAAGAAAAACTATAAAAGAGGCCATCTGCTTTGCAAACCTGTGGAAAAGGCTATAGGTGGCCATTTACAATTATTTGGGAGTACATAACATTACCTTAAACATTTGTATACAATTTTACCCAAACAGAGTTTTTAAAGGGACACATTTCTAAAACAGCAGATATTTTCCTATCCCTCTAACAAGCTGATTACTATTCTTAAGAGGAAGCCATTTCTAACCAGTTTGGCTTTTTCCACTTAAGTACATAGTATTCCAACTGCCACTTCCTATTTTTTAAAATATTATCTATTGACTTCCTACTATGAAAGGTGAATATTTAGCTGTCTTAGACATTTCTTTTCCACCTGTAGTGAATAATAATGAGGTGGGGGGGCAAAAGGACAGTCAGTGTAGATAATGGATGATTGGATCCAGAAGATGGGGCTGATTCAAGAGGAAATAAAATGCTAATACCTACAGGATACATCCCCATTCCCCTCAACTTGTTGCCAAGGTTACCTGCCTCCAGAGAATTGTTCCTCCCTGCAAGCTGTTGTTAATGTGTGCCTCCTGGTATGGTCCCTTCAGGCCTGTACCCCTGGGCGGCTTCATTCTCACCCTTAAACCACTCCACCTTTGGCCCACTTTTTGGTCACTAGTCACATAGGCAAGATAAGGGAAGAAGGGGGCATGAGAAAAAAAGAAATTCTAAAATGTATAAAAGGAGCAGGGCATCCAGTTCTGGGGCCCCTTCTCTTCAGAGAAGTCTATCTCTATTCTATCTTTTAAATAAAAGTTGCTTTCTATACTTGCCTTGTTGGCAAAATTTCTCAGGTGTTCAATCTTCACATCAGGGAAATGGGACTCAGCCCTGATTCTCGGCACCAGTATCAGAAATAAGTTTTCAATGTTCATAGACTCTTATTTGGAATGGACTCTTATGGGAAAAAACAGATTAATAAGGGAAAAAGCAAACAGTTTATTAACATGTATATTTCACATATACATGGGAGACACTCAGGGAATGAGTTGTTCTTGAAAAGGTGGCTTTGAATTTCAACTTACATATCTTCAAAGAATGGCATTATTTTTTGAGAAGTGACAAAACAAAGGAAAAGAACTTTGAGTTTTTATAAGTGGCAAATGGAGAGAAGGCAAATAAATGACAGATAAAGGCTAGGTAAGAAAGCTTGTTAATCTAGATTCCTCTAGTATTACCAACAGATGAAAAGATTCTGAAGTTGTCTTCTATGGTTACCCTTTGCTCTCCCTGGGGCTGTGGGGCAGTTGTTGGAAGTGGGAACAGGATACCTTTAGTATGTGTAAATCTATGTCCTGCTTTTACGCAGAGGGAGGGCAGAAAGCTCTCCTGAATCTGCTGCTTCTTGTCTTCAGCTTAAAAATCCTTCATATTTGGGTGACATATTTTGGTCCCCCACACTCCTCAACTTTCAAACATATACCTCCCAATTGGTACTTTTCCCTTCTACTTACTTTTTAGAAAGATCAACTTTCCATTTTGCATTATTATTACAAATTTAACATAATTAATTGAGTGATGTATTTTATTTCTTCTGAAACTTTAAAAAAATTACCCTAGAATGAATGGTTTTTCTTTCTCTCTCTCTCTCTCCTTTTTAAATGTCCTTGGTTTCTCCATGCCGGTATTCTCAGAGCTGAGTTAGAAAGGGAATGGAGATTCTCATAGTTTAAGTGTTGAGATTTTTCTCTCCCCTCCCACCCCATTTCGAACTTGTGACTAACCCCTCCACAATGCCTAGTGTTCTTAAGGGCAAAATCTCTCCAGTTTAAATTCTTCACAGGGTATGTATTAAGTTTCTTTCTGTTATCAACAGCACAACCCCAGACTTCAGTTTTAATAAAGAGGGGTTTATTTTGGCTCAGGTTCTGGAGGTGCAAGGTCAAGGGGCCACATCTGGGGATGGCCTTCTTGCTGGCAGAATCCCAAGAAGATGCACCCACGTGGTCAGATACAGCAAGCATGTGGCACTAATGGTTTTCCTCTACTTAAAAAGTCACCAGAATTCAATCATAGGGGTTCCGTTCTAACAATTTTCATCTTAAACACCTAGCAAAGCCCCACCTCCAAACACCATAGCCAGATTAAGTTTCTACTCTCTGAATACCTCACAATGGGAATTAAATTTCAACATACAAACTGTGAGGGACACTCAAACCATATCCACACAATTATAGGGTAAATTTTCTAGTCTTTTTTTTTTGGGGGGGTACCAGGGACACTTGACCACTGAGCCACATTCCCAGCCATTTTTATTTATTTATTTATTTATTTTGAGGCCGGGTCTCACTGGGTTGCTTACTGCCTCACTAAGTTGCTGAGGCTGGCTTTGAACCTGTGATCCTCCTGCCTCAGCCTTCTAAGCTGCTTGGATTACAGGTGTGCACCACAATGCACAGTAAATTTCTAGTCTTTATCACAGGCCAGAGAGAAAATGTGAAATTAATTTAAGTACTGCTTATATAATCTATCAACCAATAGATTGTACACAATCTATCTCGTCTATTAAGACCTACTCTCCATCCCAAGTAACTCCTGCTTCTATTCCTAAGCCTTCTGGGTTTATGTTTCTTGCACTCCATCTGATTCTCTGCTTCCTGCATTATAGCTTAAGACAGCAGCTTTCTCTGGTCTGTTATGACAGTTTTCACTTGTTCAATTTGTTTTCCAGTTTGTACTCTTACTGTTCATTCCTATTGTCTTCATTTTTAATAAAATAACCCTTTCCTCCCCTCTACTGACATTAGTGGTTTTGGAGATAAAATGACAATAAATTCATGTGTTCAATTTTACTAGACATTAACAGAATTCCTCAAATGATTTTTTCTTTCTTAAATATATATAAATAAACCTGTCACCTAAGTTCTCTCTGAATTCAGATTTGTGAGTTTTAAATGTAAGGGAGATGTCAGTACTTCAAATTCATCTACATAGTTTTGTGGTTCTACCCCAAATGGCAAGGAGGAAGAGTAGAAAAAGAGGAAGAGGGTATTGGCAAGGAAGAAGAAAACAGATACTCTTACTCCAACAGATTACAAAGAGTCATTCCTAGGTCACTGGCTTAATGACAGAATTAAATGGTTAGACAAATGCATTGTCAAGACATTTTCTTCACACTGGCTTATTATACCCTATTGATGGGAACTTCCCAGCCAAAATAATTCATGTCCTTGCCATGTAACAAAATAAATAATAAAAAACCAGAAGTTTCTGTCAATAGTGGATTCTCCCTTAATCTGAAGATCAATAGTAGATTTGGTTTTACTCCTGCTGGTATTTGCCTCCCCAGGACCCCAGATGACTTCCCACATGCTAATAACAACAGCCTATTTGGGGGCTCTGAGAAACAGTTGACTTTGGGATAATAATTTCCAGAACTCTATGGTCCCAGGTGGTTTCTCTCTGCTTTCCACTCACTTCATATTTGTTTTGTTATTTTTATAATACTTTTCACTTTTTCCCCCTGTTGTCATTGCCCCTGAAGTCATCAGTCCTTTTCAGTTCACTCTTCTCACACATAAGTGTCTACTTTCCTGAGTTTTAGTTTCTGACAATGCTGTAGAAGGGCTAAGAGGCCAACATCAATTCTCCCTGACCCACTGAAATGTTTTAATCACAATAAACACTTATACTAGATGTTTAAAAAAATTGGTGGTGGTGATGGAAGCAATGCTATGGGGGATATTATGAGGTATAACCTGAATCTCCCAGTTTCCCCACTTTAGGACTGAAACACTATCCGTCACTGCAGCTGTTGGGAGTATTGGTAATTGACAGCTCTCAGCTAAGACCCACTGTCAGAAATTTGAAATTTCATACAGGTATCTGACCCAGGGTCAGACCCCATCTCCTGGAGTAACCTGCTTTGGTGATTTCTCTCACATCCCACAGTGTTGATGCCAAGGCACTCCATTGTAAACTCCCTGCAGGTTAATCTCCACCTAAGAGTCTATTTCAAGGAAACAACTCAAACAGATGCATATTAATTTGATTGGTGCCAAAGCAAAATAGCACTATCACAAATCCCATTTTCCAAGGGTAGGATATTTTAAGGACTAGACATTAAGGAGCCAGTTTAAAAATATTGCTAAATATTTATATTTTTAAAAAATATTGTTTTGCAATCTGGATGTATAGGCTACCAACACTATGGCCTTGACCAGTTTCTGTTCAGTGTAAGTGGACCTACTTCCCTCATATGCACAGTAGCAATGATAGTATTACCTATGCCAATGTATGGCAGGAGTTACTGATCTTTAACCTGTATAAAAATCACATATTTTTAACCTGTATAAAAATCACATATAAGACTTGTTGAAACAGTGGTGAACTGGCCCTACTCCAGAGGATCTGGATCAGTAGTTCTTCAATGGAACCCAAGAATATACATTTCCCACAGTCTCTCAGGAGATGTTAATACTGCTGGTTTGAAGACCACACTTTAAGATTATTGGCCACAGGTAATATGGACATAAAATGAGAGAACATCTGCAATGTCCCAAGCTTAGGAAATAGTAAGTGTTCAAAATCTTATGTGTCTTTTATCTTATTAGAAAAGCTGTGCTTTTCCACTTGAACTGTGAATCAGCTTAGGAATGGAGAAAAAGCAGACAATAACATCCAAGGAGCAAACAAATTCCATGGGCCACACTGAAGCAGAGCTAACCCATCCTAAAAATATCACAGGAAAGATAAAAATCAAAAGCTGAAGATTTTCTTCTTTGGGGCCAATGATACCAATTGCATCTTTGACTAGACCCTGGGTTTCATATAGTGCTATCCATCCTTGTCCAGACTCACGCTTCTCCTTTTTTAATTTCAGCCAATCAGAACAGTCCCTGTGGAGGGGAGGTGGGACATATACTAATTATTTGTTTCATCAGCTTTATCTCATTAAGGCAATCTTAATAAATCAAAATATTCTTCTGGTTCTTTTAATTATTACAAACAATAATAATATTTTTTGTATTATATTTTTATTATATTTTTATTCAATTGTATTATATTTTTATTCAATTTCATGAATAAAAACAATGATTTTTATTCATGAGAAGTGAAATAATTCCATTCATGTAATTAACTACGTGCCATTGTAACGTTCCCCTCCCCAGCTCAACCTAAAAGGTGATTCCGTGAAATCTACATCCATGGTCCTGGACAATATCTATTCAGTGGGGTTACATCAAGAAAGAGTAACTTGGAAAAACATGAATTAGCAAGGATTTTAGGTTCTTTTCCGTATTTCTCTGTAGCTCTGATCAAATTAGACCTAAATTCAAATATAGCTAATAGTATTCCAAGTAACTACAACATATCAGGACTTGGGGTAGGTTCTTATTCAAATTTACTTGTCTAACCCTCACAACAATAAGCAAGTCTACTATTATATATTATGGTTGTATAGGCTTCATATTGCAATAAAATGGAATAAAGTCTGCAGGAAGCAAGAAAACAACAGAAATCTCTACTCATCTCTTATTGGCAGTGAGTGATTTCATATTTATTTTAAAGAAAATTGGTTTGAGTGTCACATCTACATGCTGACTTTCATGTTGTTTTTTTTCTTTAATATAGTTTAATGTCTTGCAAACTCATTGTACATATCAATTAACATAATAGAATTTTACATTTAAAATCTGTACTGTATCTCATGGTTGATATAAGGGTCTTTCAAGGATATTTTTGACTAAAGGGGATTTTCATCAAAGGCTGACTTCTAAGACTTATTTCTATATAAAATGAGACTTTTATCAACATTTTAAGTCAATAATTCCTGGCTCTCTGAATCTTAAGTGTGTTAGTCACCTTTGTATCACCATAACCAAAATACCTGACAAAAACAATATAGACAAAGGAAAGGCAATTTTAAGCTCATAGTTTCAGAGGTTCAGTCCATTATTGGCCAATTCCATTGCTCTGGGCTCAAGATGAGTCAGAACATCAGGGTAGAAGAGTGTGGTGGAGGAAAGCTATCAGCTAATAGTAGCCAGGAAGCAGAGAGAGAATGGATCCAGGGACATGATATAGTCTAGGCTATGTCTCCAGTGACCTTCCTTCTCTAGCCATGCCATATATGCCTACGGTTACTATCCAGTAGCCCATTCAATGATGAGGTTACAGCTCTCATAATCTAATAATTTCAACTTTGAACATTCCTAGAAGGCCTAACACATCAACTTTTCAGAGGACAGTAAAGATCCAAACCATAACACTCAGCATGTTAAATATGACTTCTGCTTCTCTTTCATATAGTACAAAAATGAATCAGGAATAAAGCTGGGGCTACAGTGTATGGTCCTAAAGAAATGGCATCCACTTGACTCAGACTTGAAAAAAGTCTTCAGGATTATATTGGAATTATTTTCATCAGTTTATTCAACAAGTACTTATTTGGCATGGAATACATGTTATGCACTGCTCTATGTACTAGGAACACAGCAGTAAACAATGCACAAATTGTTGCTTTCAGGAATTTTACATTTTAGAGTCAGAAGAAACAGACAAATAGCAGATAAATAAATATAAATGTAATATGGTATAGTTTATCATGTGAAAGGCGTAGAAAGTCACTGTAGGGGTATTATTTTAACATCATCAAAGGAGGAGAATCAAGAACAGTTTCTGAGAATCAACGTGAAAAATGTTTCAGATAGGAAGGAAGTGATTAACTATGTTGTATCTATATGGAAAATCCCAAAATATAAAACCTGTGAAATGATGAATTTGACCATAAGACGGTCACTGGTGACCTTAACTAGGAAGCTCTGGTGGACTGGTGGAGATAGAAGTCTGATCCAAGTGAGCTTGAGAGGAAATAAGAGAAGACAATAAATAAATAGTTTTATCATAAATGGTAACAGAGAAATGGTATAGTACTTAGAAGGGAATGGGCAATGTGTAAATTTGGTACATTTACACATTGAAAATTATCTAGTGGAGAGGGAAAAATGAAGATGTAAGTGAACAGAGGCCAGGTCCTAAAGCCCTGTCCTCGAATAAGTAGTCAAGAATAAGAATACACCCAAATACAGAGTTGGGCATTATATAAATAGTTCATTTGTGTGACACAAGAGAAGATGCAGAATGAAGGTTCAGACACAGAAGATTGAAGATGAATTTGGAGCGAAGATATGGATGTTGCATTTTGAATGCTTCTATTTGCTCAGTGAAATAAAAAGCTAGAGCATCCACTGAGAATGAGAAAAGGCAGGAAATGCTGATGGTTTGTAGAAAGACAGAAAGGCATGAAAATAATCATCTAAGATAATGGGAGAAAGAATTGATTTGGAAAACATAATAGAATTTCCCAGCAGCTCCAAGGGTTCACTGGAAGTCAGTGCACATGTGAGTTGCATCTGGTAAGCTGGCTGGCACAGATCCAGCCTCCAGAATGGCAGACAGGATGGAGGTCCTAGGATGTTGTACCTGTCTGAGGGCATGCCGTGTTATTTCCTGCTTTATGTAACCATCTTCATAAATTTCTATGACCTTTGCCATGAAAGAAAGTTGACATCCACTAGCAGTGATTGTTTGCAGCTTTGCATCAATCACAACACTGTCTGTTGTGACAAGCAAGCAAGAAGAGAATAGCATAGTAATATTCTTCAGGCACCTTGCCAATATAGTGAAGGCAGAGATCCTCCTTATTTATTTTTCAAAAATGAAACCAATAGCTCTGCCTGCTGGACATGAATGTCATTCTGCTTGGACCACTAAGCCAATGTGTATGCCAAAATCACCTATCCTACCTATATGCCCAATCCAAACTCTCTTTTTTACAGTCCTTGTCAACAAAGTTACCAGCTTATGAATTTCCATAAACTTTAATATATCAGGGGTTTTACTGAAACAGGTCCCTCTCTCTGTCTTTAGTTTCCCTCTCTGCCTGGTTATCTTCTATTCACCATTAATAATTAGTCAAATAATGCTTTTGTGATATCATCCATACCTACGTTCCCTTTATGTCCTTCATAGATTTTGGCAGTTTCTCCAGTAAAGCATTTATAACATCTCAGGAAATTGTTAGCATGTGTCAGTAGTACCATATTTGAAAACTCCTTTTCAAAGAGGAAACATATTGTATTTATTTGTGTATTATGTATGTATTATTTATTTATGTATTCCTAATGCCATGGGTCTCAAACTATATGCTCAAGCACTCCAGAGTGCTGTAGTGAAGTCACAAGGGGTATCATGAGGTCATTTAAATTTTTGAGAAAAGCAAAATAACAGCATGAACCACAACAATGAAGTTGTTTGAACCTCAGTACTCAATATAACAGAACTGTTGGATATTTCTTTTGGCCTGGAGTTGTCATGAAAAAAATTGGTGAGATACCAAGGACTATATGAACTGAGAAAATTTGGGAAACTACCCTCATGCTCAATGAGCACTACACTTGGAACATAACATCTATTTGATAAATGACTCATCTATTAATTTTAGAAAAGTACCTTACTTGTAAACATTTCTTCAGCATATGCACCCTCTGTGCCAGTTATTGTTTTAAGTACTTTATATGCATTGTGCTATTTATCCTCCCAATAGTCCTGTGATATAATTAATATTATTATTGTCCTTCTACAGATTTGGAAACTAAGACATGGGAGTAATGAAGTAACTTTTGTAAGTCCCCAACTAAAAAGTTATTTGTTTAAAAAGGTAGACTCCAAAGCCACTAGTTCTACACATAAGCTTCCAAAAGATTTTCAAAATAACAAGTGGTGAATATGATGGAAAATAATAAAATCACATTTACTTTATCACAGTATATAAATTGACTCTTTGAGAGTTAAATAGATGAATTCATTATGGAATATTTCTGCACAACTATTACTGAGGATCTGCTAGGGACAAAAAACTTTCAGAGATACTAAGAAGAATAAAAAATATTTTGAAACTGATAATTTTCAAATATATTTTCAAGACACTTCATAATTCTGATCTCTGATAGTGAAAATTTCCTCTTATTTCCACATTTTTTCAGAGGTGCTTCACAGGACTTAGTTTTGTCCATTCAAATTGTTTCTTCATACAAGGTTGAAAGTTTTATAATCTATGGCCAATGACCAAACTTAATCTACTTAGGTTTTGGTAGGTTTGGACAACTGAGAGGAGATCGTCCTTCTTCCTCTCATTCCTAGTTTAAAGGTGCTTCTAGTTATATATAAAATAGATAGGATAAATATAAACCCCCCAAAATAGAGAATAAAACTTGTCAAAGGCACACTTTTCATCCTGCAAAAGCATGTTTCTAAAGCCTTCTAGAATTCTATGTAAATAAATGTAATATAAGGGCCTTGCTTTTATCTTGATATGGTAATACCAGCAAAAAAGTATCATACTGAGTCAATATCTATCTGGAAAATTTGATGAATTTTAGTTTGTCTTATATGATACATGAGATGCTATTAATATTGTGAAGACATAGGATAAATTAAGGAACACAGAAAACAATTTTATCATTGTGTAATCATATTTCACCACTTGATTATATTTCAAATCCAGTTAATTTTTAGATGTAACAATATGTTTAATCTGTTGCCACAAATACAATTATTAATGTAATGTGGGTGACAAGATGAAAAAAATAATGTAAATACTGGATTTTCAGACAGATCTGCAATTCCTTTCTTAGGACATTTTAAACCATCAAGAAATGTAAATAATCAAATAGAGAATGTTAACATATACTCCTGAAGTGAAAACTAAGTCTTCCAACATCTGTTCTACCTTAGAGGTAGCATAGGAGGTTGGGATCAAAGCCAAATTAAGTAATTGAACAAATTAAGCTCTTTTAGAATCTACATTCTCAAAACAGAAGGGAATTTTAGGAAATTTGGTTATAAAAACACACCTCTGAGAGTTTATTGATGCTTTAAAAGTATATTTAGAAAATTCCACATAAAAATCTCTTCTTCATGTATAAACAGAAATTTCTTGCAAACTTATAGGCAAAAATTATTGATAATATATTAATAAATTGAACCCATCAATATATATAAAGAATTACAACCTATAAACAAGTGAAGTTTACTGTAGGATTGCAAAGCAAGTTTAATTAAGCAATGTGATCAACTATATCAACAGGGTAAAAAAATTATATGATCATATCAATCAGTACAGAAAATTCAATATTTATTAATAATAAAACTCTAAGATTTAGGAATACAGAAGAAATTCCTAAGGTTGATAAAGAAAACATACAAAACATTACAGCTAATACTGTTCACAAAGGTGAAAGACTATTTGCCCCTAAAATTGGAAAAAAGACAAGATGTTCATGCTCATTATTCTTATTCTACATAGTATGGAAGGATCTAGCTGCTGAAATAAGGCAAGAAAAGAAAATGAAGACATACAGATTGCAAAGAAAGAAATAAAACTATCCCTATTTTCAGATGACACTATTGACTTTGTAGAAAACCCAAGAAATCTACAAAAATCTATAAAAAGATTACAAAAATCTCATAAAACTAATATTTAGAATGGTCATAGGATACAGGCTCAAACAAAAAAATAAATTGTATTCTTATATACTAATGACAAACACAGAGAAACCCAGATTTAAAGCACAACATCATTTATATTTGAGCAAAAGAAAAAAGAATATCTAACAATACATATACATATTAAAGATACAAAATACCAAGGAAAGAGGATGAAGATCTAGATGAATAGAGAAACATTATATTTGAAGATCAGAAGATTCATCATAGTAAGAATGTCAGTTTTCCCCGTGTTGTCCTATAGGTTTAATGTAATTCCTTTCAAAGTCCCAGAGAGTATTTTTGCAGAGACCGACAAACATTTTCTAAAAATTATGTGAAGGCAAAGAAACTAGAACAGCTCAAACAACTTTGACAAAGAAGAATTGAGTGAAACCTGAGGTTATGACTTACTTTATGGCTACAGTAATCGTGGCAATGTATTATTGGAGAAGGAATAGATACATAGATCAATGCAACAGAATACAGAACTGAGAAACATGCCAACACAAACACACCCCAATGGTTTTTAATGAAGGCACAAAAGCATTTCAATGGAGGAAGAATAGTTTTTCCAAAAAATTATGCTGAAACAATTGGACTTCCATAGGCTAAAATATAACCTTGATCTAATCCTTATACTGTATACAAAAACTAATTCAATTCAAAATGGATCATGAATTTCAACATAAAATACAAAACTATACATTTGAAGAGGAAACATAAGAGAATATCTTTGATACTTATTGTTAGACAAAGATCTTGTGCTTAGACATTATACCAAAACCATGTTCCACTAAAAAAACTTTAATTAGACCTCAACCATATTAAGAACTTTTGTATTATAAACAACCCTGTTGTAAAGATGAAAAGACAAGGTAGATACTGAAAAGTAATATTTATAAATAATATATTTGAAAAGGACATATCTAAAATATATAAATAACCCTCAAAACTCAACAGTTTGCTTTTTAACAAAAAATAATTATGATAAAATGGGCCAAAAACATGAAGAGTTACTTCAGACAATATCAGGTGCATTCAAGATGTTATGGCTATTGACTTAAAAGATATCTCTAAAGAGAAGATATAGGTTGCAAAAATACATGATAATGTCCCAAATCATTATTCACTAGGTAAATTCAAATTAAAATCACAATGAGATATAATCACACACCTTTCAGAGAGCTAAAATAAAAACTAGTGTTAATACCAAATGTAAAGGATGTGAAGAAACTGGATCTCTCCTATATTACTGGTGGGAACACCAAATAGTAGAAGCACTCAAGAAAACTGAGAGTTTCTTAAAAAACTAAAACATGCACTTATGTGACCCTGCAATGACACTGTTGGGCATGATCTCACAGAAATGAAAACATATGTTCATCCAAAAACCTATACATAAAATCCATAGTAGCTTTATTCATAATAGCAAAATACTAGAAATAACCTAAATGTCCTTCAATGGTGAAGAGTTGAAAAAAAATATGGTGTATGCATACAATAGAATACTACACAGCAATAAAATGAATGAACTAATGATATGTTTAATTTGATTGGATTACAAAGGCATTTGCTTAGTGAAGACTGTCTCAAAGATCACATATGTATAATTCCATTGATATACTTAAAATGATAAAACTAGAAATAAAAGTGAGATTAGTGGTTGTCAGAAGACAGGGACAGGAGTTGGGTGAGATGTGTATACAAATTTTAGGATGTAGTATGAGGGGGTTATTTTGTGGCACAATTCTATAGGTTGATTATGGTGATGGTTATGCTAACCTTTACATAAAATTATATAGAAACATGCACACTTATAAATGCAGGCTTATAAAATAATGCAGGCTTATAAAATAATGAAAATTGAAATACATCTGTATTGTTGTCAATAGTAATAACAATGTAGATTTCTTGTTTGATATATTATACATAGTTCATTGGGTGAATCTGGGGCAAAGATACATGAGACCTTTTATACTCTTTGCAACTTTCTGAGAGTTTATAATTATTTCAAAAGTAAACACTTTTTTAAAAAGTATAGATTTAATAAAATGGGTTGTTATTGTACAAATATGCATGTCCTGAATGTTTCTGGGGCCCCTAGGTTATTCACTTCCTAGAAAACCTGAAGAAGAGGCTCAGGTCCCAGCTATTATCAGATGATGAAAAGACTCTCTGTTTTAAGTACTCCTGGCTTCTGTGCAAAATCAGCAAGCAAATCAGTTTTGCAGAATTGGATAATGATTTCACAGCAAGGTCCTTCATAACCATTTCTCAGTCTATCTTTTTAATGTTATCCCATCCATACACAGAAGTATGACAAAGATGTGATGGACTACTTGTTTTTCCCTTGAACAGTATGAATTTTATTTTGCTCCCCATTTGCAGAAAGACCTCTTTCCTCATTCTCCTACTGAAACTCACCTATATCCCTCTCAGAGGCCACTCTTTTTTATAAGACCCAACCCCAGCCAGGCAAAAATATTTGTTTCCTCTTAACTGAAGAACTTACTATGTTGTAATATAAAGTTTTTGGTTAATTTAAACTTGCCCTTGAGATCATAAGTTACCAGCTCGAGGGGACCTTATCTTATTTATCCCTTAAGATATAGCACATGGCAGTCATGCTCAACAGATCTTCTCATTATATTAATTTAATGTAATTAAAATGAAGATTGAGGAATTGTTGACTTTGCCAGTTAGCACATGGGTATTGTACGTTAATAAAAAAGATTTAGAGATAATAAGACTAGAAAAAATGGACCCCTTCCTTCTTAGAATTCCCCTTTTATAAAGATAAGTACAAAGCTAATAAAAGTCAAAGACCCATTAATGGCCTGGATTAGATAAAACTTGGCACAGAGACAAGAAGGGAAGAAGACCTTTGTCAAGAGAAAATTGGAAGTTAGTCTCATTCAATTTTAAAAGTTTACATATAAGTAGGGCATGGTGGAATATACCATAATCCTGGTGATTCAGGAGGTTGAAGCAGGATTGCAAGTTTGAGGCCAGCCTCAGAATCTTAGTGAGGCTCTCAGCATCTTAGGGAAACCCTGTCTCAAAATAAAAAAAATAAAAAAGAGCTGGGGATGTGGTTTAGTGGTAAAGTGTCCCTGGGTCAATCCCTACTACCTTCCCCACAGAAAAAAGTGCTTGGGTATGTAGGAAAAAAATGAAGTCCCTAAGACACTGGGTCACATGATACTATTATCTTGAAAACAGTGTCAATTCAATGTTGATTATTGCTTTATAATACACAGACCAGTTGAGCATGGAAAATGGAAACAAAAAGCTCTCAGAGTTGAGCAAGAAAAACAGAGTAAATGCCCCCATCTCATGAAGAATTAGGATTTCAAGATGAGCTTTAAAATAAGTAAGTCTGAGAAGTGGTAAAATGGGGAGGTAAGGTACAGTAAGGGCAAAAGCAAACAGGTAAGAAATTGCAGCATATTTTACACTGGGTAGTGGCGTAGTGAAATAAGAGAAACCAGTTATGCAGTGTGTGAGTTACGAGAGATTTTCCAGGTTATTACACCAAACGTTTACACTTTATCCCTGAGCAAACTATTGTGCAGGGTTGTTGACAAGTCCTTAATATACCTCCTTCCCTCATAGGGGAATGTTTCTGTCATCCTTAAAGGCTATAATGGACTCTGAGGGAGGTACCTTAAAATTACTATCATCCTAATTTGGTTTACAATGATGCCCAAAGAGTGTCTTGTTCACCATTTCCTGGTCAAGATGAAGTAGCAGAGGTGAAGCTACCAATGCAGATTGATTTTTGCTATCAGAGGCTGGGTCAGGAGGGAAGGAAAACAGGTTTATACTATCCTAGAATATCCAAAATACTCAGGATTACATATCGGCACAAAAGCAAAATCTCTCTTTTCTTTGCTTCCCCCCTTTGGATTCCATCCTCTGCTCCACTTTTTATCTATAATATTTCCCTGAATATAGGCAGGGCCACCACCTGGAAAGTCGTATTATGCTGCCTCCTCTAGGGTTTAAACAAGGCTTGACCATACTAGCTACCTGTCCTGTCATCAGTACTGGCCTTCCTTATGTTTAATAAAACTCTTCTTCCATATGTGTACAAAATTTATAATGCTTTTGTGAAACACTGTTTGACAAGAACCAAACATTAACTTTCCATTTTCACCCTGTAGTTGGTATTAAAATGATCTTTCTTCAATATCATTGTACATTACCATTTGAGAGAAGGTTAGTCTGCACCAAAAATGGAAGCAGATACTACTCATTTCTAAAATACTATAGCATTCCCTTCTTATTGGTAGGTAACACAATTCAACATCTTGGGTGGATCCCTGAAACTCTTTTAAGTGCTGAACACTATAATATACTATATACACCCACCTAACTTTAATTTATAAATTAGACAGAATAAGAAATTAATAATAACTAATAATAAAACAAACACTTATAATATATTGTATAAATGTTATATGAATGTGATCTCTCTATTCATTTCTTGAATTTTTCATTTAACATTTTTGGACTTTGTTTGACCACAGATAACTGAAGCCACGAAAATGAAACTGTAAATAAGGGGGGATTATAGTATTTGATTTTGAACTTACTAATATATTTTGTGATCAGGTTTATCCCACATTGTTTATTCCCCAACAGGTAATAAATAATTTTGTCAGTTAGATACAGGCTTGTGATACCAAAATTTTAAAGTGGAAATCATTACTATTTGGACTCCAAAACCAGGCTTCACCTGTGACAGAAATAAAAAATGATGCTCTTTTTCAAGGCAACTTTGTGATATTAGCACGTGCCAGCAGCCAGAGAAAAGCGAGATTTCAGTAAATTAGCAAAGAGAAATTTGCTTTTCTATGAGTACAGTAAAAATCATACCTTTATAAATATAGGCTTGTGTTAAATATTTAATCAGAATGTGAACAAAGTAAGGGCATGAAAACATCAAGAATATTCTAATTTTGTGACTTTTATATCAAATTATTTTTTACAGAAAAAAAAGAAAATGCTGAGTCTTAGAATTTAGATACCTAGCCTCAAATACATTGGACTAGTGTAAGAGTTAACTTTAGACTGACTGACATTCTTTCTGCTGTTTTCCAGCAAGTTCATATGTCATTTTATTCTGTGCCATAAACTTTTGATATTGATTTGAAGTGCTATAACATTTCATATGCAAACATAAATAATGATGGGACCATTTAAAATGGCAAGAGAGGCTGGGATATAGCTCAGTGGTAGAATGCTTGTCTAAGATATGCAAGGCCTTGTGTTCCATTCCCCACCACACACACATGTTGAAATAATAATTGCAAAAGATTGGCAAAAAATGTCTAATGAGATCAGCAACTGGGGTATATATACTCACACAACTAATCTCTACACAGACATTAAAAATAAGTCAGGTGACTGAACTTCTAGCAAAGCTCTGTTCATTCATTCAACAAATATTTATTGATGATCCATTTTGTGCAAAGAAAACCTGCTAGGTACTGGGAATCACTGGCGAGTAAAACACAGTACCTGTTTTTATGCAGCTTACTCTTAATTGGCCAATAAGTCATATAAGTATATAATAGTGCAATAGAAAGAAAATGAAGAATTATTTGGGAAACTAGGACAGAGATACTCAATATCAACAGACAGGAATGATTTTCTAAAGGACCTTTTAGGTTATAATAATGCTAATAATAAAACATTTTTTAATATTTCTTTAATTGCAAAATTCTTCATGTTATTCATTATTTATTTGTTTTTACTATGTTGTCTAAAATGCTCTGGGGGAATAACTAACTTCATATGTAAACCAGAAAACTACACAAGATGTGTTCTTATCTTTTAGCTTAAATATTACAAATTGAATACTAAGGTCGATGAGTTGAAATTGATACATCTTCTATATACCATATAGTCAAATAATTACAGAATTTCTTCTGAATAATAAAGCTCAATAAAGTTAGGAAGTTTGAAGTATACCTCTCATTTCAAAACTAGCACTTTATTTTTTTACTTTTATTTCTAGGTGTTGGGTTTGGAACCCAAGGTCTCACACATGCCAGGCAAACATTCTATCATTGAGCTACAACACAGCCACAAAACTAGCACTTAAATGCATGAGACACCAAATATCATGCCAAAAGTGCTCAATTTAGATTAATGTGGATAATTTCCTTAAAATATATTAGTTAGCAATGAGAAGCAGTAATAAAAAGCCTTCCAACAAAGAAAATCCCAGAACCACATAAATTCTCAGTTGAATTATACAAGACCTTTAAAGAAGAACTGATGTCAACGCTCCTAAAATATTTCATGAAATAGAAAGAGATAGAATACATTCAAAGTCATTTTAGAATCCAATATCACAGTCATACCAAAACCAGGTAAGGACACATCAAGGAAAGAAAACTATAGACCAATATCCTTGATGAACCTAGATGCAAAAGTTCCTAATAAAATATTAATAAATCATATTCAACAACATATTAAGAAGCTCATATATCATGACCAAGTTGGTTTTATCCTGGGATGCAAGGATGGTTTAACATATGCAAATCAATAAATAAACTTTATAACGTAAGTAGAATTAAGGAAAAAATCATTTAATCATTTCAATAGATGCAGAGAAGACCTTCAACAAAATCTAGCATCCATTCATGATAAAAGCACTGAAGAAACTAGGGATAGAAGGAATCTACTACAGCACCATAAAGGCTATATATGACAAAACCAAAGCCAACATCATAGTGAATGGGGAGAAACTGAAAACATTTCCTTTAAAATCTGGAACAAGATAAGTATGTCCATTCTTACCATTCCTATTCAATATAGTATTTGAAATTCTAATAAGAGCAATTAGGCAAGAGAAATAAATATAAAGGATAAAAATAAGAAAGGAAGAATTCATAAATCACTATTCGCAGATGATATGACCCTATACTCAGAAGATCCAAAAAGCTTGACCAAAAGACAGCTAGAGCTAATAAACAAATTCACCAAAGTAGTAGGTTACAAAAACAACATGCAAAAATCAACAGCTTTCCTATATATTAATAATGAATATGTTTAGAAATAAATGAGGAAAACATTTTCATTTGCAATAACCTAGAAAAAACCTGGGAATAAACAAAGGAGGTGAAAGACTTCTACAATGAAAACTATAGAACATTGAAGAAAGAAATTGAATAGACATAAGAAGATGGAAAGACCTCCCATGTTCATGGATTGGCAGAATTAATATTATTAAAATTGCCATACTACTAAAAAGTTGACAGATTCAATGCAATTCCCATCAATATACCAATGATATTCTTTACAGAAATAGAAAAAAAGTACTAAAATTCATCTGGAAGAATAAAAAGACCCAGAATAGTCAAAGCAATATTAAGCCCAAAAAGCAATGCTAGAAGCATTACAATACCTGACTTCAAATTATATGTAGAGCTATAGAAATAAAAAGTGCATGGTATTAGTATAAAAATAGACATATAGTCCAGTGGTGCAGGATAGAAGACACAGGGACAAATCCACACAGATAGTCATCTGATCCTTGATAAAGGTGCCAAAAACATAGAGTGGAGAAAGACAGCTTTTTAAACAAATGGTGCGGGCAAAACTGGTTTTCTGTATGTAGAAGAATG
Organism: Marmota marmota marmota; assembly: GCF_001458135.2. Taxonomy (NCBI): domain Eukaryota; kingdom Metazoa; phylum Chordata; class Mammalia; order Rodentia; family Sciuridae; genus Marmota; species Marmota marmota. Next base: position 30,368,228 of record NW_026000249.1, read on the forward strand.
AGATAGATCCTTATCTTTAACCATGCACCCAAGTCAACTCAACATGGATCAAAGACCTAGGCATTAAACCAGAAATTAAGCAACTCCTAGAAATAAAATGCATCAACACTCCAATATACAGGTAGACAATGACTTTCTTAAAAGGACCCCTAAAGCTCAAGAAATAGTGGCAAGAGTTAATAAATTGGATAGCATCAAATTCAAAAGCTTCTGGAGCCTGGAGTTAGAGCTCAGCAGTAGAGTGCTCACCTTGCACGCATGAGGCACTGGGTTTGATCCTCAGCACATAAAAGTAAATAAAATAAATAAAAAGCTTCTGCATAGCAAAGAAAACAATAAAGAACATGAAGAGGTAACCTATAGAATGGGAGAAAATCTTTGTTAACTACTCTTCTGACAGAGGATTAACATCTAGAATATATAAAAATTTCAAAAAATAATCTTGGCAACAAAAATAAATAACTCAATAAATGGGCAAATTAACTAAATAGACAGTTCTCAAAAGAAGAAAGAAAGAAAAAAAAGAAATACAAATGGTCAACAAACATATAAAAACGTTCAACATCACTAGCAATTAGGGAAGTGAAAATCAAAACTATAATGAGATTTCATCTCACTCCAGTTAGAATGGCATCTATCAAGAATATAAAAAATAATAAATGCTGAAGAGGATGTAAAGAAAAAAGGAAAACTTTCAAATTGTTGGTTGTAAATTAGTACAACCACTATGGAAATCACTATGGAGATTCCTCAAAAGACTAGGAATGGAACCACCACATGACTCAGCTATACCACTCCTCAGTATTTATTCTAAAGAATGAAACTCATCATACTATATAGATACATGCATACTCATGTTAATAGCAGCACAATTCATAATAGTCAAACTACTATGGTACCAGCCTACATGACCATAATTGGATGAATGGATACAGAAAATGTGGTATAAATGCACAATGAAGTTTTATCCAGCCATAGGGAAAAATAAAATTATGTAATTTGCATGAAAATGGGTAGGACTTGAGAACATTATGTTAAATGAAATAAGCCAAACACAGAAATTCAAGGGTCCTGTGTTTTCTCTCATATGGAATTTAGAGAAGAAAAAGGAAAAGAAACTTGGGGAAATCTCATTAAAATCAAAGGGAGAACAATACAGGAAAAGGACCAGAGAGAGGAAGGAGGGAAGGGAAAGTGGAAATACTGGGGAATGATATTGGCTAAATTATATTTTTATATTGTGTACATATACAAATTATAATAACAAATCTCAACATTATGTACAACTGTAATGCACCAGTAAAAATTGTGGAGAAGAACTCTAAACATTAAAAATATCATGTTATTTATCAATAGTATGTATAATTTGTTTATTACACACATCTGCAAAAAAGTTAGTTTATTTTTTTTTAATTTTTTATTGTTGGTTGTTCAAAACATTACATAGTTCTTGATATATCACATTTCACACTTTGATTCAAGTGGGTTATGAGCTCCCATTTTTACCCCATATACAGATTGCAGAATCACATCAGTTACACATCCATTGATTTACATATTGCCATACTAGTGTCTGTTGTGTTCTGCTGCCTTTCCTATCCTCTACTATCCCCCCTCCCCTCCCCTCCCCTCCCCTCTTCTCTCTCTGCCCCCTCTACTG